>NC_042999.1:23036337-23093837 GCF_006345805.1 Octopus sinensis
TATCTGTATGTCTGTCTTACTCTTCTCTCTCTCCTTCCTCTCTCCTCTCTCTCTCTCTCTCTCCCCTCTCTCTCTCTCTCTCTCTATAACTGTCACGTCCTGAATGTTCTGTTGCGCAACAGTAAGGATTTTCTTCGAGTTGTTTCGCTCTGTTGAACGTTGAGGAGTTTTTCACCCAGAAGATGAATATGTTATCGTAATCCTGCCTTCAAAGCTTCCTTCAAAGTTTCCTTCAAAGCTAAATTAGTGGTTGGCACGCCAGAGATGTCTACCGGAGTAGACAACCCAACGTCTAATTCACTAAAGACGCTCTGCGTTCTAATTTCAAATTCTGCCCGAGTCGATCTTACCTCCATCCTTCAAAAGTTTCTAAAATGAATACTAACCAAGAATTGAAATCTAATTGATTATATATAACCCACTCCAAAATTTGTCATCTTAAGCCTATGAAAGAAATACTTCCGTTTTCATTGGCGTGGCTGTGTGGTAAAAAGTTCTAATTTGAAATTAGAACGCAAAGCATCTTTAGTGAATTAGACATTGGGTTGTCTACTCCAGTAGACATTTCTGGCATGCCAACCACTAATTGAGAAGGCGGCGAGCTGGCAGAAACGTTAGCACGCCGGGCGAAATGTTTAGCCGTATTTCATCTGCCGCTACGTTCTGAGTTCAAATTCCGCCGAGGTCGACTTTGCCTTTCATCCTTTCGGGGTCGATTAAATAAGTACCAGTTACGCACTAAGGTCGATATAATCGACTTAATCCCTTTGTCTGTCCTTGTTTTTCCCCTTTGTGTTTAACCCCCTGTGCGTAATAAAGAAATAAGAAGCTTGCATCTCAACAGCATAGTTCCGGGTTCAGTCCCACTGTATGGTATCTTGGGTCAGTATCTTTTACTATAGCTTCGGTCCAACCAAAGTCTTGTGAAAGGATTTGGTAGATGGAAACTGAAAGAAGCCCGTCGTATATATGTATATTTCTGTGTGTGTATCTTTGTCCTCCACCACTGCTTGACAACCGGTGTTGGTGAGTTTATGTCTCCGTAACTTAGCGATTCGGCTGAAGAGACCGATAGAATAAGTACTAGGCTTTTAAAAATAAATCCTACGGTCGATTTGTTCGACTAAATCTCCTTCAATGCAGTGCTCCAGCATGGCCGCAGGCAGATGAGTGAAGCAATTAAATGGTAAAAGAAAGTTAGAGTACATTGGCTGAAACAATAGAGTATCATGCAAAAATACCTCGTGGTATTAAGTTATGAAGCTTTATGTAGTGAATTCAGAACCTATAGAAGTCAACTTTTCTTTTTGTCCTTCCAATGTCAATAAAATAAATTTCCTGTAGAGAATTGATTCTTATATAATCTGCTACACCCCGACCATGAAGTATTTAAGTTATGTTTATTGTTATTCAGTAGTGGGTAGTGATTTCCTTCACTACTTCAGGGAGTGTCGACCCTGTCTCACATGAGTCCCAGGCTCACCTGGCTCCAAAGCAGAGTTGGAACAAAAGTGCCACAACGTTGTCTCTTTGGTGCTCTAACGACTCTGCGACTACATTATAAAAATTAAGGTGGTGAGGAGCAGAAACAGTAGAGAGACAGGGAAAATATATGGCCACATTTAATTACTCTCTTACTCTTTTTACTCTTTTATTTGTTTCAGTCATTTGACTGCGGCCATGCTGAAGCACCACATTTAGTCGAGCAAATCGACCCCAGGACTTATTCTTTGTAAGCCTAGTACTTATTCTATAGGTCTCTTTTGCCGTACCGCTAAGTTACGGGGACGTAAATACACCGGCATCGGTTGCCAAGGGATGTTGGGGAGACAAACACAGATACACAAACACACACACATACATACATAAATATATTTTTACATATACACGACAGGATTCTTTCAGTTTCCGTCTACCAAATCCACTCACAAGGCTTTGGTCAGCCCGAGGCTATAGTAGAAGACACTTGCCCAACGTGCCACGCAGTGGTACTGAACCTGGAACCATGTAGTTGGTAAGCAAGCCACTTACCACACAGCCACTCCTGCGCTTCCTCCTGATGATTAGGTTATTTAAAAGGAATAAATCGAATTGTTAGCACGCCCGGCTAAATGTCCGTCTTTATATTTAGAGTTCAAATGCCGCCGAGGTTGGCTTTGCCTTTCAGGATCGATAAAATAAGTAGCAGTTGAGCCCTGGGGGTCGATGTAATTGACTTACCCCCTTCCCTGAACTTGCTGGGCTTGTACCTAAATGTGAAATCGATATTTAATTAGGTTTTAAGGTGGCGAGCTGGCAGAACCGTTCGCGCGCCGGGCGAAAAGCTTCGCGGTATTTCGTCCATCTTTATGTTCCGAGTTCAAATTCCACCGAGGTCGTTTTTTTCTTTTCATCTTTTCAGGGTCGACGAAATAAGTACCAGTTGAGCACTGGGGATTAATATAATCGACTTATACCCTGCCCCGAATTTGCTGGACTTGTACCAAAATATAAAACCGATATTTAAGTAGGTTTCTCTATGTTTTGTTTAAAGAAGGAGAGACAGTATTTGATTTTTATCTTCCCTGAGGGGTTCAATATAAATAACGGTAATAAAGATGTTCAATAGTTCTATCATCAATATTTGTTTCTTCAAATTATGTGATGGCCTTGTACTAATATAAAGAATCGTTATATATCAAAAATCGTACCTAAGCCATCTTCACTCGTCTGTCTATTTATCCATCTGTTCACCCCCAAAATCGGTTAATCTATTTGAGAAATGGAATAGAAACCTGTTAGTTGGCTTTTATGAATATGAAATAAAAGGAACTAGAATTTGGTTTTTTTTTTTGTGGTTTGGTTTTTGTTTTCATCAATCTCTACACAGAAGATAAAATCAAAAGCAATGAAAAATGAAGCAAAACAAAACCAAAGAAAAAAATGTAAAAAAAAAACCAGAAAATATTCCAACAACAATACCAAAACGCACAGTTTCATAATGAAAGAATAATGGTAGAATGGAACAAACGAAAAAATATATATATTCAACTCAGACATCAATAGAGTTCTCTTTTGGCATCAAGATGAAGCCAAATGAAGTGAAATATTAAAAAGAAAGACATGAATCGCGAACAATCTTTGAGAAGGTTGGTCGGTCGGTAGAGAGTCTTTCTATAGCAACAAGCAGACAATTAAGACATCGGCAGGTATGAAAACCGGAAAAGAAGAAGAACAAGAAGAACAAAAATATGGAATGTAAAAGAGAAAGGAATAGAAATGGTGTTAGATGAAAGAAGCTCAGCTTCTTTGTTTTCTTTCCTTCTTCCTCTTTTGTTTTTGTTTTTTTTTTTAATCTCAATTCAATATTTAAAGTAGCTTTATTGAATGTTCGCAGCTCGGAAGTATTACTGAAGACCGTCGAAAGTTGATTGCTTAATGCATCTATGTATTTCTATACACACACAAATGCACGCGCATATATATATATATATATATATATATATATATATATATGTGTGTGTGTGTGTGTGTATATGTGTGTGTGTGTGGTGTGTGTGTGTGTGTGTGTATATGTGTGTGTATTATATATATATGTGTGTGTATATATATATATATATATGTATATATATATATATAATATATATATATATATGTGTGTGTGTGTGTGTGTGTGTGTGTGTGTGTGTGTGTGTGTGTGTGTGTGTGTGTATATGTGTGTGTATATATATATATATGTGTGTGTATATATATATATATATATATATATATATATATAAATATGCACGTACATACATACATACATACATACATACATACATACATACATACATACATATATGAATGTATATATGGATATATGTACAGATATACAAACATGCACGTGCACCATACATATAAACCTTTATTATAATTGAGAGATTATTGTCATCATCATCATCATCATCATCATTATAATCATTATTATCATTATTATTATTATTATTATTATTATTATTATCATAATTATTATTATTCTATGTTTGACTTTTGCTTTATATTTTACAAGTTGGCTCCAAGTCTCACCCAGAGACCTTAAGAGACAACAGGTTGGAAGTTCGTGATGTTGTTATGCCTAGTGTGCCATATATTTGGTTTTGTATTTTGTGTTGTACTAGTGAATGTCAAAAAAAAAGCCAAAATTATGTTTGTTTTAAAACTTGAGATTACATAGAAAGTATTTTGCGTAGGATATTATTATCATTATTATTATTATTATTATTATTATTATTATTATTATTATTATTATTATTGAGTGAGAGAGCCGTGCATGCCATCAAAGTGACACTGGGTTAAAATATACGAAGCCCAGTATACCCATCATGACTACCCGTCTGATAAGGGTACACCAGGCACATGCATCACAACCAAATGTGCGCGACATGGTGATTTCATATCAAGATAAACAGCACATGACCTTGCAGGTGGGGCCCAGTTAGAATTTTCTTCTTGTCGAGTAGCCCATCCCGCTCAAAAGGTCCCTGAATAAGGATTGTTTAAGGATGTTGAACGAAACACCCATGTTTCCAAAGGTGAATTAGTCAAACCTCTAAGAATCCCTCTCAACACACGGCTATGATGCTCCCCAACTACTTCTACTTGTGATCAGAGATGCACATATCGTCAGCCACTAAGGGACATGGTCAACTGGTTAAGGTCAAACAACTGACAAGCAAATCTGTGGCCTGGAGCAGAGTATTTGCGGTAGCCCGTCTTTTATACGAATACAAAACAATGTACATGATAACACTTCCAATCAGTTAAGATCAGAAGCCACGAGAGCCACTGCCTGGTACTGCATCAGGGCATTTATCATCATCACCATCGTCATCATCATCATTATTATTATGTTTTTTCCTTCTTTCTTCAAATTTTCTTCCGTTTCTCGCCGAGTGTTTTCCGTACACCTAGGGCAGAGAAGCTCATTGTATGCATTCCCAGATTACACGCGCAAATTCACAGATAAAATATGTATTTAAAAATTAATTAATAAATTCATGGATGGATGTTGTTTGCACAGCGATAATGCTCTTCTCAGTGCATGAGCCGTTCCAGTTAATACGATTTTTTGCACTTCCTGTAGGGATGGTAAGCCTGGAATCATTTTCAAATAGGTTTCGGTACCTTTTTTTATCATTCCTAGAGATCCTACAATCACTGGTACTGTAGTCGCCTTGAGATGCCACATTTTTTTCAATTTCTATTATTATTATTATTATTATTATTATTATTATTATTATTATTATTAAGGCTGCGAGCTGGCAGAATCGCTGATACGCCGGTTAAAATGGTTAGCGACATTTGGTCCGTCTTTGCGTTCTGAGTTCAAATTCAACCGAGATCGACTTTGCTTTTCATCCTTTCGGGGCTGATAAATTAAGTACCAGTGAAACACTGAGGTCAATGTAATCAACTAGTCCCCCTCCCTCAAAATTTCAGTAGTAGAAAGGATTATTATATAGTAGAAACGATCATCATCATCATCATCATCATCATCTGCTGCTGCTGCTGCTGCTGCAGTCTCTAGAAAAGTTAATTCGAGTTTCACGTCACCCATTAATTCACACGGTTGAAAATAAGAATTGGTTTGACAATATATAAGTAAAAAAAAAATATTCGCAAACAAATAGAAGTGTGATTTGTCATAGAGATTCGATTAGTTGCCGGAATAAACCTTTCGAAAAACCACCATACATTCATCTTTTCAGTTACATGCGACGTATCCGCTATTCACACGAAAAAGAAAGAAAAGACGTAGTATTTTCAAATCTATATAATTAGTAACTAATGATATTTCGATGTTAGTGTGATTACGAATATTTATATATATATACACTACACCATACAACATTACACATCCCCACACACCCACAGCACACCACCCACACACCCATCTGCACATCTTTACACCTACACATACATACACATATCACATCACAACACACCACCCACACACCCATCCCCACATCTCCACACCCACACATACATACACACACACGTCCAGACCACCAGCCCTCTTTCACATGCACATACATACTCTCTTATACACACGCGAACCTTTGTGTTGGGGGCACCTTCGTATTGGAAGTCACTTGACCCTGTTATCTCCCCTACTGTCCTTCTTGCGTCTGACCACTGTCCGAAGTCAGGACGCCATGATAGATCGTTAGCTCCTACACGCATTTTTTCTCTCTCCTTGTTTTTTCTGTGTATCTTTCTGTCGAAGAGCGTAGGCTCGAAACGTAAAAGACTTTTTCTATTCCTGAGCGCTATACTAATACATTTGTTTGTTTGTACTCCACCTGCCTTCGTCTTTTGTTTATTTTCGTAAACTTTCCCTTTATATATATATATATATATACATACATAATGTAGTAGATCTGGTTGGTACCCATCCATGGTTGCAGACACTGTTGATTGTTAGGATCACCGTACCACAGCTCTCATCAGCCACACCAGCACGATCATGGTGATAATTCTGCTGAAGAAAATGGAACGAAATGCCGAACTGCAATTCGTGGAGGTATAGATGAGGTTTTGTAAGGGAGAGGGCACCAGAAACTAGACTTTTTATATCAGGATCCTCATCAGAAGAAACTCAAGGAACATAATGTTCCATTATACGTGGCATTTATCTAGCATTCCACTTTGTGGGAAAATGTTACAGATAATAGAAATCGAAAATTCTGCAGTTGACAAACTGTACATTGGTCAACAGTTATTATAGGGGATCGCGAGCATACAGACGGGTTTAACCTCAGGAAAGGAGTTTGGAAAGGATATATTCTTTTCTATTTTGGGCACAAGACCCGAAAGTTTTTATGAGGGGACCACTTGATTAGATCGACTCCAGTACGCAACTGGCATTTAATTCATCGACCCCGAAAGAATAAAGGGTAAAGTCAACCTCGGCGGAATTTGAACTCAGAACGTTAAGACAGACGAAATAACGCCAAGCATTTCGCCCGGCGTGTTAACGATTCTGCCAGCTCGCCACCTTTTTTAGCAAGGTTATATTGTTTCACCTCTGGTGAGTTCATCTGTAATGATCTCGGCTGGGTCAGTGTATGCATTAGTGGCTGACAGCCTGTGTTATGCTGATGATCACTACCTTATCAGCAGCGTGCTGATTGCTGGCTGAACTCCAGATTCTGATTGACAAACTTAGTTGAGTTTCTGGCGAGTTTCAACTGGAAATGTGGAGGCGCGTGGCTTAGTGGTTAGGGTTTCAGCACCATGATCGTAAGATTGTGGTTTCGATTCCTGGACCGGGCGATGAGTTGTGTTCTTGAGCAAAACACTTCATTTCACGTTGCTCCAGTCCACTCAGCTGGCAAAAATGAGTAACGCTGCGATGGACTGGCGTCCCGTCCAGCTGGAGAACACATATGCCATAGAAACCGGGAAACCGGGCCCATGAGCCTGGCTAGGCTTTAAAAGGGCAATTTATTAGTGAAAGCGCGTGGGTTAGTGGTTGGGGTATCAGCATCATGATCGTAAGATTGTGGTTTCGATTCCTGGACCGGGCGACGCGTTGTGTTCTTGAGCAAAACACTTCATTTCACGTTGCTCCAGTCCACTCAGCTGTCAAAAATGAGTAACGCTGCGATGGACTGGGCTAGCGTGGTCCCTTGGCGTCGCAGGATGAGCTGCATAGAAACAGGGAAAGCGGGCCCATGAACCTGGCTAGGCTTTAAAAGGGCGCATTTATTTTATTTATTTTCAACTGAAAATCACTACCAAAAGACCAAGTTCATTGCAGCCCTGGGTAACCAGTGCAGCTCATCCTGCGACGCCAAGGGACCACGCTAGCCCAGGTTGACAAATTCAAGTACCTGGACCTCAATGTTGACTAAACAGCCGGCAGCAGTCAAGAAATCAGCGAAAGTCTTGCTGCAGGACGATCAACCCTGAAGTCACTCGATACAATATGGACCTCAGCAAAATCAAGCTGAACCTTCTAAATACCCTGGTCTGGTCAATAGCGTTATATGGGTGTGAAGCAGAGGTGTTAAGGGTCTTTGCCTTACTCCCATACAGATTGTTTTAATGTTTAACAGAGAAAAAACAGCGTTTAGTCATGTGGTTTACAACACATTCACGTACACATAAATACGCGTGCCAGCGCGCACACAGATTTACGCATATATATATGTATATATATCACGTGATCACGTGATCGACCAGACCATCAGATCTTGTTACACATCGCTGGTCACAATGCGTTCGCATTGTTTTAGCCTTTAAATGACGCCACTCCGCTGGCTAAGCGAGCAGTCCAATATGTATATATACACACACACATATATATAAATGCACACATGTACATGTGTATGTGTGTGTGTGAATATGTGTGCATGTATATAATATATACATACATACATATATATATGTATATATATATGTGTTTATATATATATATATATATATATATATATATATATATACGTACACACACGCACACATGCGCATACACATATATATATTTACTGGCTGTGTGGTAAGTAGCTTGCTCCCCCACCACATGGTTCCAGGAACAGTCCCAACTGCGTGGCACCATGGGAAAGTGTTTTCTTCTATAGCCTCGGGCCGACCAAAGCCTTGTGAATGGATTTGGTTGAAGGAAACTGAAAGAAGCCCGTCGAATATATGTATATGTGTTTGTGTGTGTGTGTGTGTGTGTGTGTCTGTGTCTGTGTCTGTGTTTGTCCCCCCACCATCGCTTGACAACCGATGTTGGTGTGTTTGCGTCTCCGTAACTTAGCGGTTCGGCAAAAGAGAACGATAGAATAAGTACTAGGCTTACAAAGAGTAAGTCCTGAAATCGATGCTCCAGCATGGCCACATTCAGATGACTAAAACAAGTAAAGGAATAAATGAAAATACAGTATACGTATATAGAGAGACAGCGAGAGAGAGAGACACACACACACACATACCCACAGAGGAAGAGAAAGTTGGTGGGGGGACGCATAGACGGACGCATAGACAGACAAAGAGTGAAAACAGATGGCAGCAGATATCGATCATTTATTTAGTAACTCGGCAACAAAATTCAGCAAATAACAATTTAAAGACAAAAAAAAAATTGCGCAATATTTAAATTTTATTGTTGATGTATTTATTACAAAAATGAAGAACAAAAAAAAACACGAACAAATACCATATTTTACTCTTCCGTATATTTCCAACTCTTGAATTTGATCGATACCGATATCTTTCCAGTATTAGAATAATGCAACACAGTTTAAAAGGTGGAGTTCGATAATCGATTATATAAGCAACACCCGGTGCTTTGCCGTGTCCTTATTTTATCGACTCTTGAGAGTAAGAGATTAAAGATAGACTTTTGTGAGAATGTGAACTTCAGAATTTGATAAATAAGCAAGTGAACATTGCAAGCACGGCTGTGTGGTTAAGAAGCTTGCTTTGCAACCATGTGGTTTTGAGTTCAGTCTCACTGCGCAGCATCTTTCGAGAGTTGTCTTCCATTGGGTCATCCCATAAATAATGCGGTTCTTTTTTTTTTTTTGTACTTATTCTGATGACGGAATGCCCAGTGTACAGAGATGCTAATCTATCACTTGGGATATCCAAGGAACAGCTGTAAGACATCCAATAATTAATTAATTAATTTAATCACTTCAAACTCATCTTACTCTAATGAAATATTCTAAACGACTTGGTTTTTGTTGTCCATTTTCCTCTAATATATACCTGCTAACTCGGAAGCCTACAACGGAACCCTAGCTCCAGCGTCAGCTGTGAACTTCGAACCTAACGGACGACCAATTATAGCGTAATTATGCGTTCGTTTGGATCACCAGTGAACTAAACCCCTTATATTCTCTCTATCTCTCTCTCTCCCTCCCTATATATATATATATATATATATATATATATATATATATATATATAGGGTGATAAATAAAAATATATAAAAATATATGCATACATACAAACATATATGTACGTACCTACATCTACATGTATATATACATGCATATATAAATAATTATACGTGAGTACAGGACACCACAATAAGACGTAGAAACGAGAAAAACAAAAAAAACAAAAAACAAGAAAACGAAAAAACAAAAAAAAACAAGAAAACGAAAAAAACAGTTACAGGACGAGCTACACAAGGAAAAAAACCCCCGTCATCAGCTGTCGCTAGTAGAGTCAAGCATGTTTCGAAGGCAGAGACAGAACACTAATCCACTAGGCCTTCCTGCGAGAGAATTAAAATAAAATTCCAAGCAGCGGGGCAAAATGAGTACGAACACGAACAGGATGTAACAATAAAACTGCAAAAATAAAAATACATGTACAAAAAATACAAATAATTACAAAACGAGAAAATAAAGAGAGAATACGATACAGGAAATCAAACACACAAGAGGACGAACGAAAAAGCCTTTTTTTGGCATAGACGAAGGATACTGTGGCAGCGCGTGGAGGCAGTCTTTTCAGTAGTAAGAGCAACGTGTAAAAGAAATTTTATTTTATAGTGAGGGGTGTATGAAAAGTTTTGAGCCTCATCAGGAGTCTTGTTCCATGTTTTGCTTTTTTGAGGCTCTAGACTTTTTATACACACTTTGTATATATGTATATATATATAAGGATAAGATGGTTATTTAAATACCGATGTATATATATGTGGCGATTCCGGCACTCGGGCTGTTCGAGCTTAGCCTGAGTATAAATTTAATAAGGTGGGCGTGTATTTGCAAGCTGATTTAATTTCTACCAGCACTGACTTCAAGTATGTAATTGCAGCCAATAACTCGGGCTCCTTTTATTGAGCCTGGTTGCAGTTTAGCGTCTGGCGATCGTCTTAGAGGTACCCTGTGTCAAAAAATATCATTCGTAGCAGACGTTCTTTCGACATCATTCACACGCGCCTGACTCGGTTTCAGAAGTCACAGCCCGAGTTGTTATCTATGATTGTAAAGACAAAATGCAATTCAAATTCAATGTTTTCTTGAAACTATAAATTTCTATAGAGAATCTACGAAAAGTTTTCGTTCTAAAATATTCTTAAAGGAACGAAAAATTACTCAGCAACTCGGTATAAAAGACTAACTGTCATCTCTTGTCAAGAGTACAGGCGACAGTTAGATCGCTGATGCTTGTTGTGCACTCTGCGGTCGTAATTTGTCGTTATTCTGTGCGCCTGTGTGTAAAGATCAGTTGAGTTTTGCAGGGTTTTAGTTTTACCCATAACTTAGAAATGAAGAAAGACATAGTGTTAGATATAAAAAAAAATAAATAAGCCATTTGGGGCTAGAAAAAAAGTGGGAAAAATATGAAATTCTTCAAGTGTCTTATGCGGTATCTGTGATGAGCCCGAGTGACACTAATGACTTGGAGTCGCCTCTGGTATGTATATATATATATATATATATATATATATATATATATATATATATATATATATATATATATATATATATATATATATATAAAAAAACGAACGAATCATTTCGCTATAATTGGTCACCCGTTAGGTTCGAAGTTCACAGCTGAGGCTGGAGCTAGGGTTCCGTTGTAGGCTTCCGAGTTAGCAGGTACTAGCACTATAATCCGGCTTTGCCGCAGTATAAGCAGTAGCTGCATTATTATTATTATTATTATTTAAAAATAATAATAATAATAATAATAATAATCCTTTCTACTATAGGCACAGAAACGAGTAGATGATAAAAGATCACATGATCACGTAACCGACCAGGCCAAATGCGCTTCGCATTGTTTTAGCCTTCAATGACGCCACTCCTCTGGCTAAGCGAGCAGGCCAACAGAAGAAAGAGCGAGAGAAAGTTGTGGAGAAAGAGTACAGCAGGGATCACCACCAAACCCTGCCGGAGCCTCTTGGTGCTTTAGGTGTTTTCGTTCAATAAACACTCACAACGCCCGGTCTCGGATTCGAAACCGCGATCCTATGACCGCGAGTCCACTGCCCTAACAACTGTCTGGTGTGTTATCGATTCTACTGATTCGTCGTCCTTTTAATATTGATCTGTAATTTTATTCCTCCGAGGTCGACTTTGCTTTTCATCCTTTCGGGGTCAATAAATTAAGTACCAGTTGCGTACTGGGTCGATCTAATCAACAGCCCCAATCTCCTCCCCAAACACTTCGGGCCTTGAGCCTAGAGTAGAAAACAAAAGAATATCGATTTGTAATTTTATTCCTCCGAGGTCGACTTTACCTGTCATCTTTTCGGGGTCGATAAATTAAGTACCAGTTGCGTACTGGGGTCGATCTAATCGACTGCCCCACTCCCCAAAGATTTCGGGCCTTGTGTCCTAAAGTAGAAAAGATAAGAATATTGATCCGTAATTTTATTCCTCCGAGGTCGACTTTACCTGTCATCCTTTAGGGGTCGATAAATTAGGTAATAGTTGTGTACTGAGGTCGATTTAGTTGACTGGCTCCCTCCCCCAAAATTTCGGTCCTTCTGCCTAAAGCAGAAAAGAATATTGATTCGTAATTTTGGCAGAACGCCAAAATATTTAGGAGCTGAAAAACCGAATAAATCGACCACACTTTTGACATTTACTTAAATTATTGATTGCAAAAAACTAACAGGCGGTACCCGGCCTTGCTTCGGTTTATAAATACGATCGCATGAATTCGTCATTAATTTTTTTTTTTTTTTTACGAAGTGATTTCAAAATATATACCGAGAATCTTCAGTCGGTTCGATGACGTTAATTCACTAAGAGGAGATGATTCAAGTTGAACTTCAAGAAAGAGGAACCAAATGAATAGATAGTGGAGGCACATGGCCTAGTAAGGCGGCGAGCTGGCAGGAACGTTAGCACGCCGGGCGAAATGCTTAGCGGTATTTCGTCTGCCGTTACGTTCCGAGTTCAAATTCCGCCGAGGTCGACTTTGCCTTTCATCCTTTCGGGGTCGATAAATTAAGTACCAGTTACGAACTGGGGTCGATGCAATCGACTTAATACCTATGTCTGTCCTTGTTTGTTCCCTCTGTGTTTAGCCCCTTGTGGGTAATAAAGAAATAGGTTAGAGCAACGGACTCGCGGGTTCGAATCTCAGACCGGGCGATGTGTGTATTTATGAGATGAGCGAAACACAATTAATCTCCACGCGGCGCCGGTTGAAGGTAATGGCGTACTTCTGCTGACTCTTTCGCCACAACTTTCTCTCATTCTTTCCTCCTGCATCTTGCAGCTCACCTGCGACAGACTGGCGTCCCGCCAAAGAAACCGGGAAACCGGCCCTTATGAGCCAGGCGTGGCTCGAGAAGGAACAAACAAAATAAATAGATAAATAAACAAACAAACAAGCAAAGGTAAAATTTTACTCTTACGGTTATTTTCTTTTTATTTTGGGGGGAAAGCTTTTGTTTTTCTCCCCCAAACAGGTATGGCTGTGCAGTTAAGAATGCTCGCTGTGCAACTACGCAGTTTGGGGTTCAGTCCCAACTCGCGGTACCTTGAGCAAGTGTTTTCTATATAGCTCTGGGCCGACCAATATCTTGTCGGTGAATTTAGTAGATGGAAACTATGGTGAAGCCCGTCGTGTTTATATACAAGGTGTCCAGAAAATTTCGCCCGATTATATATGTACAATAAGATTAAAATCGGACGAAACTTTTTGGACACCCTGTATGTGTGTGTGAGAGAGAGGGAGAGAGAGAGAGAGAGAGAGAGAGAGAGAGAAGAGAGAGAGAGAAAGAGAGAGAAAGTGAGTGAGTGTGTGTGTGTGTGATAAGACCTCCAATAAGCTTTCATTCATTCTCCGTAAACTCACTTTTACTCGCGAGACTTGGGTCGACCCAAAGTTATTGTAAAAAAAACACTTGCACAAGATTCCACACAGTAAGATCAAAAACGGTACTTCGTAAATGTAAACCAGTCTTCGTAACCATTCAGGTGTGTTACCATCCACAATGTTTTTTTATTTCTTTGTTAACCAATCCGTGCGCGTGTGTGTGTGTCTATGTAAATTAAAATGCTCTTATAGTAGCCTTAGATTAAAATACCGATATGTATTGTTTGTTCCTTTTCGAGCCACGCTTGGCTCATAAGGGCCGGTTTCCCGGTTTCCTTGGCGTATAGGTTCCCCACCTATAGGAGGCGCCGGTCCGTCGAAGGTGAGCTGCAAGAAGAAAGAGTGAGAGAAAGTTGTGGCGAAAGAGTCAGCAGAAGTTCGCCATTACCTTCTGCCGGAGCCGCGTGGAACTTAGGTATTTCGCTCATAAACACACACATCGCCCTGTCTGAGATTTGAACCCGCGCTCCCTCGACTACGAGTCCGCTGCTTTAACCACTGGGCCATGTGCCTCCACACCGATATATATAGCATATATGAAAAGGCCTGTTGCGTTGAAGTGGAGTTGGCATCATTTACCATTAAGCAATTGACTTATTGGATCTTTTCCTTTTGAAAGCCAGATTTTCCTAGTTAACTAAACAATTTGAAACTTCGTATACTGGTAGAATGTGTCAAAAGAAAACATAATTGTAAACCAAAAATGAAAACGGAATTGTAATTTCTAAGTTTAACGTTGTTTAAAAATTCGAATTTTAACCAATGATATTCTTTCTTTCGGCCTCATATTATTTACTGCTTCTCAAAATATTGTTACTGTGACGTAAACAGCTATTTTGTGACGTAGTTAACATAGCTAAAATGTAAACATCACCGTCCCATATAACAAAGTCCTAAACAGACAGAATAATAATACAAATACGGCGGGCTTTCGAAATAGCTGTCGAGAATAAAATGAAATTTCGATGGTAAATTTTTGGAGGGGATTCGGTAATTTTCGTCACTCTTAAATACATGTAATTCGCATTAAATCTTATTTTTCTGAAAAATCCACGTTTTAAAACATTTTAACTGCCCACCACTTCATCGTGCCTTTGGAGTAGGTGTCACACTTGGGATGGTCAAACCTAGAATACCTTTCATCATAGGTAATTGCTTGGAGTTCACCTTGAGAGCTAAAACTATATATTTAGTTTCGATATAAAAAATAAAATTGCACAAAATTTTGGCACAAGACCAACAATTTGGGAGGAGGGGTTAATCGATTACATTGACTGGTACTTAATTGATCATGAAAGGTAAAGTCGACGACGACGGTAACGTGAGGAGTCGGAAGAAATGCCACAAGGTATTTTGTCCGACGCACGAACGATTCTGCCAGCTTGCCCCACCCCCTTCCTTAATAATATTTCTTTCCCAAGTAAGTACAAGGCCTGAAGCTGATGGGAAGAACTAGTCGATTGTATTCAACTGGTACTTATTCTATAAGCACCGCCCGAAAGAAGGAAAGCTCAGCAATATTCGAACACGGAACGTAAAGATTCGTAAGAAATGACGCTAGGCATTTTATCCGATGCACAATCGATTCTGCCAGCTTTACATTATATTTTTCGTCGAAGTTTAACTATGTCACCTTGATGATATATTTTTACGCGTGGACAAATAATAGAGAGATAATGTGGATCAGATGATATTACATACTGACAAGGGCTTGGTAAAGGACTGTTAGAATGTTTAGGGATACGGTCCTATACGTTCGGGTTTCAACCCTCACCGGAATTCAAAACAAGCCGTCTGTTCTTCCACGGTCGAGAAAATACATCGATCAAGTATTGGAGATCGATATAAATGATTATACTCTCCACTCACCCCAAAATATATGCTTTGTGTCTATAATCAATATTACAAATATATTGTTATTGCTATTTAACTCAGGTCATCCTGATAAACCCGGTTGAGGATCAAAGGGTTCCAACTATGACCAACCCGTATTTTTGCGCCCCCACCCTTTTTTCAGATATAGCATCTATGATTATATTAGCCAATGTACCCTTCCTTTAACCCAGTAGTATATGGTTTTAAGGGGATTTGGGTGTTATTCCTAGCACATCGACGAGCGAAAACGCAGAGGGGCCCTGATTATGTGCGAGTATTCGTATAGATGGGTTACGTGTGTGTATGTGGGTGCATACAAGCCAAATAACCGGTTCAAGGCGTGTGTCAAACTGAAGAATCAAAGCGTGTGCACAAGTTTATAGTAAATATATACATTGTATAGAGAAAACACCCGAAGCCTATACAAAAACACTGAATATGTGTTTATTATTCATCCAAAATAAACAGTACGTGTGTGGTCACAGTAACAATATGTTTAGACGGAGCAAATAATTTCAACTCAATACAGAGAATACGATTGGTTAAAATTCGCAGATTTAAACTACGTTTAAACTTATAAAATACATTTTTGTCAAAAAAAAACTAGTTGAAATTATTGTTTTCTTTTGACACATTCTACCAGTATACGAAGTTTCAAATTATTTAGTTAACTAGAAAAATCTGAAAAATCTGGCTTTCAAAAAGAAAAGATCCGAGTTATTTCGATCAACCTTCTCCAGAAGCAGGTGGAAATAACGTTTATTGCAGTGTTTTTTTTTCTCTCGATCAAGAAATACAAATAAGAAATAATCTGAGAAAATTACATAACTTAAGACTTACCTTCTCCAGGCAAAAATGTGCCCCTATTCAAAATTACAGCTACATAGGTGCAAAACTGCGGCCTTTATTTTGAAACATAGATGCATACATCAGGAGTTTCTCATTAATCTCCCAGTATAGAGATAAAACACAAGGGATCAGACATTCGTCTGACGAGCAACAAATGTGTGTGGATTCGGTTTCGAATCTCAGTCAGGCAGGGCTAAGCGGTCTCCCACATGTGGCACAGGCCGATATCTTATTTCTCTTTGCACGTTTTTGTTACAAACATACATACACGAGTCAACGAACGAAAGAAATGACACTCAACACATTTGACTGGAACTGAATTAGATATTTTTATATATAAAAGTCAAGTTGTGTGTCTATCTCCTACGATTTAGATTCCTTACTCCCACATTTTGCGGTGCCTTTTAACCAAAACCGGGTATCTTATAGTCGTGATTCATATCGAGCCCTTCTGGGTATTAGCGCGCGTCTACGATGAGTCTACGATTTTAAAAGAAATTTACCATCATTTTTTCCATTTTAATGCATTTTTTCGCTATTATATAAGGGAAGTAACTCTCTAAAAATGTCTACGATGAGTCAACGATTTAAAAAAAAATTTACCATCATTTTTTTCCATTTTTAATGCATTTTTTTGCTACTTTTTGGCTATAACTCTCTAAAAATGCTTATATAGTTATTTCCCTTACAAACCCGAGCAACGCCGGGCGATACTGCTAGTATTTAATAATTTGATTTACCTCCACATTACGGGGAGGGCGGTTTTAAAACATGTTCAAATCCATAGCGAAAAAAATAAAAGGCTAGCCACTATAAAGTCATTTTATCCAGAATGGAATTCAATTCATTCCATCATATCAGAGCTATAACTAAATCCTTAAATGTCCTTTGTTATTTTGAGCTCATTTGAGTTTTCTTTATTTCTCAACAGAGAATGATCTTTTCGGTTTGAACGGCAGTTTTTAACTTTATTTCTAGGTAACTAAAAAATTTTAAACTTCGTATACTGGTAGAATGTGTTTATAAAACATCTTTTTCTCTTGGCTTTATTGAGAAAATTCTATAGTTTGTAAGATATTTGTTATTTTTTTTTCTTCAATTTCTGCAATTTCAACCAATCACTGACGCCCATTGAAGTAAAAAACATTCTGTGCCGTATGAATATGTCCCTCGTTTAAGAAACAGATTGGGTTTATTTACATTTGTGAAGAAAAAAAGATACCCTTTCCCCCACCCCTAACCAACATTAACACAGATTGAATTGCAATAGATAGATACTAGGGTCATAATTATGGGTGACAATTTCATATGACACCGCTAGAAAAAACTGCCGTTCAAACCGAAAAGATCCACAGAGAGTAATGCAATATTCTGAGCCGCACTAATGTTGTAATGTTTCGAATGAAGTTGAGTTTTAGATTTATTTTGCTTCGTTTGCTCGTTTTGTTTGCTTAAAAACTCATGTTTTACAACGGAGATAGCTTTCGGCATTTCCAACATGTTTTTGATAAAGTGTTATTAGCCTGAAGTGATTTACAAGGGTTTCTATAAGCAGGTTTTAAAATATAAGAATTTTATATAACGTTTACTAGCGTGAGTATGTGTGCGTGAGGTGGCTGTGGTGAGGGTGATTATTGTGGCATGTTTGCTTTTCTCACGAACAGTATGATACGTAGGTAAAATAACATGGCTTTAATCGAAACCATCCATCCATTTTCTCCATCCACTATTAAAGTAACCGTCATTACACTTTCCGGCTGGATTCCCAAACATGACCAACTGAAAATAACGATATTATTCAACCAGTTTCTTTATTAACCACAAGGGCCCAACATAGAGGGGTACAAACAAGAACAGACAGGACACCACAGAGAGGACAATACATAAAACGAATATGAATGAGATGATTATATATAACAATGAGGATAAGGCGGCGAGCTGGCAGAAACGTTAGCACGCCGGGCGAAATGCGTAGCTGTATTTCGTCTGTCGTTACGTTCTGAGTTCAAATTCCGCCGAGGTCGACTTTGCCTTTCATCCTTTCGGGGTCGATAAATTAAGTACCCCACTGGGGTCGATGTAATCGACTTAATCCCTTTGTCTGTCCTTGTTTGTCCCCTCTATGTTTAGCCCCTTGTGGGCAATAAAGAAATAAATACATAAAACGAATATGAATGAGATGATTATATAACAATGAGGTTATGAATGGCTGCATGCTCCCCTCATCACATGCAGTACCATTAATCTTTTTTTACTACAGTCCATTATTATCATGTATTTACATAACAATTAATTATCATGTTACATGCCATTGCAAGTATTTGAACCATTATATACATTCTCTTCAATTGTTCTATTTTTTAATCTTTTTTAAACATAACATAAAACACTTTACTCTTTCTTTTTTTTTTTTTTCCTTTTTTTCCTGTCAATTTAACATACCTATTTTCTTTTTATACCGATATTATTCAACCATCTAGCTCGTTGTCTACCCAACTAGGTCTCCAGTCGGTTGACTCGACCTGAAGAGTCCGCTTTGTGATTCCTTCCTGCGACATTCTGATCACACGCCTGTTGTGAGCTTTCATACGAAGAAGTTACTGAAAAAACTTCCTGATTTCCGACCTATGCACACAGGGTAGTATAACACTACTCCAGAAATACCTCCGAGGAATCCCATTTCGACTGCTTGTATTCGCAATCGTACTTTATCACTCATTACCTAGAATTCACAGCCATATGTGCACACAGGCACGAAAAAAAAAAACGAATTAAAGATAGTAACTTTTTACCAACCTCTCCTCCTAAATCGAAATCCTATTTCAAAATTCAATTCACCCATAACTAACTTTAGACTTTACGGCCAAGGCTACCTAGAAACATAAACCATTCCAAATAATGCATTACACACACTAGATTTTTATGGCTGTGACTATAGCAAAATAAATAGCGGGGAAATGAAGCATAGTAATTCAAGTCTCAATGGATCTGCACAATACGACGGCATTAATCTGACAGTCGAAATAAACTGAGAGAGCTATTAATGCTGTATTATTAGAATTTGGTGAAGATGGATGAGACATTGAGGCGAAAACGCTTTTAGCTGTTTCAGTTACTATAATGAAAGTATAATTATCAAAAGTAAACGTGTTTCAGCCACTGGTAAAACCATTTGGGAATATTAAAAGCCTTTAATGGTAAAAGTTTAAAATGTCACAGATACAAGTACAATTAAATGTACCGCCGAGATAAAAGGAGAATGCATTGCATTGGTCATGAGTGAAGTGTGTATGGAAATAGCTGTAGAGTTCTGTCTACCGTACCAGCTGGAAAAATTAGGTCATACTGCAGTATTACGTACTTTTAACAGCGCAATCTTTTTGCATTTAAGCCGGCCATATCCAGCCAAAATATTTTACCCGTTTTATGAGTTCAAATTCCGCCGAGGTCGACTTTGTCTTTCATCCTTCCGAGGTCGATAAATTAAGCACCAGTTGCGTACTGGGGTCGATCTAATCGACTGGCAACCCTCCCCAAAACTTTCAGGTCTTGTGTTTAGAGAAGAAAAGAATATTGTACCTGTTTTGTGTTCAAACGAACCAGATCAAGTCTCTCACACCTACCCTACAATGTCATTCTAAAAATAAAACAATTATATCATCGAAATCTCCAAGTTATGTGATAAGGCTTGATAGCTCAAAACAATATGAGTGAATAAGTATTACATTTGAACGGATTAATCTGACTGCTAAACCATTTAAACCAACGGTCTTTCAGAGTATACGTGGTCTGATCAGTAAGTATCCAGGGTGTTGCTATAGTAACGAAGCTAAAACACGCACAGTGAAGCCGCTTGGCGCATATTGACCTTGACCTCTGCTGTTGACGGTCTAGCTCACTTTCGCTTTTTACAGCAGTGCTTGGAAGGAAGGTGTGTAGCGTGTGATCGTCGCATTGATCATTACAGAGAAAGTTGAGCGGAGAATTTGCATCAAATTTTGCCAAAAGCTTAGCGATACCTGCTCAGAGGCCTATGCAAAGTTTTCAAAAAGTTTTCATCGCTCTCGACACAATCAAGATCTTGTGCAACTGAAATCTGAGTGTCTTTTTGATCAGCTGAAAGCAATTTTTACCCAAAGTTGGCAGACACGCGTATCATACCCAAATCTTCACATCCTCTGATAACTAATCTGCACATGGTGAGCCGACAATTTCTCCTCACAGCTGCACGCACATCTGCAATATTTTTCTCAGGTCTTCTTGTTGTGTGTCTCCTAGAACGTTCAATATCGACATTTTTCGGCCATCTTGGAAACGTCTGAAACACTCGTACACTTGTGTGCGGCACATACACTCCTCTCCATACACTTTCTGCAACTTTGCGTAAACCTGTGAGCAGTATCGTCATGACAACTTTCTCTCTGTCATGGCCTACGACGATCACACGCTACACACCTTCCTTCCAAGCACTGTTGTAAACAGCGGAAGTGTACTAGAACGTTAAAACTTAGTGCGCATGTACAGCAGAGCTTGAGGTTGATCTGTGCCAAGCGACTTTACTCTGCGTGTTTTAGCTTCGTTACTATGGCAACAGTTCGGATACTTATTGATCAGACCTTATATTCCTGCAAACTAACCGCACATTCCCCTCTCCAAATCACTCCACTTCACTCAGTCGATATATTACTCTCGAACTTTGCACAGGGGATACATAGGAGTCGCAACAAGAAAGCTTTCAGGCGCATCTTCTAACCACTATGTTTGTTTTGTAGTTGTTGTTGTTTTTATGAAGATGATGATGAAGGGAGACGGAAAAAGTCGAAGGAAACTGAAGACTGCCACGGATGAGTTTATTATAGGATATTTATTTCAAGGTTCAATCCACTATATGAAAAGCAGCAGCAATAGTAGTAGTAGCAGCAGTAGTAGTAGTAGTAGTAGTAGTAGTAGTAACAGCAGCAGCAACCTATTTTGCTCTTCGTCATTTTGAGTTTGTCCCCTTCTTCCTTTTTATTGTATTAAGTTGCCTAACCCACCCAGAACTTTTACCTTCTTGTATTTTCTTTTACCTGTATTTTCTTTCCCTTCACTGTCGTCATCATTCTCATTACCACTTATTTTTCCTCTTCATTAATATCAAACTTTTCGATATTAAGCCGTTATTGCTGTTTAACTCCAAGTTAGCCTTCACTAAGCAAACCTATGATCAAAAGGCATTCAAGCCGTAACCGACACTCTTTGTTAAAGATATAGCACATCCAGGACAGTACTAAAAAAATTTGTAGAGCACAGCTACCCAATTTCTAGACGTTAAACTTCACATCTAAGACAAATAAATGCTAGTAGGGACACTGTATTTCGTTACGCAACCGTAATACCAGGGGCGTGCTGCCTGGGTAAGTAATGCCTACATTGAATAAACTAGACTGATAGCAACATTTTCTTTTTATGGCAAAATATACACCAAATTCAGTAAAATTATGAAGGTTACTCTGATTACTATGCTTCATATATATATATATATATATTTGTAGATATTAGATAGGCATAATTCGCCCCTGTTTTTCAATCTCAGTATTAAAGCTACGCATAGTAATGATGTAGTACACGTACTGCGTGCGGAGGCGCAATGGCCCAGTGTTTAGGGTTTTGAAAGCCAGATTTTTCTAGTTAACTAAATAATTTGAAACTTCGTATACTGGTAGAATGTGTCAAAAGAAAACAATAATTTCAACTAGTTTTTTTTTGACAAAAATGTATTTTATAAGTTTATACGTAGTTTAAATCTGCGAATTTTAACCAATCGTATTCTCTGTATTCAGTTGAAATTATTTGCTCCGTCTAAACATATTGTTACTGTGACGTAAACAGCACACACGTACTGTTTACTTTGGATGAATAATAAACACATATTCGATGTTTTTGTATAGGCTTCGGGTGTTTTCTCTATACAATGTATATATTTACTATAAACTTGTGCACACGCTTTGATTCTTCAGTTTGACACACGCCTTGAACCGGTTATTTGGCTTGTATGCACCCACATACACACACGTACCCATCCATATGCATACTCGCACATAATCAGGGGCCCCTCTGCGTTTTCGATCGTCGATGTGCTAGGAAAAACACCCAAATCCCTTTAAAACCATATACTACTGGGTTAAAGGAAGGGTACATTGGCTAATATAATCATAGATGCTATATCTGAAAAAAGGGTGGGGGCGCAAAAATACGGGTTGGTCATAGTTGGAACCCTTTGATCCTCAACCGGGTTTATCAGGATGACCTGAGTTAAATAGCAATAACAATATATTTGTAATATTGATTATAGACACAAAGCATATATTTTGGGGTGAGTGGAGAGTATAATCATTTATATCGATCTCCAATACTTGATCGATGTATTTTCTCGACCGTGGAAGAACAGACGGCTTGTTTTGAATTCCGGTGAGGGTTGAAACCCGAACGTATAGGACCGTATGCCTAAACATTCTAACAGTCCTTTACCAAGCCCTTGTCAGTATGTAATATCATCTGATCCACATTATCTCTCTATTATTTGTCCACGCGTAAAAATATATCATCAAGGTGACATAGTTAAACTTCGACGAAAAATATTTGTGTGTGTTTATTGAGCGAAAACACCTAAAAGCTCCACGAGTTTCCGGCAGAGGGTGGCGGTGACCCCTGTTGTACTCTTTCGCCCCAACTTTTTTTCACTCTTTCTTGAATAACGCTGCGATGGACTGGCGTCCCGTCCAGCTGGGGGGGGGGGGACACATACGCCACAGGAACCGGGCCCATGAAAAGGACGCATAAATAAATAAACACGTGCTGCGTACACTGTTTTCTTTACGGGCTATAAAGGCAGAAGTAAATCTGCTTTCAACTCAGTCGCGTGCCTCTATTACGTTTGTTTTGTGTGTTTTATTCCATAAAGGTCACCAACTACCTGAGTAATTACTGACAGCGCGTGCCTACATAATACACTAACCAAGTACGTTAAAGGCTTATAAGTAAATACTGCGTCCTACCTGTGTTAGCAGTGCGATTCAATCGTACTAGTTGCCAGGAATGTGTTTAATATGCAAAACTGGTATATCCAATTGTGATACGCTGCTAAACTTAGTGGCTGTTTAAGCAATGTGTTATAGTTAATGGCTTAGATCTGATGCTGAAGAAGGAACAATAAATCCTGAAATATCCATATACGTCCTTTACTTTTATTTTCGATCGCATTTTTTACATAGACGTATTCGTATACGAAACAGCGTAACTTTCAGTGACGGCTCTAATTTCTATAGAAAATCTGTAGCAATAAGTTTACAAATAAATGTGCATATTCAGAAGGCAGTGAATGTCTACCAATGCATATATTATACTTATAGTGTTTTGCATTAATCATGAGCCAAGAGACTTATACATATACAACAAGAGTAGAACACATTTGTGGCCAAGGTAATTTGTATAATTTAAGCAAATATGATCAAAGAGAAATAACTTAGGCTGGCCAGTGGGATATATTTGAACAACATAGACAAATTCAAATATGTCAAATACTATACAAAATAATTTTGGATTTATTAAAAGAGTCATTTCCATCTCAAGAAAATGCTATAATTACAAAATTGCAATTAAGACCGACTCTATCTGAGAAGTGGGGACAGTGACAAGAATTAAATTCCTTTATCTTGAGGGTTCCAGTGCCCAGAAATGTACTGGCGGGAAATACAGCAATCCATCGACTATCGCAGGTGTTACGTTCCAAAACCCCTCGCGATAGGTGAAAATCCGCGAAGTAGAAATAGTGCTGTATTGTATTTTTATTTTATTTTAATAATTTGTATATATTTATTTTATCATAAATGCAAAACAACACCACGGAGGAATCAACGTAAGCTTAAATAATAAACCGTGATATAGCGAAGGATTACTGCATAATCATTTTATCTGATAAACTCGCAGTTATTGCTCGGCGTTGCTCGGGTCTGTTTCGACCCTTTAGAATTGGAATTTTTGAAAAGAAAAAATTGTGCATTATGTAGCTTATTATTCTCTTTAAGTGAACATTTTTCTGGTTGAAATACACCAAAAAATGGCGACACAGCAGTCAAAAAATCGTAAAAAATAGGGATTTTCATAGGAAAAAAGCACCTTTTCGATGTAAATAATTTTTGGTGTTAACATGGTCCGATTTGAATTTTATCTTCTACGGAAGGAAGAGCAAGCCTTCTTCTATCATACTCTCAATTTTGGTCAACTTGCACCGCAGAGTCTCGGAAGAGATAGTGTTAGTTGAAGGCTACCAAACCTGTCACACACAGACAACTTCAGCTTTATAAATATAGGTTAAGAGCTTGAGAGTTACAAATGTAGAAGGAGCGAATTGTAAAACAAAATTTTTTTTTATTTTTTGTTTTTTCCAAAATAGAAACTCGTACAAGAAGAACAATAATAAGGGAGTTGCACCAAACCCCACTCAATGCGAACCTGTTTCGTTTTCTTTCGCTTTACTCACTCCGCACCAGCGCCATATTTAGGCATAAGAATAACAATCTTCATTCTTAGGCACTCAAAATACGCATTGGCATTTTTTTTTGTTATCTCGCCATCATTAAAAATTTGGGCTATCTCCCCACTAAAAAGTTTAGTTATTGTGGCGACAAGAGATTGGATTAAAAGAGTCAGATCCTTTTGATTCAATACTTCAACACATTGTTGATATTTTGGCCTCCTCAATAGAAATTGTATGATTTGTTATAAAAATGTTATCATAAGTGTAGGAGCGGCAGTATGGTAAGTAGCTTGCTTACCAACCACATGGTTCCAGGTTCAGTCCCATTGTATGGCACCTTGAGCAAGTGTCTTCAACCTCGGGCCGACCAAAGCCTTGTGAGTGGATTTGGTAGACGGAAACGCAAAGAAGTCCGTCGTATATATGTGTTTATGTGTCTGTGTTTGTCCCGCCAATATCGCTTCACAACCGATGCTGGTGTGCTTACGGTTTTATGTCCCCGTAACTTAGCGGTTCGGCAACCGAGAGAATAAGTATTGGGCTTACAAAGAATAAGTCCTGAGGTCGATTTGCTCGACTAAAGGCGGTGGCTCTAGCATGGCCGCTGTGAAATGACTGAAACAAGTAAAAGAGTAAAAAAGAGATATTTCCGACGTACTATACCCCCCAAAATTACCCAAGGTGTCCTTCCATTTTTTAAGACGATTAGAATATCAAGCAGCTATTTTTAATACTTCGTACGACTACGTAACGACTTCTTCATTGGTTCGTCTTTGTCCACATTTTTATTAGTTTTATTTTTTTTTATACTCTGCCAAATCAAGATTGGAGCCTGGTGCAGCCATCTGGTTCGCCAGCCCTCAGTCAAAATCGTCCAACCCATGCTAGCATGGGAAGCGGACGTTAAACGATGATGATGATGATGATGATTTCCTATTTCTTTCTGGAGGCATTGACCTATACATTAGGGATAGAACTGATCGTTAATCCCATTGATTTCACGAAACCGGAAAAGCCTTAAAAAAAGATCACAGATGCTTCTTCACCTGCTCTGACTAACGAATAAAATAGATGATAACAATTATTTAAAAAATCTGAAGTCAACCAGTACAAACGTAGCTACTGTTTACCATTTTTGCTATCATGCTGTGATTTACCAAATCAATTAGCAAAGTTCAAGGCCGCCCTTAAAGTAGTTTGAACCTGGAGACGCTCTGTTTCCCTTATCACCAAATATATTACGCGTGATGTTTAGGAGAGTAAGCAGTGGAAATAACTTGCTTATATTGATCTCATACAAAAGGCATAATTGATAAATATTGTTTATCGAAAAGCGTGATATCGATCGCTGCTTCATTACTTCGTTTCGTGTGATGTAATAAAACAGCACCTTTGGTTGATTTTTTTTTTAGAATGTAAAGAACACCCCCAGAGGGAGTTTTTATCGACTAATTACATGGATAATTTCAGTTAATCGAAATTATTTTTTTCCTGCTGACTCTAACTGGCACTCCGTCGGTTACGACGGCGAATGTTGATCCGATCAACAGGACAGCCTGCTTGTGAAATTAATGTGCGACTGGCCGAGTACTCCACAGACACGCGTACTCTAAACGTAGTCCTAAGGGAGATTCAGCGTGACACAGTGTATGGAAAGGCTAGCCCTTTAAATTACTGGTACAACTCATTTTTGCCAACTGAGTGGACTGGACCACTGTAGAATGATTGTCTTACTCAAGGATACAACGCAAAGCTGGGAATTGAACTCAACACTTGTGAACCAAATGCCCAAACCACTTAACCATGCACCTTCACACTCCTACACACTGTTATTACATAGGTAAGACCCAAGAGTATTAGGTGAAGATGTTACATAGAGATAGGCCCTAATATATATATATATATATATATATATATATATATATAAGCTAAAGTCTGTATATGGCAGGTTTGGTAGCCTTCAACTAACACTATCTCCTCAGAGACCCTGCGGCGCAAGTTGACCAAAATTGAGAGTATGATAGAAGGCTTGCTCTTCCTTACGTAGAAGAAAAAATTCAAATCGGACCATGTTAACACAAAAATTATTTACATCAAAAGGTGCTTTTTTTTTAATGAAAATCCTATTTTTTACGATGTTTTGACTGCCGTGTTGCCATTTTTCGGTGTATTTCAACCAGGAAAATGTTCACTTAAAGAGAATAACAAGCTACATAATGCAAAAGTTTTACTTTTCAAAAATTTCAATTCTAAAGGGTCGAAACAAACCCGAGCAATACCGGGCGATACTGCTAGTGTAAAATATATTGGTTTCCAATTTTTAAACAATTACGGAGGAGGGATTAAGTCGATTACATCGACCCCGATCAGTGTTAAACTGGTACCTATTTTGTCGATCTCGAAAGGATGAAAGGCAAAGTCGACCTCGACGGAATTTTACCTCAGAACGTAAAGTCGGAAGAAATGCCGCTAAGCATTTAGTCCGACTTGCTTACGATTCTTTTTTTGTTTTTTTGCCCACAAGGGGCTAAACATAGAGGGGACAAACAAGGACAAAGGGATTAAGTCGATTACATCGATCCCAGCGCGTAACTGATACTTAATTTATCGACCCCGAAAGGATGAAAGGCAAAGTCGACCTCGGCGGAATTTGAACTCAGAACGTAAAGACAGACGAAATACCGCTAGGCATTTCGCCCGGCATGCTAACGATTCTGTCAGCTCATCGCCTTTCTAGTATAAAATATATTAAATGCTTATTAAACATATGGGATACACAGGTATAACCCCATGCTAACCCAACAGAGGGACTAGTGATTTAAGCTGACAGATGTGTGGTGGATAAAGTAATCAAGGATATGAAGGACAAGAAGAGGGCCCATCAGATGCGGGTCCACCAGGGATTGTTACAGAGATGCTTAAAACATCTTTGGAAGTAGGATACAAGATTACTACCTAGATAGTTAATCGGGTCATACAGAAATGAAATAACAGTATCGTTGTAAACAATGTTAACTGCACCAATAACAGTTTACTTATTATTTTCGCTTTTTTCTTGTACATGTATATATCCAAAAACAACAGGGACTTCAATAATGGTAATAATATTAGTTTGAAATTCTGGCTCAGAGGAGGGGTAAGTCAATTATAAGGGGGTGCTGAAAAGTTCTTTAAGGATATCTTTAAGGCCTGGCTGGAGGCCCAAACCTTCCAAGTTCTTTTGCAAGGCTTAGAAAAACTGAAGGACCACTGCAATAAGTGTGTTAATCTGAGAAGGGAATATGTTGATTAAAATCATAATTAACTGATCCGTCTGTATTTTCTTTTACCCAAAGCCAGGAACATTTCAGCACTACCTCGTAAATCAAGCCCAGTATTCAACTGGTACTTGATTTATCGACCCCGAAAGAATGAAAGGCAAAGTCAACCTCAGTGGAATTTGAACTCAGTACGTAAAGACATGAAATGACACGAAGTATTTTGCCTGGCTTGCTAACAATTCTGCCAGCTCACCACATCTAGTGTGTAATGGTGGTTTCAAATTTTGGCACAAGGCCAGCAAGTCTGGGGAAGGACGTAAGTTGACTACATCAACCCCAGTACTTAACTGGTACTTGTTTTATCAATGCCAAAGAGATGAAAGGCAAAGTCGAACTCAGTGGAATTTGAACTCAGAATGTAAGGACAGACAGAATGCTGCTAAGCACTTTGCCTAATCTGCTAATGACTTTCCCAGCTCGTCACCTTAATGGCCCTTTCTCCTATAGGCACAAGGCCTGAAACTTTGTGGGAGGGCGGGGGAGGGCTAATTGATTACATTGGCTCTGGCTCCAGTGCGTAACTGAGGAATTTCAACGTGTTTTGTGGTCTGCTACTACAACAGCTCCTTTATAGGATCCAGTTAGCTCAAGACATCATCAGGAGGAACCACGTCTGGTTTTGGCCCCTACTCCTCCACCGTTTTGATGTGGCGGGTCCCCCCACCCTTTCAAAGGTGTCTTCAGCTCTGGTGTTGGGTGCATGTCTTCTTTCTTCTTCTTTCTTCTGTTTCCTGGCCTCTTCGATGTAGCGTCAACGAGTGTCAACAGGCAACTGCCTGTCTTTTCAAATTTCCCTTTAAATACCTGCTGCTAGGCTCCAGCAGGTAGTCCCAGCAAGTTGTCACATGACACTGTCTCAACTTTAACTAACCAATGGAGGGTGCATAGTCTTAGCCCATGCATTCTCTAAACGAGACCGTCACCTGTCAATCAGGAAGCTAATTCAGTGTCAGCTTGTCTCACCTAGTGATGTTATTTCCTGCCGGCATGTAATGACTTTCAAGACATTTTTGGTCTTCCTGCTTCAGCCATATATAGAAGCTGGCTTTTTCGACCACCTCCTGTACTCTCCTTATTAGCTTTCTCAGTTCCGAGCTCTCAGTTCATCAAAAAAATGAAAGGAAAAGTCAACCTCGGCAGAATTTGAACCCAGAATGTAAAAACAGTTGAAATGCTGCTAAGCATTTTGCTCAGAGTGCGAACGATTCTGCCAGCTCACCACCCTAATAACGGTAATATCCTTTTCTACTCTAGGCACAAGGCCTGAAATTTTTCGAGCAGTTGATTAGATCGACCCAAGTACCCAACTGGTGCTTCATTTATCGACCCCAAAAGGATGAAAGGCAAAGTTGACCTCAGCGGAATTTGAACTCAGAACATAAAAACAGACTAAATACCACTAAGCATTTTGCCTGAGGTGCTACCATTTGATAATAATAATAATAATAATGAGGCAAAAATAACAACAATAACAATAAGTTATTAACAACAACAACAATAATAATAATAATGATAATGTTTTATAATAATTATTTCAAATTTTTGCCACAAGGGCAGCTTGGGGGAAGTGGGGATGAGTTGATTACATCGCCCCCATCCGTGTTCAACTGGTACTTATTTTATCAACCCCGAAAGGATGACAGGCAAAGTTGAGCTCGGTGTAATTTGAACTCAGAACTTAGCGACGAGCAAAATACTGCTGAGCATTTCGTCCAGTGTGCTAACAATTCTACCAGCTCTCTGCCTTAATAATAATAATAATAATAATAATAATATCAAACCAGTACTGGACTAGTACTTATTTTATTTACTCCTCAAAAGGCAAAATTGATTCTGTGAGGATTTGAATTTTTACATTCTGCGTTCAGAATATTCAGAGTATTAAGAGATGGCTGTTTTTTGTTTGTTTTGTTTTGTTTTGTTTTTTCTCTTTGTTTTGCTTTTTTTCTTTTGTTTTTTATTCAGAAAAAAAGAAAAAATTCTAAGGAAAAGTGATTAATAAGGACGGTATAAAAATGCAATGCATATAGTTTAAGGAAAAGTACAAAGAAGTATTAATGATAATGGTATAAATAGTCGTTTCTACTAAAGGCACAAGGCATGAAAATTTGGGAGAGGACGGGTAGTCGATTACATCAACCCCAGTATTCAACTGGTATTTATTTTATCAACCATGAAAGGCTGAAAGGCAAAATCAACCTCAGCAGAATTTGAACAATAATAATAATAATAAGCAGTTTCTAATTTAGATACAAGGCCAGTAATTTTGAAGGGCAGTTGTTAGTTGATACCATCAACCACAGTAGTTTTCTGGTACTTTATTTTACCCACCCTGGAAGTATGAAAGACAAAATTTGCCTCAGTGCTATTTGAACTCAGAATATATACAGCTGGAACAAATACCACAAAGAATTTTCTTTCATACTCTGACGATTCTGCCAGCAATTGTTTCTAATATAGGCACAGGGCCTGAAGTCTGAGAGGAACGGTTTAGTAGATTCCATTCATTGCAGTACTAGATTTGTACCTTGTTTTACAGATCCTAAATTAAAAATGAAAAAGCCAAGATGACCTTGGCAATACTTGGGATAATATTTGTTTTGTCTTGTTTATTTTTTGGGGTTTTTTTTTTTTTTAAAGACATTTCTATTTAGAAATTAAATTTAGAAAAAAAATTTTAAAACTTTAATGTTAGAAAGTAGATTTTGCCGAGTTGGTCTCCAGCAATGATATGAATATCTCCGGCCTGTGTCCGTTGGCAGAAAGTCATATTAGTTACAGGTGCTACGCAGTAAAACTGAGCAATCTGAAATTAAAAGAAACAAAAAACAAATAAATAGAAATATAATTAAAAGTTACGTAATTGACTCAGAGATGGTAAATTAAATTTTTTTTTTTGGTGGGAGGTGTCAGAAGTGGGGGAAGGAGGGCCTATGTGCTTCATATATCCCATCAATTCCTATACCCCATCATATTCTTTTATTCTTTTACTTGTTTCAGTCATTTGACTGTGGCCATGCTAGAGCACCGCCTTTAGTCGAGCAAATCGACCCCAGGACTCATTCCTTGTAAGCCTAGTACTTATTCTATCGGTTGCTTTAGCCGAACCGCTAAGTTACGGGGACGTAAACACACCAGCATCGGTTGTCATGCGATGTTGGGGGGACAAACACAGACAAACAAACATATATACACACACACGACCGCTCTGCCTGGCGTCAGACAGTGAGGAAAGGCGTTTCCATGGCTGAGGAAAGGAGAGCACAGCTGTGGTCGGACAGGCGGGACAGGAAGAGGACAACTGCAGCAACACCCCACACGTACCCATCGATGTTCGTGTGCAGCAACTGTACCAGGGACTGCCACTCTAGAATTGGACTATTCAGTCACAGCAGACGCTGCTCATCATCAAAGTAGGCCCCACCCTTGGTGCGACCCATTGTCTACCAAGACAGACGGGAGAAAGAGAAAGAGAATATATATATATATATATATATATATATATACATACATATATACTACGGGCTTCTTTCAGTTTCCGTCTACCAAATCCACTCACAAGGCTTTGGTCGGCTCGAGGCTATAGTAGAAGACACTTGCCCAAGGTGCCATACAGTGGGACTGAACCCGGAACTATGTGGTTGGTAAGCAAGCTACTTACCACATAGCCTCTCCTATGCCTATATATTCATATACCCCATTAATTCCTACTTGATGTGGTGAGAGTGTCACAGGTGCTGTTTAGTTTGAATGACAGAAATGGGAATCAAATGATAATGTAGGAAAGATAGGGCAACCCAATCTCAACCAGTATTTACAATCCAATGTGATTCTTGCAATAGGCTGTTTAGGGCAAGAATTGGGCTTAAGTTTATTAGCCATCAGAAAGCCCATCATCCCCTACAGCACAAATGACCCTCACCTCTGGACTGAAATACACTAAATACTCAGAAAGAAGTCCTTGCTGCAGTTGGTGATGAGTTTGAATGGCTATAAGGTAATATCTATTAGAAAAGAGGGGGATGGAATTCCTATGACTGACACACTGGCCCCTAACAAAGGTATGGGACCAGGGGCTGAGAATTGGGAGGGATGATAAGAGAAGAGGGATGAGTGTACTGTTGTTGTTGTTTAGCCCTAGACCATCCGTAATTAGGTAGAATTTAAGATCAAAAGACCCCTAGTCATGACTATTCAGTCTCTTCATATATACCTCGGGCTATGTTGTAAAATTTGATCTTCCTTTCTTATGAAGATAGGTGTGATTTGAGGGAGATTTCGCCGCTGATTCTTGAAGATCTAGCAACTTCATAAAGGCTCCTTTGATAGGTGGTCCTAAAAGGGTTAGTTACAGTTAAGTTCTTTGCTTCCTATGAAGTATAGGCCATTGGAAACTTTTCTCCACTGTTCTTGATTCTCAAATATTATTATTATTATTATTCAGGTCACTGCCTGGAATCGAACTCCGAATCTTGGGTTTAGTAGCCTGCGCTCTGAACCACAATGCCATATGTGGGCAATTATGGAGTGAATTTTAGGGCCTATAAATCTAATATTTTCCTATCCTTCCTTAATACCGGTTCCCATATGCTATTCATATCTGAAATCGGTCCGCTTAGGAGGTTGTTGTGTCCTAGTGTATGTGCTGCTTCTTTTAGTTTTCGTATTTTCCAGTGGTGTTCTCTGTCTATTATTTTAACTTCATCCCACATGGATATTTGTCCTCATCTTGTTTGTTGTTAACACATTTTGGCTGATATACCCTTCAGCCTTCATCAGGTGTCTTGAGAAGTGCAGGCAAGAATGCTCAACTAGATAAGTTTGTGACTAATACACAAGAAGAGATAAAATTCATCAAATAGACTTAAATACAGTATTTATCAACTTAAGGTCACTCACTACCAACCAAATATAGAAATAACGATTGTTTTTTTGTTTTTTTTGGAACAGTGAATCTTGAAGTACATAAATCTATAAACAATAGCATGTAAATATTGTACTGAAAAACACTTTGGGATAGAAATTGGCAAAGGTTTATTATTTAAATTATTTAAACAGGTATGGCTGTGTGATAAGAATTTTATACCCAACCACATGGTAGATGGAAACTAAAAGAAGCCTGTCATACATGTGTGTGTGTGCATGTGAGTTTTTGGTGTCTATGTTTGTACCCCTCACCCCTACCAAACAGCTTGATAATCAGTGTTGGTTCGACCACATCACTGTAGCTTAACAGTTCAGCGAAAGACAGATAAATAAGTACCTTAAGGTGGTACTCCAGCATGGTCATAGTTGAATGACTGAAACAAGTAAACAACAAAATATACTTCGTTTTGGGATTTGGTTTGCAAGATTCTTTATATGAGTTTGTGTGTTGAAGCATATTCTGAGAGTCAAGACTATTGAAAAGGTTGCAAGACGCAACAAAAATTTTAGGACAATAAAAATAAGAAATAAGTGGAAATTTTACCGGTGAGTGTGTTAAATTATAAGGCACAAAAAGAAAATGACTCTCCCCAGACACAACAGAACAAAAGATACCTTTATGTGCTTCAAGATCCACCTATCCAAAAACAAATTATTTCACTGTTGTGTCTGGAGAGAGTCATTTTCTTTTTGTGCCTTATAATGTAACACACTCACCAGTAAAATTTCCACTTAGTTCTTATTTATATTTTCCTAAAATTTTACCGGTGAGTGTGTTACATTATAAGGCACAAAAATAAAATGACTCTCCTCAGACATAATAGAATATGTTTCAATACACGAACTCATATAAAGAATAGGCATAGGAGTGGCTATGTGGTAAGTAGCTTGCTTACCAACCACATGGTTCCGGGTTCAGTCCCACTGCGTGGCACCTTGGGCAAGTGTCTTCTACTATAGCCTCGGGCCGACCAAAGCCTTGTGAGTGGATTTGGTAGACGGAAACAGAAAGAAACCTGTTGTACATATATATATATATTATATATATATATATATATATGTGTGTGTGTGTGTGTGTGTGTGCGCATGTTTGTGTGTCTGTGTTTGTCCCCTCAACATCACTAGGGAACCGATGCTGGTGTGTTTATGTCCCTGTAACTTAGCGGTTCGGCAAAAGAGACCGATAGAATAAGTACTAGGCTTACAAAGAATAAGTCCTGGAGTCGATTTGCTCGACTAAAGGTGGTGCTCCAGCATGGCCACAGTCGAATATGACTGAAACAACTAAAAGAGTAATCTTGCAAACCAAATCCAAAAACGAAATTATTTCACGTTCTCTCGAAGGTTTATAAATTCTTATGATATCAACAATAACAATGTTGCAAAAAGAAAACACTTTACCTGTTCCATATCCATCTTCCACATACGCAGTACATTGTCAGCACTTGCTGTCACGATAATCTCATCAATGACCAATATACAAGTGATAGCAACATTTCGTTGAACCTACAAAATGAATGTTATTTCTGGTCAGAAAAATATAACATTTTAAACAACAACAAAACCGAAGAGTAAAAAGAAAATATAAACAAAAAGCAATCAAATTTACTGAATAACATTATTTGTGGCCTATGCTAGGGGTGTAACCAGCCCACTTATGTGTACCTTTCCTTCATTGGACACTAAACTCTGCTTGCAAATACCTGTTGAGGCAAGTGAAATCGAAATCAAATTCAATGACTGGCATCTGTGTTAGTGGAGTGCTAAGAGCACCATCCAAGCATGATCATTTCCACAGCAGCTAACTTGGCTTCCGTGCTGGTGGCACATAAGAAGCACCATTCAAGCGTGATCGTTACTAGCATTGCCTTACTGGCACTTATGCTGATGGCACATGAAAAAACATTCGAGCAAGGTCATTGCCAGTGCCGCTGGACTGGCTCCGGTGCACGTAAAAAGCACCGTTTGAGCGTAGATGCTGCCAGTACAGCCTGACTGGCCCTCGTGTCGGTGGCACATAAAAGCACCCACTACACTTTCTGAGTGGTTGGCGTTAGGAAGGGCATCCAGCAGTAGAAACTCTGCCAGATCAGATTGGAGCCTAGTTCCAGGTTCAGTCCCACTGCGTGGCACCTTGGGCAAGTGTCTTCTACTATGGCCTCGGGCCGACCAAAGCCTTGTGAGTCGATTTGGTAGACAGAAACTGAAAGAAGCCTGTTGTATATATGTATGTGTGTGTATATGTTTGTGTGTCTGTTTGTCCCCCCCGCCCAACATCACTTGACAACCGATGCTGGTGTGTTTACGTCCCTGTAATTTAGCAGTTCGGCAGAAAAGACTGATAGAATAAGTACTAAGCTTACAAAGAATAAGTCCTGGGGTCGATTTGTTTGACTAAAGGCATTGCTCCAGCATGGCCACAGTCAAATGACTGAAACAAGTAAAAGAGTAAAAAGAGAGAGAGTAGGAATCTTAGAAAAAAAAACTAAGTATTGGACTTGATTTGCTCAGCTAAACCCTTCAAGGCAATGCCCCAGCATGGCCACAGTTCAAAGACTGAAACAAGTGAAAGATAAGTAATAAAAGGTATTAAGATCAGGAAATATTGAAATATCTGTTTCCAAAATATACAGATTTGCACAAGTATTCAAAACATACTATCAGTAAAAAACATAAATTTAAAGAGAAAACTCCTTCAAAAATTTCGTTTATGTTATCTACATAACTTTCGTCTAGGAAAAGAATACAATTTAGAAATAATTTAATATATTTTGCTGACATAGGTAATAACATTTTTGAACATTGTCTAACATAATGTACATATTATATTCCTGAAGGTAAAAGTAACAAGTTTTGCAATTTCCCCAATACAAATTTCATTTGAAACAAAAAAAATATGTACATTTTTATGATGACATTTTTCTACCAAGGGGGAAAAAAGTAATAATAATAATATTTATCATTATTATATTTTTTCTTCTTTCAATTTTGTTTACATGTCTTGCTGAGTGTCTTCCTGAAATCATCATCATTATTATTATTATTATTATCATTATTATTGTTATTATTATTATTACTATTATCATTACTGAGTAAGAGAGCAGCGCATGCCATTAAAGTGACACTGGGATAAAAATATATGAAGCCCAGTATACCCGTCATGACTACCCATCTGATAAGGGTACACCAGGCACATGCATCACAACCATATGTGCACGACGTGGTGATCTCATATCAAGATAAACAGCACATGACCTTGCAGGTGGGGCCCAGTTAGAATTTTCTTCTGGTCGAGTAGGCCATCCTGCTCAAAAGATCCCTGAACAAAACCCCCTTGTTTCCAAAGGTGAATTAGCCAAACCTCTAAGAATTCCTTTCAACACACGACTATGATGCTCACCCACTACGTCTACTCGTGATCAGAGATGCACATATCGTCAGCCACTAAGGGACATGGTCAACTGGTTAAGGTCAAACAACTGACAGGCAAATCTGTGGTATTGAGCAGAATATTTGCTGTAGCCCATCTTTTATACCAAGACAAAACAATGTACATGATAACACTTCCAATCAGTTAAGATCAAAAGCCATGAGAGCCACTGTCTGGTACTGCATCAGGACATTATTATCATATTCAAAATCTGCCATGGTTAACTTTGCCTTTCATCCTTTCAGGGTCAATAAATTAAGTCCCAGCTGAGTACTGGAGTCAATCTAATTGGCTGGCTCCCTCCCCCAAAATTTCTGGGCCTTGTGCCTAAAGTAGAAAAGATTATTGTTATTTTTTTTTTTAAGGCTGAGCTGGCAGAATCGTTAAGCACACTGGAAAAAGTGCTTAGTAACTTAGTGATATTTCGCTCATCGCTATGCTCTGAGCTCAAACTCCACCAAGGTTGACTTTGCCCTTCAATCCTTTCAGGGACAATAAATTAAGTACCAATGAAACATTGGGGTTAATGTAACTAACTTGCTCCTTCTCCCAAATTTCAGGTCTTAGCTGGCAGAATCATTAGCACACCAGACAAAATACTTAGCAGCATTTCGTTGGTCTTTACATTCTGAGTTCAAATTCCACCAAGGTCAACTTTGCCTTTCGGCCTTCGGGAGTCAATAAATTAAATACCAGTGATACACTAGGATCGATGTTATTGACTAGTCCCCTCCCTGCAAATTTCAGGCCTTCTGTTTTAAGTAGAAAATATCATTACTATTATCATTGATAATATTATTCTTTCAATTTTGTTTCCATTTCTTGCTGTCACCATTATTATTATTATCACCATCATCATTATTATTATTATTATCATCATCATTATTATCATCACCATCATTATTATTATTATCACCATCATTATTATCACCATCATTATTATTATCATCATCATTATTAATATCACCATCATTATTATTATTATTATTATCACCATCATTATTATTATTATCATCACCTTCATTATTATTATTGTTGACAATATTATTCTTTCAATTTTGTTTCCGTTCTTTGCTGTCTTCCTGACATTATTATTATTATTAGTAGTAGTAGTAGTAGTAGTATTTCCCTTGATATCATTCATCTTATTCAAACATTGACAGCTTATTTCTGAAAACATGAATATTGTTTATTTCTGTTTATTTCTATTCCGGGGGAGGGGTGGGGGTGAGCAACACAACCAAATGAGTGTTAGCTACATTGAAGACAAGATATGCTGTGTTCCAATAAAGTTTATTGTGGCATTTAAGAGGAGCATTTTCTTTTTTTTTTTTCTTTTTTTTTTTTCATATTTTTGCTATAAAAAAAATATAAAGAAATATTAATAGAAAAACGGCAAATCATTCCAATGTTCTCTCGGGGGGGGGGGTTTACAAAGTAAAAATCATGAAAGAATCTACGAGCCATAGAAAATCATAAAAATCAGTGCTTAATGCTAAACTCACAAGAGTTAAACAGATGATAAATTGATTTCTAACATGGGGGAAACATTTCTCAGAAGAACCAGAGCAAAGGCTGTGGTTCTATTAGCTTGGATGTATTGTTGCAGGGAGAATTAGGGTCCTACCCAAAAGGAAAATTGAATTCCTAGCAATGATACATTTGTAAACATATGGTTAATAAAAAGCAAAAAGGTTTCTTCTTATTATTATTATTATTGGTAAGGCGGTGAGCTGGCAGAATCGTTAGCACATCGGGTAAAATGCTTAGTGGAGTTTCACCAGCCGTTATGTTCTGAGTTCAAATTCCGCCGAGATCAATTTTGCCTTTCATCCTTTTGGGGGTCGATAAATTAAGTACCAGTAAAATCCTGGGGATGATGTGATCGACTAGCCCCCTCCCCAAAAACTTCAGGTTTTGTGTCTATAATAGAAAGGATTATTATTATTATTGGTATTATTATTATTATTATTATTATAGCAGAATCATTAGCACATCAGGCAAAATGCTTAGCCTGCTGTTACATTCTGAGTTCAAATTCTGCCGAGGTCAACTTTGCCTTTCGTCCTTTTGGGGTTGATGTGATTGACTAGCCCCCTCTCCAAAAACTTTAAGCTTTGTGTCTATAATAAGAAAAGTGCTGGCAGAATCGTTAGCACATCAGGTAAAATGCTTAGCAGTGTTTCCCCTGCCATTACGTTCTGAGTTCAAATTCCGCCGAGATCAATTTTGCCTTTCATCCTTTTGGGGGTCGATAAATTAAGTACCAGTAAAATCCTGGGGATGATGTGATCGACTAGCCCCCTCCCCAAAAACTTCAGGTTTTGTGTCTATAATAGAAAGGATTATTATTATTATTGGTATTATTATTATTATTATTATATAGCAGAATCATTAGCACATCAGGCAAAATGCTTAGCCTGCTGTTACATTCTGAGTTCAAATTCTGCCGAGGTCAACTTTGCCTTTCGTCCTTTTGGGGTTGATGTGATTGACTAGCCCCCTCTCCAAAAACTTTAAGCTTTGTGTCTATAATAAGAAAAGTGCTGGCAGAATCGTTAGCACATCAGGTAAAATGCTTAGCAGTGTTTCCCCTGCCATTACGTTCTGAGTTCAAATTCCGCCGAGATCAATTTTGCCTTTCATCCTTTTGGGGGTTAATAAATTAGTACCAGTGAAATCCTGGGGTTGATGTAATTAACTAGTCCCCCTCCCCCAATACTTCAGGCTTTGTGTCTATAATAGAAAGGAGCTGGCAGAATCGTAAGCACATCGGGTAAAATGCTTAGCAGTGTTTCGCCTGCTGTTACGTTCTGAGTTCAAATTCTGCTGAGATCAACTTTGCCTTTCATCCTTTTGGGGGTTGATAAATTAAGTACCAGTCAACATTAATATTGGTTTCGAATTTTAACACAAGGCCAGTAATTCAGGAGATGGGATGTGTCAATTACATTGACCCCAGTGTTCAACAGGTACTTACTTTGACTGCAAAAGGATGAAAGGCAAAGTTGACCTCAGTAGAGTGGGGAGGTGGAGGGCAGTCGATTAGATCGACCCTAGTATGCATCTGGTATTTACTTTGATTTCAAAAGGATGAAAAGCAAAGTCGCCCTCAGCAGAATTTGAACTCAGATAGTAAAGACAAACGAAATGCTGCAAGATGTTTTGTACCCCATGCTACCAATTATGCGAGATCACTGCCTTAACCAACGTTAATCTTTTCTACTGTAAGCACATGGCATGAAATGTTTGGGGAGGGGCGGGTAGTCGATTACATTGGCCCAAGTATGCAACTGGTACTTACTTTATCGACTTCAAAAGGATAAAAGGCAAAGTCACCCTCAGCAGAATTTGAACCCAGAAAGTAAAGACAAACGAACTGCCATTAAGCATATTACCAATTATGCCAGCTCACTGCTTTAACCAACATTAATACTGAGCAGTATGTTGCTGTTGTTTGTATTGTTGTTCTTACTGTTATAGTTTATCCCTAGTTTAGTTTAACATAACTGAGAAAATCTATGATCTGAAGCATGATCTGAAGCCTATGACCTCCCCCCCCCTTTTTTTTTCCTTTTCTCCTACATCATCAACACTACCCATTATATCTTTTCTTATTTAAGAGCAGTTGGTATGATTTGAAGGAGATTTGGTTACTATTTTTAGCAGGATGAGTGACCACATTTATAGGCTTAACCACCTTATCATTATCTATTTCTTTCTTTCTCTCTTTCCTTTGTTTCCTCTCTCTTTCTCTCTCATTGGTTTTAATATTCAATATGATGTAAAAGAGATCTGAAGGAAAAATTAAAGAAGCAAAAAAAAAAACATAAAAATACACTGAAATAAAGGCAAATATTTGATTTCTAGTTTTTATTACCGTTAATGTCTTGACGTTCTTCCCTTTATCTTTATCGTCGTCATATTTGAAACTGTTGTCTTGCCAATGAACTTGACCAGAGCTGTCCCCAAAGAAAGTGAACTTCTCTGTCACGAAAACAGCGGTCAGAAGTGTTTCAGGAGTGAGTAGCCAGTCCATTTCTATTGTATCTTGTAGAATTATAGAATATTCACCTTTCTGAAAAATATAAACACATCATCATTATCATCATCTTTTAATGTCTGTTTTCCATGCTAGCATGGTTTGAACTGTTTGACAGGAGCTGATAAGACATACTATTGTCAAGACAGACTATTGTCAAGACAGACTATTGACAAGAAAGATCATTGACAAGACAGAGTATTGACTAGGTAGGGTATTGATAAGGCAGAGTATTGACAAAGCAGAGTATTGACAAAGCAGAATATTAACAAGACGGAGTGCTGACAAAACAGAGTATTGACAAGATGGGGTATTATCAGAACAGTATTGAAAAGGCAGTATTGACCATTCAGCATATTGACAAGGCAGGGTATTGACAAGGCAGGGTATTGACAAGGCAGGGTATTGACAAGGCAGGGTATTGACAAGACAGGGTATTGACAAAGCAGAGTATTGACAAAGCAGAATATTAACAAGACGGAGTGCTGACAAAACAGAGTATTGACAAGACGGAGTATTGTCAGAACAGTATTGACAATTCAGGATATTGACAGGGCAGGGTATTGACAAGGCAGAGTATTGACAGGGCAGGGTATTGACAAGGCAGGGTATCGCTCTTCCTGTCACCAAACCCCACCTGTTTCCATGCAAGGTAATATTTCCCCACAGCTGAACATATTTTCACAAAAGCATGAAATCGATTTTGGTTGAAGGTTATGGGTTTATTGTCCCTAGCATAGCAAAATAAAAAGAACTAGTACTCTGTTAGTCATGATGATAAGGTTTCCAGTTGATATGATCAATGGAACAGTCTGCTCATGAAATTAAGGTGCAAGGGGTTGAGACACTTCACAGACATAAGTACCTATTTCTTTACTACCCACAAGGGGCTAAACACAGAGGGGATAAACAAGGACAGACACATGGATTAAGTCGATTACATCGACCCCAGTGCGTAACTCGTACTTATTTAATCGACCCCAAAAGGATGAAAGGCAAAGTCGACTTCGGTGGAATTTGAACTCAGAATGTAACGGCAGATGAAATACGGCTACACATTTCGCCCGGCGTGCTAACGTTTCTGCCAGCTCACCGCCTTTACAGACATAAGTACAGATCACCGCTCACAGACATAAGTACCGTTTATGTAATTCTCAGGGAGATTCAGCATGAAAGGGAACATAACAAGGCTGGCCCTTTGAAATACAGGTGCAATTTATTTTTGACAGCTCAGTGGACTGCAGCAACATGAAATAGAGTGTCTTGCCCAAGGACACAAAACACTGCTGGGAATTGAATTCCTGACCTTGTGATAACAAGCCAAACATCCTAACCATTAAGCCATGTGACTTCACATGGAAATATGGCAGATGTTAAGACAATGGTGAGGATTGTTATTACATTAAAAACAAAAGCAAAAACAAGAAAAAAAAGGGGGAAGAGAAAAACAAAAGACCATAAAAACATAGACCTTACCTTATTAGTTACATGCCATATGAGAAAATGTCGGTCATCAGTTATACTAATCATCAGTATTTTGTCCTTTAGTTTGACTGAAGAGAATGTCACAACATTTTCTTCGCTGGAAAATTGTGAATAAAATTCGATACATTAGATAAATAGAATTCTTATTCTTTTACTTGTTTCAGTCATTTGACTGCGGCCATGCTGGAGCACTGCCTTTAGTCGAACAAATCAATCCCAGGACTTATTCTTTGTAAGCCTACTACTTATTCTATCGGTCTCTTTTGCTGAACCGCTAAATTACGGGGACGTAAACACACCAGTATCAGTTGCCAAGTGATGTTGGGGGGATAAACACACACACACACACACACATATATATGACAGGCTTCTTTCAGTTTCCGTCTACTAAATCCACTCACAAGGCTTTGGTTTGCCCGAGGCTATAGTAGAAGACACTTGTCCAAGGTGCCTGGAACCATGTGGCTGGTAAGCAAGCTACTTACCACACAGCAACTCCTGCGCCTGTCTAAGTTACAATATTGGATTTTCGAATTTATTATATTAAATTTCTAAAGTTATCTTTTCTGTATTTTTTAGCACTACACATCTATATGAGATACTTTCTCTCAACGAATACTGCAGTTTATCAGGCTTTCAACAATGTATCTGTTTTAAGTATGATATACAGGTTGCTTTCCTGAATTAGTACTGCTTCTGTCACTGATAATGAATTTTTATTCAGCCTACCAACTAATTGCATCACCAGTGATTTGTGAATCACCATTTCTCTATATCAGTTGAGGCTAAATTTCTTTAAGCATGCAGTTGCTAATGGATACTTGCTGCAGATGCCACTCAGAGAAGATAATGTGTTGGTTTATTAAAACCTCACCCATTCACACTGCCTCATCTTTCCATCATTTTTTTTTCAATTTTGTCATTTTTCATTTTTGGCTTTTCGTTTCTCCATTGCTATTATCACTTTTTTTACCTGTTCATTTCTCCTATCACATTCACAACTGCCTCAACACACACCCATACTAACCTCTCATAGTATAGCATCCCCTGCTTCTTTCTGACACTACACTTTATTTCCCCACTTTCACATTCCCAGCCTGTCCTACTAATAGTGTTGAAACCAAACTCGGTGACTGGCATCTGTTGCTAGTGGAGCGCTAAGAGTACCATACGAGTGAAATCGTTGCCAAAGCAACAAGCTGGCCTTTGTGCCAATGGCACGTTAAATACACCATTCGAGTGTGATTGTTACCTGCGTCGCCTTACTGGCAGTTGTGCTGGTGGCATGTGAAACATTCGAGCAAGGTCGTCGCCAGTGCCGCTGGACTGGCTCCTGTGCTGGTGGCACATAAAAAGCACCGTTTGGGCGTGGCCATCGCCAGTACCTCCAAACTGTCCCTCGTGCCGGTGGCACATAAAAGCACCCACTACACTCTTGTTTTGTCCTTTACTGAGTAGGATCGGGTTTTTGTTATATGAACTGTTTTTTGTTAGCGTTTTTCACAGCTGAGAGCCCTTTATGCAACTAAATACTCAACAACAAAGTAAGTAGTTCAATCTGTGATAAGGAAATGAGGACCCAAGCAGCAAACTGAACACTGCTCAAGTGATGCAACCAAGTAAAATTTAAATGTATGACAATGTTGCCAGTATGTGGAAGCACTCCGTCGGTTACGACGACGAGGGTTCCGGTTGATCCGAATCAACGGAACAGCCTGCTCGTGAAATTAACGTGTAAGTGGCTGAGCACTCCACAGACACGTGCACCCTTAATGTAGTTGTCGGGGATATTCAGCGTGACACAGAGAGTGACAAGGCCGGCCCTTTGAAATACAGGTACAACAGAAACAGGAAGTAAGAGTGAGAGAAAGTTGTGGTGAAAAAGTACAGCAGGGATCACCACCATCCCCTGCCGGAGCCTCGTGGAGCTTTAGGTGTTTTCGCTCAATAAACACTCACAACGCCCGGTCTGGGAATTGAAACCGCGATCCTATGACCGCGAGTCCGCTGCCCTAACCACTGGGCCATTGCGCCTCCAGTATAGGCCATCACCCAAAGAAAATGTATTAACAAAAGAAAAGGGAGCAGTTGTTGGAAAAAGTTTCCATGGTTATAAGAAGCAACAAACTCAAGTCGTATTACATTATTTATGTATATACAGGTACAGGTGTGGTTGTGTAGAAGAAGTTTGTTTCCCAATCACATAGTTATGAGTTCAGTCCCACAGCAAGGCACTTTGGACAAGTGTTTTCTACTATAGTCCTGGGACAACCAAAGCCTTGTGAGTGGATATGGTAGGAGAAAACTAAAAGAGGCTCACTATGTCTGCATGAGTGTGTGTGTGTGTATTATGGATTCTCTTGTCATGAATGTCAAATGTGTGTTCAGTAAAATAAAGCATTAACCTTTTTGTTATTGTATTTATTTTGAGATGCTCTGTGTTCCTTTCAATTACTTTTTACTCTCTTTCAGTCATTTGACTGTGGCCATGCTGGAGCACCGCCTTTAGTCGAGCAAATCGACTTCGGGACTTATTCTTTTGTAAGCCCAGTACTTATTCTATCGGTCTCTTTTGCCGAACCGCTAAGTGACGGGGATGTAAACACACCAGAATCGGTTGTCAAGCAATGCTAGGGGGACAAACACAGACACACAAACACACACACATACATATATATACATATATACGACAGGCTTCTTTCAGTTTCCATCTACCAAATCCACTCACAAGGCATTGGTCGGCCTGGAGCTATAGCAGAAGACACTTGCCCAAGATGCCACGCAGTGAGACTGAACCCGGAACCATGTGGTTGGTTAGCAAGCTACTTACCACACAGCCACTCCTGCACCTTTAAATATAACAAAGAATTTAGTAAAATAACTTAAGCTAGTTTTAGGAACATAAATTGTGACTAATGTTTGGTGGAAGATTTTAATTCAAAACTTATGAAAACAAGACATTTGTACTCAGAGCCAGAGCCAGTTTCAGCCCAGTTGGTAACAAAATGGTTAATCAGTTCTGTGGACACAAATGTGTCCCTTGAGGCCTGCTGGTGCCTTGCAAACCTTTTGGTAAATAGTGCAAGTTGAGGACTCAGCTTGCTTGAGTTCTTGTGAATCATTTGCTATGTGTTTTCTTGAGTGGACAGCAAGGCCTACTTTACTTTGTGCCCCAAAACCACAATGACAGGTAAGGTTTCCATATACCGTTAATCCTCGAGTATAAATAATCTGCATTTTTTTCCCAAAATTTAAAGGTCAAAATCCCTAGTTTTCTTGAGTGGACAGCAAGGCCTACTTTACTTTGTGCCCCAAAACCACAATGACAGGTAAGGTTTCCATATACCGTTAATCCTCGAGTATAAATAATCTGCATTTTTTTCCCAAAATTTAAAGGTCAAAATCCCTAGTTTTCTTGAGTGGACAGCAAGGCCTACTTTACTTTGTGCCCCAAAACCACAATGACAGGTAAGGTTTCCATATACCGTTAATCCTCGAGTATAAATAATCTGCATTTTTTCCCCAAAATTTAAAGGTCAAAATCCCTAGTGCATACTATATACAAGGTTAAAAATGAAAATTATTTTTTAAGCAATGTCCAAGTCTCTATTTGCTGTCTGGCAATGTTTATTCAGACGCATTTTGTGATGTCAGGTGCAAAAATACCTTAAATCATCCATAACTTGCAGTAAGCAACATTTATTAAACGTTATTACAGTTATTTCTTTATTTTCTACAAACAAAATGCACAAAAAAGCTACACGTTTGCATTATGTTATATATACAATAATAATAAAGGACGTTACCCAATACATTTTTACAACCCAAGGACGTTATTTAGACCTCCTTGACTCAAGTTAGAGAATGGGCGTGTATTATACACAAGATTTAGGTTTTACAGAGGTACAGCCTCCTAAAAATCACCTGCGTATTATACTTGAAGATTTACGGTATATATGTAGGGAATCGGTTGTGTTTGTCTCCACCATTGCTTGACAAGTGGTGCAGGTTTATGACAAGAGACCAATAGAATGAGAATCAGATTTATAAAAAAAAACATGGTAGATGGAAACTGTGTGGAAGCCCAGTGCATATATATATATGTGTGCATGTATATGTGTGTGTCTTTGTGTGTGTGTTGTGTTTGTCTCCCCCACCACTTGACAGTTATTGTTAGTTTGTTTATGTCCCCATAACTTAGTAGGTCTGACAGAATAAGCACCAGACTTTAAAAAAATATACTGGAGTTGATTTGTTCAATTGAATCCTTCAAGGAAGTGCCCCAGCGTAGCCACAGTCCAATGAATAAAACAAATAAAAAACAGAAGATAATAACAGTTCACAAATTTAAAAAAAAAAATAAATAAGATTCTTCATCAACTTACCCAACATCTGTTTCGACGTAATCAGTGCTCAGCGAATGAAGATTTAGAGTAGTTTTCCGTGTGTAAGAAAGCAGTACATCCAGCATTGTTTGGCGTTGAGTTGTTGGCCAAGCTTCTAAGCTAACAACTGGTGTATCTAATGAATACTCTTTCATTTTCCTAAATCAAAAGATAAGAATTTATTTGTTATTAGTAGATGAAGCACTATTAGTCCAAACTATATTTAAAGCATATATACTGTTGAAAGCCTTCTAAACTGTGGTATTCATCTCGAGAAAGCATCATCATTGTTAATGTCCACCTTCCATCTGGCATGGGTTGGACGGTTTGACAGGAGCCTGCACCAGACTTGGGTCTCTTTTGGTAGGGTTTTTACAGCTGGATGTCCTTCCTAACACCAACTGCCCAGCAGAGTGAACTGAATGCTTTTTATGTGATGCAAGGTTTTTACAGCTGGATGCCCTTCCAAATGCCAACCTCTTTACAGTGTGGACTGGATGTTTTTTTTTTTATGTGGCATCTGCATAGGCAGGGTCATCAAGTAACTTGCAACCTTTGAGAGGGGAGGGGGCATTGGAGGAGGTGACCTTGTGTCCAATGGTGAAAAGTTATAGTGAGACAGAGAGACGGACATCTTGAGATAAATGCCAGAGTTTAGAAGGCTTTCAATAGTATGCTTTAAGTATGATGTATAGATTTCTATACAAGATCTTATATGGACCCAGGTTGAGAACGACTGATCATCATCATCATTTAGCGTCCGTTTTCCATGCTAGCATGGGTTGGACGGTTCAACTGGGGTCTGTGAAGCCAGAAGGCTGCATCAGGCCCAGTCTGATCTGGCAGTGTTTCTACGGCTGGATGCCCTTCCTAACGCCAACCACTCCGCGAGTGTAGTGGGTGCTTTTTACGTGCCACCCGCACAGGTGCCAGACGGAGCTGGCAAACGGCCATGAACGGATAGTGATTTTACGTGCCACCGGCACGGAAGCCAGGCCAGGCTGGCAACGGCCACAAACGGATGGTGCTTTTACGTGCCACCGGCACGGAGGCCAGGCGAGGCTGGCAACGGACTCTATGTGAATTTGGGTTTTCTTCCTCCTATTCTCTGTTTAGTGGTTTGTAGTATTTGATTTCAACTTCAATAATCATAACTCTTTGCCCATTATCACATTGAGCTTTTCTCTACAGCAACCAAATCAACCCTTAATTGCCCTCTGAAGTCTTATTAAAAAACAGAAAAGGATGCATCAGATAATGCAGTCCTTGATAGACAATGCATGAAAATAAGACAAGGTGGTCACAGAGCACTTTTGGCCATAGATCTTCTCATTGAGGACTGATCAGAATGTGTGTGTGTGTTGCTGTGTGTTGGAGTATGTATGTATATGTTGCTATGTGTGTTGCTGTGTGTTGGAGTATGTATGTATATGTTGCTATGTGTGTTGGAGTATGTGTGTATATGTTGATGTGTGTGTGTGTTGGAGTATGTGTGTATATGTTGATGTGTGTGTGTGTTGGTGTGTGTGTGTTGGAGTGTGTGTTGCTGTGTGTGTTAGAGTATGCATGTATATGTTGGTGTGTGTGTGCATGTGTTGGAGTGTGTGTGTGTGTGTGTTGGAGTGTATATGTTAGTGTGTGTGTGTGTGTGTGTGTGTGTGTGTGTGTAAGATGCAATAAAAACATCAGCAGCAGTGTTAAGCTGCCATCACCACAACTATTATCCTTTCCATTAACCTTCAATAAAGGTAACCATCATAATCATCGTTATTGCCCTTTATTGCTGTAATTATTATTATCATTATTATTTTTATTATTATTATCACCTTTCACTACATTTCAAGCTCTGTCATCACTCCACCCCCACCCCCCACTACCACCACCCTCACACGGAAACCAGTTATCTTCCTCCCCCATCCCCACCCCAATCTGTCTCATGCATGTCATCAATTTCCCAATAAATTTATCTCCTCCTCCTCTTCCTCCTCATCATCATATCATTATTTGTCGTCATCATTATCAGCACTACCACCACCACCACCACCACCACCACCACCATCATCATCACCATCATCATTAACCCATTCCATTATAGCATGTGTGCTTTGCTTGAACATCCAAACAGTTTTCCTAAACATTGACATTTATCATCATCATTATCATCATCGTCATCATCATTATTATTCCGATGAAGTGAAGAATAAGAAGAAAAAAAAAAATCAAAGAAGGTGAAGGAGCGAAATCAAAGGGAATAACAAACGTAAACGAACGAATGAATGAAAAAGAAATTCTTTACTTGACGGTGTACGACGCTTTCTGTGGAACTATTTGCCAAATTTCGATGGTTTTGTGGTCTGTACCCGTAGCAAACATGGTGGCTTTGACATCATAAAAACACATACAATTGACGGAAGACTCACTCAGCTGAAATCAATAAAAAACAACAAAATTAAACTTGAATATTATGTTATTGACAGCAACCTAATCTTCAATGTCAAAATAGAATTCAGGACACAGAAGCCATAAAATAAAACACTCCCATTTTGGAAGGAAGGAAGGTGGTTGGTTTCCGTTTAGTTTTGTTTTTGTTTGTTTGTTTGTTTGGTAGGGGGGGGGGGTTCCTCCTTTTTTTCCTCCACCCACTCCAACCCCACCTTGTTCTCAGAATATTTTTTTTCTTGAAAATATCTTTTATCAATTTCTTTCCTCATAAATGCTTGGCAAACAGAGCTAAAAACAGGTTCCAGGCTCTTGTTTTGTGTAATATTTTGTGTGGTTTGTACGGTTTGTAAACAGGAGTGGGTGTGTGGTAAGTAGCTTGCTTACGAACCACATGGTTCTGGGTTCAGTCCCACTGCGTGGCACCTTGGGCAGGTGTCTTCTACTATAGCCTCGGGCCAACCAAATCCTTGTGAATGGATCTGGTAGATGGAAACTGAAAGAAGCCTGTTGTATATATGTATATATGTGTGTGTGTGTGTGTGTGTATGTTTGTGTCTGTGTTTGTCTCCCCTAACATTGCTTGACAACCGATGCTGATGTGTTTACGTCCCCGTAACTTAGCAGTTCGGCAAAAGAGACCGATGGAATAAGTACTAGGCTTACAAAGAATAAGTCATGGGGTCAATTTGCTCAACTAAAGCATGGCTCCAGTCACATGACTGAAACAAGTAAAAAAGTAAAAAGAGAGGAAAAACAAACCAGCTTTAAAAAAAAAGAAGAAACTACTTCCCAACCATGTCACCTCAGGTTCAATCTCATTATGTGGCACCTTGGGCAAGTGTATTCTATTCTATCATCAAGTTAAACAAAGCATCATAAGTGCATTTGGTACATGGAAACTGAAAGAAGCCTCTTGCATTCTTGATTTGAATCCATAATGTATAAAGATGCAGCGAGTATTTTTTTTTCAGTATGTATTAAGCTATATAACTAAGCATTGTTTTAGTGATTCCACTGACGAACTATGGATGACAAATTAATTTATTTGCTCATTAATAGAGAAACTCAAGTATGGGATTTCCATTCATTTTTGTGCCTTTATCAGCATTCCTCTAGAATTATTTATTTCATGGTTTGGGTTTAACTGCCCTTTTTAGCATGTAAGAAGTCCTGTTATGGGTCTTCTCTCTCTTTTACTCTTTTACTTGTTTCAGTCATTTGACTGCAGCCATGCTGGAGCACCGCCTTTAGTCGAGCAAATCGACCCCAGGACTTATTCTTTGTAAGCCTAGTACTTATTCTATCAGTCTCTTTTGCCGAACCGCTAAGTTACGGGGACGTAAACACTCCAACGTCGGTTGTCAAGCGATGTTGGGGGACAACATATATACGACGGGCTTCTTCCAGTTTCCATCTACCAAATCCACTCACAAGGCTTTGGTCAGCCCAAGGCTATAGTAGAAGACACTTGCCCAAGGTGCCACGCAGTGGGACTGAACCGAGAACCATGTGGTTGCGAAGTAAGCTACTTACCACATATACATATATATATATATATATATGCCAGAAACTAAAAGAAGCCATATAAATATCACCGGCACAGGAACTTTTTATGTGGCACCAAAGTATTTTACCTATTTCTTATCCACTGCATCAATCAATCAATCGCACTATTGGTTTATTGATAAACAGCACCAGGTTAATATGAACTTATCATTATTCCATAAAGCACACACTTATATGTAAGTACTAAAGAGAAAAGAAAAGAAAGAAAACAGCAGTTGTTTGCTCACCTTAAGAGTTGTGATGCACTTTGGGCGAGTCAAATTGGAAGCATTCCAAAATTTCACAGTTCCATCCCTGAAATAGCATAAAGGAAATTTTAATAGAGCACATGTATTTGAGAAGTCCAAGGACAAACTAATTTATGTTAATACAGAAGAATGCTGTTGTTGTACTGCTCAAAGTCAGCTCTAATTGAGCATTCTAATAATTACAATTATATATATATATATCATCACCATTTAACGTCCACTTTCCATGCTAGCATGGGTTGGATGGTTCAACTGGGCTCCAGGAAGCCAGGAGGCTGCACAAGGCTCCAGCCTGTTCTGGCAGTGTTTCTACAGCTAGATACCCTTCCTAACGCCAATCACTCCATGGTGCTTTTTACGTGCCACCGTAATAAGATAAGAAAATAGAGAGAAATTAATAAATTATTATTTGTTAATTAAAAAATTGACAAATAAATAATAATTTACTAATTACTTCTCTATATAAATATATATAAATCATGGTTTGGTTTATATAATTATCAAGCAGTTGAGTATTAATGTTCAACATTCTTTGTATAGGTAATTAACCAGTACTTTCATAGGATTTTGCTATCCCTGAATGCAGTTTGTAATCTTTATTTGCACTTCTATATACACACATATATATATATTCTGTTGTGTATGGGGAGTCATTTTCTTTTTGTGCCTTATAATTTAACACACTCACCGGTAAAATTTCTACTTATTTCTTATTTTTATTTTCCTAAAATTTTCGTTGCGTCTTGCAACCTTTTCAGTAGTCTTGACTCTGAGCTTCAAAGTAAACAAACACAACACACATTCACACTTACTTGCTCACTCACTCTCTCTTTCTCTGTATATATGTGTGTGTGTGTGTGTGTTTGTTTATGTGTGACCCTTGTCTTGACATCATCTGACAGTTATAAATGAGCAACAGCATCACAGAAGCAATGTTGTTCATTTCCAGTTTTCTAAGAGAAACGTATCTCATTATGGGAAAATAACTTCCATGTTTGGAGACAAGTGAGGGTTAGTGACAGGAAAGGCATCTGGCCATAGAAAATCTGCCTCAATAAATTCCTTCCAATCCTAGCAAGTCAAAACAATAATGAACAATGATGATGTACATTTTTATGTGGGGTTTGAGTGTAAAGCTCAAGTACAGAGACTGATTATCTCCCTATGCTTGGGGCTCATAATGTTAATACATTACTACACTATCAACACCACATTTCAGTTAAAGCCTCATGCAAAAAAAATGTATTTTTTTTATTTACCTTTAGCATGCTCTGGCACATCATGGTGGGGTATGAGTTTTCTCCCCTGTAGTTGCATGTGCATTGTGTATCAATGAGAGGGGAGAAAACTTGTACGGCAACATGCCACATCTAATGCATGTTAAAGGTCAATATGTGGAGGCACGATGGCCCAGTGGTTAGGGCAGTGAACTCGTGGTCGGAGGCCCATGGTTTCGATTCCCAGATTGGGCGTTGTGTGTGTTATTGAGTGAAAACACCTAAAAGCTCCACGAGGCTCCTGCAGGGGCTGATGGCAACCCCTATTGTACTCTTTCCCCACCAACTTTCTCTCACTTTCTTTCTGTTTCTTGAGTAATGCTGCGATGGACTGGCATCCCATCCACCTGGGGGGAACACATATGCCATAGAAACTGGGAAACCGGGCCCATGAGCCTGGCTAGGCTTGAAAAGGGCGCATAAATAAAAAAAGGTCAATATGAAATTCAATGGTTAAGACTTACCTGCTAGATGTGATGACCGTATCAGTAATAGGGGAATAAATGATTCCAGTTATTGGTCCATCGTGGCCATCATCATTTGTGACTTTATCAGAACCAGAAGGAACTGACCAAATGCGGAGAGAACCATCTTTTGAACAAGAACATATTACACCTTTATTGGTACAAGACACACCTAGAACCTGGTCACAGTGACCTTTAAGACAGAAGTTTTCTTTGAGCTGTGAGAGAAAGCAAAATGTTATAATCAGAGATATATAAATAAATTATGATTTTGATAAGACATAGTGATAATAATAGTTGCAAATTTTTCCACAAGGGCAGCAATTTTGAGAAAGGGATGTGTTAATTGCATCAACCCGTGTTCAACTGGTACTTAATTTATTGACCCTGAAAGGATAACAGGTAAAGTTGAACTTGGCGGAATTTGAACTCCAAACATAGTGACAAAAAAAAAGAATACCACTAAACATTTCGTCAGGAATGCTAATGATCCTGGCAGCTCGCTGCCTTAGACACAACAATAATAATAACAACTGGTCACTAGAACTCAATATATTTATGCTTTAGAATGAAGCATTTGGTGAATCAGAGCATAATATAAAAAAACCTGGCACTCTGTCGGTTACGACAACGAGGGTTCCAGTTGATCTGATCAACGAAACAGCATGCTCTTGAAATTAACGTGCAAGTGGCTGAGCTCTCCACAGATATGTGTACCCTTGATGATGTGCTCAAAGAGATTCAGCATGACACAGAGTGTGACAAGGCTGGCCTTTTAAAATACAGGTACTATTCACTTTTGCCAGCTGAGTGGACTAGAGCAACGTGAAATTAAGTGTCTTGGTGAAGGACACAATGCATCACTGGAAATTGAACTCACAACCTTACGATCATGAGCCGAATACCCTAAGCACTAGGCCACATGCCTTCACAGAGCATAATATAAAGTATTGAACAATACAAGAATAGAAATTATGTCACTTTCATAAGCTTACAGCTGTTTCTGTTATAAGAAGCAGTGCATTCAAGCTGTATTACACTTATAAAAACTAGCTGACCATGTGCCGTCAGTAATGATGGCTAATAGTAGTATTTTATATATAAATAAGGTACATAATAATCACACATACAAACATTTACATACTTCCCTTGTACATGCACACATATACTCACACAGAGTTGAAATGCTGATATTTTCTCTCCTTCCTTCCTTATTCATCTATCACCCCTTCCTTTCTCTCATTACTATTACTTTCTCTCACCCCCTGTCAGTCAGGGAAATTACTCTCACTACTTCTCCTTCACTGAATTACTATTTTCTCTCCTCCTCTGCTTCTGGCATGACTCTAGACAAATATATATATATGTACAAATATATAAAAACACTACACTCATTATTATATTAGGATATATATATATATCATTCCAAAGGTAATAATTCTTATATATTTAGATGCTTTCTGAAATAAACATACACTTCATTTTATAGCAGAAAAATCATAAGCTAATGAAGTTGATGATGTAATTTTTGTCCCCTTGTCATTCAATAGCCTATGTAGATTACATACATACATATATATATCGGTTTCAAATTTTGCACAAGGTTAGTTTTTGAGCAGAGGGCAATTACACTGAACCCCACCAGCTGGTACTTACACACACACACACATATATATAGAGGTCATGAGAGGTAATGGTGTCATTGAGACCCAAAGGTGTCAGGTAATGCTGAATAAATGCTATAGATGGACTGCAGTTAAGTTCCAGATTCAGTGATTAAATTCTATTGGATTTTATTCATAAGGTATTGGAATATTATATGCATACCATTCTGCCTAAAAAAATGGATCTACAAATGCAGTATCCCTACATATCTCACATCTATTTTCTTTTATTTCCTCCACTTCACTCACTATTTTATATCTTATCTAAATTAACTATTTCTTAACCATCCTCTCACACCGTCTCCAATGAAGGAATATAATAAATATCCTGGAAACAGCTGTAAGACCTTCTATCTATAAATGTTCTAAAATCTACACAGCCTTGATTTTTTATCTCATTAGGAAAAAAAATTTATATATATATACATACATATATATATATACATACATACACACACACACACACACACACTTATATATATATATAACATTTGTTTTAATGCCACATTATATGTAAGAACAATTTAACATTAAACTTGTAATGTATGTACATATGTATGCATGTATGTATGCATATATGTATTAATGTATGTATGGCACCTGTGTCGGTGGCACATAAAAACACCATCCGAGCGTGGCCGTTCGCCAGCCTCGTCTGGCATTGTGTCGGTGGCACATAAAATCACCCACTACACTCTCGGAGTGGTTGGCGTTAGGAAGGGCATCCAGCTGTAGAAACACTGCCAGATCTGACTGGCCTGGTGCAGCCTTCGGGCTCCCCAGACCCCAGTTGAACCGTCCAACCCATGCTAGCATGGAAAGCGGACGTTAAATGATGATGATGATGATGATGATGATGATGATGATGGTGTTAGGAAGGGCATCCAGCTGTAGAAACATTGCCAGATAAGACTGGAGCCTGGTACAGCCTTCTGGCTTCCCAGATCCCCGGTCGAACCGTCCAACCCATGCTAGCATGGAGAACGGACATTAAACGATGATGATGATGATGGACAGAGGGCGTTATCAGATATGAAAGAGAAGAACTGTGAAATGGAAAATAAAGAATCAGTCAGTATATGGAATATACTTGGAATGGCAGAGATTGCCTACTGTCCAAGATGACAGGATGAGAGTCTATTGAATAAATAGGAGACAAAATGGCAGGGCTGAGATAAGTGTTTCATTAATTTGAGGACATGAATACAAAAGCTTAACGTAGGCCTTGTCAATTCAATGAGAAACCTCTGAAGTACCTTTTAATCTTTCGACATGGATAAAGCAGAATGCTAATTGAGAGTATTGGATTGACAGAATTATTATAGCATCAGAGAGGATGCCTTGTGGTTATAGCTATAATCCTTTGTATTTTGGGTTCTTCGGTGGCAGATTTAATTTGGTAGACTTAACAGGCTTCAATAATTGCTGCATCACTGAGAAAAATCGTAAATGGCCCTTAAGGAGCAAAATGCTCAGTAAGAAATTGCAGAAATGTCTTTCTTGAACTTGAAAGACTGCCATTACAATATATGTATGTATGATAGCATACTCTTTACTCTTCTACTTGTTTCAGTCATTTGACTGTGGCCATGCTGGAGCACCACCTTTAGTCGAGCAAATCGACCCCGGGACTTATTCTTTGTGGGTCTAGTACTTATTCTATCGGTCACTGTTGCCGAACTGCTAAGTTACGGGGACGTAAGCACACCAGCATCGGTTGTCAAGCGATGTTGGGGGTACAAACACACACACAAACATATACACACACATACATACATATATATATATACATATATACGATGGGCTTCTTTCAGTTTCTGTCTACCAAATCCACTCACAAGGCTTTGGTCGGCCCGAGGCTATAGTAGAAGACACTTGCCCAAGGTGCCATGCAGTGGGACTGAACCGGGAGCTATGTGGTTCATAAGCAAGCAACTTACCACACAGCCACTCCTACGCTCATGAGTGACTGCTGGATCTACTATACTGTGTGGTACTGCCATAGACCTTCCTTTTTTAATACTACCACCAAATGCTATCTCTTTTTTGATTGATTCATTCCAAGCTACATATTGATTGGAATAACAACAAATTACTAACCTGCAAACAAGCAAATAAAATATATTCCTTCTTAATTAACACAACTGTAGTTAATTAAAGATTACAGTGTTAATTAAGAATGCACTACAACAGACATACAAATGAAAATAAGACGAAACAAATGTTGTTGCACAAAAGAATGATGTCCACTTACAGTTAGGGGCTCCCATATGTTCACAAAACCATCATCACTACATGTTGCCAAGGTAACAGATCTCTCCTTTCTCAAACTGGTCGTTTTCTTTTTAGCTACAACATTTGCCCATGTTTTTCGTGCTGATCAAAATGGAATTGATTCCAGAATGCAAAAAAAAGATCAATTATAAAATAAAATATATATATCAGAGGAATGTATATATGTATATATATGAATATATACGAAGAAAGACAGAGAGTGAGGCAGATATATAGACACACATATATACATACATACTTAGATATACATATATATATATCTCAAAATAAGTAATAAGGATATCCAGAAGTAATGTTGCTTATTTTGATTATAACCTCTTTATTTTAAATTATATGGATAATACCATACTAAATTCTGGTGCCTTCAGCTTAAGTACCATATTCATCTGAATCAAAATTTTACTCAACTTACATATATAATATATATCATCATTATCACCATCATCGTTTAACATCCGTTTTCCATGCTAGCATGAGTTGGACGGTTTGACTGGGATCTGGGAAGCCAGGAGGCTGCACCAGGCTCCAGTCTGATCTGGCAGTATTTCTACAGCCCTTCCTAATGCCAACCACTCTGTGAGTGTAGTGGGTGCTTTTTACATTCCACTGGCACAGGTGCCAGGCGAGGCTGGAAATGGCTATGATTGGTTGGTGCTTTTTATGTGCCACCGGCACAGAAGCCAGTCAAGGCAGTGCTGGCATTGGCCACATTCGGATGGTGCTTTTTACGTGCCACCAGCACAGGTATCACAACTATAATTTCCATTTGATTTTTTGATGTTGATGTACTTGACTCAATAGGTCTCTTCAAGCACAGCAGGTCTCCTGAAGCACAGCAGATATATATTAAAATAAAAACAATGATGATGTACATAAGGACGCATGGCCTA
>NC_042999.1:23103837-23128837 GCF_006345805.1 Octopus sinensis
GAGCACAAGTGTCTGTAAGGCGATACTGGTAATGATCACGCTTGAATGGTGCTTTTTACATGCCACCGGCACAGAAGCCTGGCAGAAGCCTGCACCAAACTTCTGTAACTGTTCTGGCAGGATTTTTTCAGCTAGGTACCTCAGCAGGGTGGACTTAGTACTTTTTACATGGCACAAGCACAGGCAAGGTGAGTAGTGCTTATTACATGGCACAAGCATGAGCAAGGTCAGTTTTGGCAAGGTTTTTACAGCTGGATACCCTTCCAAACACCAACCACTTAATAGTGTTGACTGGATGCTTTTAAGTGGCACCTACACTGATAGGGTCACTAAGTACTTGCAAGACAAAATACATATGCATTTATTTTATTTATATAAGAAAAATGCACTTGATATATATCGTACAGATTACACTGTTGGTTCATTGCAATGAAAAGCAAAAATATGAAACTCAGAGTAAGCAGTATAATAATTCAGTTTCTAAAATTTGTGTGTGTGTGTGTGTGTTTCTATTTTTTTACATTTAAGAAAATGAAGTTGTCCTGTTTTCCTCTTTTTTTTTTGGCTATACCTGTGAAATCCCTTTCATAATGTTGTGTAACACACACTTCTGGATAATACTGTAAACTGACAAGCATATTGATTGAAGTTAAGGAATAAAGGAAACAGAGGAAATATGGAAATGAATCTGAAGAAACCTGTTAATGACACAGATAGGTGACTAGGGTCGCTGACAACTCAATGAATTTGTCATGAGCTGCACACTTACAGAACCAGAGACAAAGATATAAATGACAGATTATTCATGTGAAAGGCCAGTATCATTCATGGTTTTATTGAGGCTGTGATTATGCCAATGAGTTTAATGCAAGGCAAAGGCTCCACTATCTCGGAATGATAGAGATTTATTCATGACAAGTCAACTTTGACATGATGGTCATGGGATTGGTTTGAAACAGGGGTGTGTGAGTGTGTGGTATGATTAATTCCACTATGACCTACAATGAATGTCAGCATTGAAAATACAGGAGGAGTCCACAAGGTCTCTGTATAATTGTTTAATATGCTAGAGACAGAAGACAAATATTCCTCAAATTGTGTCTTAACCTTTTCATTACCGTATTTATTTTGAGATGCTCTGTGTTTCTTTCAATTAATTTTAAATATAACAAAGAATTTAGCAAAATAACTTAGTTATCATTAAGCTAGCGTCAGGAATATAAATTGTGTGTAAGGTTTGGTGGAAAATTTTAATTCAAAACTTATGAAAAGAAGACATTTATACTACAGAGCCAGAGGTAGTTTCAGCCGGGCTGGTATCGAAAGGGTTAAGAAGTATTTCCCTATTATATATTTTAACCCTTTTGTTACCATATTTCTGTCGAGATGCTCTGTGATTCTTTCAATTAGGTTTAGATATAACAAAGAATTTAGCAAAATAACTTAGTTATCATTAAGCTAGTGTTAGGAACATTAATTGTGACTAAGGTTTGGTGGAAGATTTTGATTCAAAACAAATGAAAACAAGACATTTGTACTACAGAGCCAGAGCCGGTTTCAGCTGTGTTGGTATCGAAAGGGTTAAGAAGTGTTTCTCAATTATATATTTTAACCCTTTCGTTACCATATTGATTTTGAGATGCTCTGTGATTCTTTCAATTAATTTTAAATATAATGAAGAATTTAGTAAAAATAACTTAGTTATCATTAAGCTAGTATTAGGAACATAAATTGTGACTAAGGTTTGGTGGAAGATTTTAATTCATAACTTTTGAAAACAAGATATTTGTACAACAGAGCCAGAGGTGGTTTCAGCCAGGTTGGTATCGAAAGGGTTAAGAAAATGGAAGTACACAATGCATTTGAGTAAAAAGTGGGATGGCCATGGCTAGAATGTTTTTGACCATATATCTGTTAAATCAGGGTTGAACTGGGGCTAAACAAAAGCAGCAACAACAACAATGAAAATATAAAAATAAACAACTAAGTCTTGTAAGCAGATATAGCAGATAGAACCTGCAAGAAGCCTATCATGTGTGTGTTTGTATCTTCTTGTCTTGACATTACACAATAGTCTTAAACAAGTATTTCTATCATATGACTAGTGTCCTTTGTTTCCAATTTTCCATGAAAATATGTCCAAGCATGGGGAAATATTATCTTGTTCAGAAACAGATGACGGTTGGAGACAGGAAGGGAACCCAAATGTAGAAAATCCAGATATAGAAAATCAGCCTCAATGAATTTCATCTGACCCATGTAAAAGCAGACATATATATCACCCAAATTTTATATTCGTATGGTCTCTCAGACGACTCACATATATATACATGAAGCATATGGTATAATTATAAACAGGGCAAATTTTAGCCTTTTCTCCGCAGACTGAAAATATGATGAACAGCCTTAATCAATTGGTTGACCCGAGGCTATAGTAGAAGACAATTGCCCAAGGTGCCACGCAGTGGAACTGAACCTGGAACCATGTGGTTGGTAAACAAGCTACTTACCACACAGCCACTCCTACGCCTGTTGTGCACACTACTCCTATTCTGCACACATCAACACCAACAAGTCTTCAAGGCGTCTACATCATTCTGACAATCTCCAGAGAAACAAACAGCCAAACTGTTTATATACTCATCAAAGGCAACAGTTACTCTTTGAAGGAGTCCCTAATTTGCATACCAAAAGTGTTTAACACAATAAATACCAGTGGCCTGTCAACAGGGATCTTAGTCCACAAAGTATCAAGGTATGATATAATATATATCATATATATATATACTAATAAAAAGGGTTCAGCAAAAGAATTGCCTCACCACACACCGAAGTTCAGAAATAACAGCCAAAAATCTTAGCCATTTCTTCTACTTTAAAAAGGGTCTTCCAGAGAAACCATAATACTTGAAGGTTATTTACACAGGCAGAGGGTAACGTAACGAAAATCAATCAATATCCGATTATCCATAGACGCACGTTTCGGAATTAGGCTTTTTCATAAAGAATATAAAAAAATATAAACTTTACTAACCATATTCCTCATCAGTATGGATTTTCTGTAATAATCAGAAGGTACTAAAACATTTGAACGACTCTTTCCATATAACGGTGTTAGGCCGCTAATGTTAATACCGCCAGATTCAAAACATGAATGAGAGTCGCTTAGCCTCCCCCTGAACTTCGGTGTGTGGTGAGGCAATTCTTTTGCTGAACTCTTTTTATTAGTATTACTAAAAATTTACCGTATAACGGTCCTGTTTTCATACCGAATGCTACTTGGTGAAATTTATTGATTATTTCTTAATTAATTTTACCCTTTGTTACTATTGATCATATATATATATATATATATATATTTGACTAGTTTCATTTGTGGGGAGCATTGAGTTACCCTTTAACACATAAAATGCAACAGGCCACAATCGTGGCCATCAGGCACAGATCGACAGGTCATGATAGTGGCCCAGATAGATGCATTTAATTTATGAGCGTTTATCGGGGTCTGATGTCACTCAAACGCTCCGATACCCCTAGAATGCATGAAGGACTAATAGTTCAACTAATCACTTTTCAAATGATGTAAAACTTGCCACCATTATATACTAAGAAGATATCTCTATATATATAAATGGCAAAATGTCTGTGTGTGTATCCTTTATACAATTCCACAATTTTTCAATTAGAGGGCTCGCACTTTCTATGGTCATTCAAAACCATCCAAGGGTGGCCATGCACATCTTTACATTTCCCCAGTCACCCTGCAAAGCCATTAAAAAAATCAACAGAGGTGACTTTTTTGTGAATTTTCTATCCAAAACCCAATCAAAGTGCCCAAAACTTGATATGCCAATTGAATGCCAGCTAGCTGTATGTGATTGATCGGAGATTTGGACAGTACTCGCGTGTATATGCGCACACATGCACACAGCTGTATATGCATGCACAAGTAATATGACCCGGCAACGCCGGGTCATAGTGCTAGTTTTAACTATATGTGATTTTTTTGTGTGTGCATGGTAGTCTCATTTTCATAAAATGTGTTCAGCAGTCCATGCTATGTAAATGCAAATCCCAGCATTTTACGGGATAACCACCATTACTCCCAGGTCCGTTTTGACCCGTAAAAGTAACACCTTTCAGGGTCCCATATATGGATTAAATAGATTTCCCAAGAGTAGAAGCGGTTCCTTTTAATTTTGACAAAATTATGGGGAAGGCAGCTCTTTTAGGAGAAAGACACTCTGGCATAAAACTTGCTGCGAAAATAGTACCAGTTATATTGTAATGTTTGTCTCTCAAACCTACTTTGGTGACTGAGAGTGGCAAAAGTGATGCACAGATTTTTGTTACTTAAATCCAATGACATACAGATATGTCGACCATCATTTCATTTTTTGATCTTTTTTTGTATTTTATGAAGTCCTATGGTGATGGATACCTGTGCACAGGTAACAATGAAAGTAAATCAGAACAATCAGGCTAAATGCGAGACAGCTACCATCTGACAAAATGCAGCAATTGTTACATACATACATCCATACATATATACATAAATACATGTACACACATACATACATACACATACACACACACATTCAGCCATATATACACAAACATACATACATATACATTCATCCATCCATACATACATACATATGTATAAATACATGCACATACATACATACACATGCATTCAGCCATATATATACACAAACATACATACATACACATAAACATCCAGCCATATGCACATACAATATATACAAACATATATACACAAATTATATACGTATGTAGGTGCAGGGGTGGCTGTGTGATAAGAAGCTTGCTTCCCAACCACATGGTTCTGGGTTCAGTCCCACTCCATGGCACCTTGGGCAAGTGTCTTCTATTCTAGCTTCAAGCTGACCAAAGCCTTGTGAGTGGATTTGGTAGATGGAAACTGAAAGAAGCCAGTCGTATGTATATATATGTGTGTGTGTGTGTGTTTGTGTGTCTGTGTTTGTCTCTGCATCATTGCTTGATAACTGATGTTGGTGTGTTTATGTCCCTGTAACTTAGCAGTTCGGCTAAAGAGGCCGATAGAATATGTACTAGGCTTACAAAGAATAAGTCCTGGGGGTTGATTTGTTTGACTAAAGGCGGTGCTCCAGCATGGCCACACATACATGCTCACACATCCTTCCGTACATACATACACTCACACACACACATCCTTCCATGCATACACACATACACATCCTTCTATACATGCATACATACGTACATACACTCACACACATCTTTCCATACATACATACACACACACACACATACTTACATACATACACATCCTTCCATACATACTTACATACATACACATCCTTCTATACATACATACATACACATCCTTCCATATATACATACACACACACACATCCTTCCATATATACATACATACACACACACACACATCCTTCCATACATACATATACTCACACACACATATGTAAGTACTCAGATACAGGAGCAGAGATGCCTTTCAAATCAAATCAAACCTTACCATTTTTTTTCACAAAAGGCATGAAACATAAGGGATATATTAGCTAATGCAGTCCTAAAATCACCACAACTGATATGGTCGGATGGTCACAGCAAAGATGTCTTTGACATTAGCTCTGTTCAATTAGCCCTGATCTGGGACTAAAAAACAACAACAACAACAACACTGCCACCACCACCTTCTCATAATACTACATAGAATCACATCACACTATTTACACCCAGGCCTCCATTAATCCAACATTACTGATACTTCCAAAAACAAAAACAAAATTTCTGTGTTTTCTTTTTTCTCCTTGCCTGGTGTAAACAACAGCCGCCTGTTGTCATCATGCAAAACTATTTCACTGAAGAGTAACGGTGGTGGTAGTGGTGGTGGTGGTTGTGGTGGTGCTGGTGGTGGTAGTGTATTAGTAGTAATAGTGGTAATGGTCGTGGTGGTAATAAAGGTGGAGGTGGTAGTGATAGTAGTAGTAGTGGTGGTGGTGGTAGTAGTAGTAGTGGTGTGGTGGTAGTAGTAGTAGTAGTCCTAGTAGTGGTAGTTGTGTGGTTGTAGTAGTAGTAATAGTGGTAATGGTCGTGGTGGTAATAAAGGTGGAGGTGGTAGTGATAGTAGTAGTAGTGGTGTGGTAGCAGTGGTGGTGGTGGCGTTAGTAGTAGTAGTCCTAGTAGTGGTAGTTGTGGTGGTTGTATTAGTAGTAATAGTGGTAATGGTCGTGGTGGTAATAAAGGTGGAGGTGGTAGTGATAGTAGTAGTAGTGGTGTGGTAGCAGTGGTGGTGGTGGCGTTAGTAGTAGTAGTCCTAGTAGTGGTAGTTGTGGTGGTTGTATTAGTAGTAATAGTGGTAATGGTCGTGGTGGTAATAAAGGTGGAGGTGGTAGTGATAGTAGTAGTAGTGGTGTGGTAGCAGTGGTGGTGGTGGTGGCGTTAGTAGTAGTAGTCCTAGTAGTGGTAGTTGTGGTGGTTGTATTAGTAGTAATAGTGGTAATGGTCGTGGTAGTAGTGGTAGAGGTGGTGGTGTGGTAGCAGTAGTGGTGATGGTAGTGGTGGTGGTGGTAGTGATAGTGGTGGTTGTATTAGTAGTAATAATGGTAATGGTCATGGTAGTGGTAGTAGTAGTAGTAGTAGTAGTAGTAGTAATAGTAGTGGTGGTGGTGGTAGTAGTAGTAGTGGTGGTGGTGGTGGTGGTGTTAGTAGTAGTAGTAGTGGTGGTGGTGGTGGTAGTAGTAGTAATAATGGTAGCGGTGGTGGTAGTGGTAGTAGGTGCTGTGCATTTGTATTGCACACATGTCTAAATCAATGCCACTGCTTATTCTGCACACACCAACACCAACATCCCTTCAATATATGCATCCTTGTTTATCTTGTCACCTTAATTGGGTTCCAGCTTTGATCCAAACACATTCTACATGTCCACCATCAACAGTTTTCCTGAATATACACACGTGTGTGTGTTTGTGTGTCTGTTAACATACAGTATAAATGCATATACATACACACACATATCAACCTACCTACCTATATTCTTTTACTCTTTTACTTGTTTCAGTCATTTGACTGTGGCCATGCTGGAGCATGGCCTTAAAGGTTTTTTTTAGTCAAAGAAATCAACCCCAGGACTTATTCTATTGATCTTTGTTGCCAAACCGCTATATTACAGGGATGTAAAAACACCAACATTGGCTATTAAGCAGTGGTGGGGAGGACAAACATAGACACAAAGACACATACATATATATACATACATGCATATATATATATATATATATTATTTATTATTATTATTTAATTGAATGCAACGCACCCATTTCCAAGTAAGTTTACCTTCACTTTTTTGATGCGACTACCATATACTGATTTCTTCCTCCATCCTTCTCCAATTCCCTTTTTCTCCCACTCCCTCTTTCGCCATTTTCTATCTGTCTCTCTCTCTCTCTCTCTCTCTCTCCCTCTCTTTTTCTCTCTCTCTCCCTCATTGCTCACACGTAACCATCATCCATCTTTCTTTTCCTACACAGATGTTCAAAAGACTGGACGTTTTGTTTCCTCTCTCATCTATCTTTTCTCTTTTCAAAGGAAATATTTCTCCCACTGTTCACTATTTACAACCCTCCATGTTTATTTTCATTCAGTTTCCTTGTATGTCTCCACTGTCCTGTTTTTGTTCCCAACTTTGACCCTCCATAAATCCTAAATTTTATTTTAGAATTTATGGGAGCAACTGTCTTTGAAGACTCATATTGTTGTTGAATGCTTAAAATGGGGAGTAGATAGACAGCCAACAACTGATGAAGGGTCCTTTTTCTGTGTTTACTTGTCCTGTTTTCCATTTTTCTCTTGTTGTTTACATATTTAACTCATTTGTTTATGTATTTCATGTTGTTTGCATAGTTGGTGACGTTTTGTACCCATATATGCATATATGCATATATATACACACACACACACATATCTATATATTATTTATCATTATATATATATCTATATATATATACATATATGACAGGTTTCTTTCAGTTTCCGTCTGCCAAACCCACTCACAAGGCTTTGGTCATCCCAAGGCTATAGTAGAAGACACTTGCCCAAGGTGCTACTCAGTGGGACTGAACCAGAAACCACATGGTTGGGAAGGAAGCTACTTACAACACCACCATGCCAGCACCTATCTTTTATTTTTTACTTGTTTCAGCCATTGGACTGTGGCCATGCTGGGGCACCACCTTGAAGGGTTTAGCCAAAACAATCCACCCCAGCACTTACTATTTTGTTAAGGCTGGTACTTATTTAATTTGCATCATTTGCTGAACCACTAAGGTATTAAGGATGTAAACAAACCAACAATGGGTGTCAAGTAGTGGACAAATATATACACTAAAACACACATACACACACAAACTAAAGAAAGCCCATAGTATATATATATATATATATATATAATATATATATAGGAGACTTATTGAGTCAAGTACCTCAACATCCAAATAATAATCAAATGGAAATTGTAGTTATGATACCTGTGCCGGTGGCATGTAAAAAGCACCATCTGAATGAGGCTGATGCCAGCACTGCCTGCCTGGCGTCCATGTCAGTAACATGTAAAAAGTACCAACCGATCGTAGCTGTTTGCCAGCCTTCTCTAGCCCATGCTGGTGGCATGTAAAAAGTACCATTACACTCACAGAGTGGTTGGCATTGGGAAGGGCATACAGCTGTAGAAACACTGATCAGACTGGAGCCTGGCGCAGCCTCCTGGCTTCCCAGACTCCAGTTGAACTGTCCAACCCATGCTAGCATGGAAAACGGATGTTAAACGATGATGATGATGACTATGGATACATGTGCTCAGGGCTTGAAGATTGCTTGAAGATACAAGGCACTTTATAAAAATTGACTTAACCACATGTCTTAATGGCAAGAAACTATTAGTAGCTCTTATTTTAATACAGTGTACATTAAATGAGATACATATATATATATATATATATATATATATATATATATATATACACACACATATGTATAAATATATACACATATGTATAAATATATACACATGAATATATATATATGTGTGTGTGAGTGTATATTTATGTGAGTGTATATTTATAAGATGTGTATATTTATGATAAGCAGAATTTCCTAGAGTAAAAGTTGTAAGTATAATATTAGAAAAAGAACTGATGATTTGTTAAAAACATATCAAGAGACATTTTGACAGCCTAATAAATCACACTCAACTTAAGAACTGAATGTTTAAGTTGTATTTCATAACAAGAAATGAACCACCAACACCACAACCACCACCACTACCAACATCACCACCACCTTCACTGATTGTTTTACACTATTTTCATTTGGTGAACATATGCATATATATGTCAATATTTCTGTTAAGTAAAAAAGAAATCTCAGAAATATACATATATAGTCTGATTTTTATCTTGAATTATATATTTCTAAATATGTTTTTGAAAGTGGTTGCTACACAACAACAGAAACACTGATGTTCTGAAATCAAAGGCAGGCCTTTTATGGTAGTTATTTAACCTGCTAGAAATACCAACCAAACTCCCTGAAATTGCGTGCTACTTATTGTCATTAAAAAACAGGAATCGTCTTCATTGTCATTGTTATTGTCAATTTAATATCTACTTTCTTTGTCAGTCATAATGCTTATGCCAAATGTGATAGTTAAGTCCCTTCAATGATTTGCCAAGAAGCCCACAGATCCTGCAAATATTGATTTAAATACGCAACCAAAACAGCTCCTAATAGTTTCATGTTTCTGTGATACTTTAACAGGCATATGTTTATGAAACACACCATGTATCTCAAAGCAATCTTTCAGGCTCTGTTTATGCATTATGTATGAACAGAACCTAAAAGATTACTTTAAGATACAGAGCATATGTCATAAACATATACCTGCTTAAGTATCTTAAAAGCATGAAACTAGTACTAACACCTTCAGTTGTGTATTTAAATTAATATATATGTATCATCATCATCATCATCATCGTCAATATCCTTATTATGAAAGGTACATAATAGTGTATTTAACTTGATATTTATCTCTCACTGGATGGAGTACTTTTTTTGTAGATTCTACCTCTGTTGAATCATTAAACTATATATATATATGTATATATAGTAATAATATTAGGGAGTATAACTCCAAACTTACAGGGAAAAATTCAATTTAGTATTAAATCAAATTTCACAGTATAATATATAAAATACGAATTAGAGATCAAACCACTATTATGCAAATCAAACAGTGACAGACATAAACCAATACATAATAACAGATAATATATATAATTAATATAATATATATATTATATATATATATATATATATCATCATCATCATCGTTTAACATCCGCTTTCCATGCTAGCATGGGCTGGACAGTTCAACTGGGGTCTGGGAAGCCAGAAGGCTGCGCCAGGCCCAGTCTGATCTGGTAGTGTTTCTACAGCTGGATGCCCTTCCTAACACCAACCACTCCGTGAGTGTAGTGGGTGCTTTTTACGTGCCACCTGCATAGGTGCCAGACGAGGCTGGCAATGGCCACAATCGGATGGTGCTTTCAAAAAGTATAAAATGAATGATAGATATATATAATAAGTATTATATATATATATTATATATATATATATATATATATATATATATATATATATATATATATATATATATATGTGTGTGTGAGTGTATATTTATGTGAGTGTATATTTATAAGATGTGTATATTTATGATAAGCAGAATTTCCTAGAGTAAAAGTTGTAAGTATAATATTAGAAAAAGAACTGATGATTTGTTAAAAACATATCAAGAGACATTTTGACAGCCTAATAAATCACACTCAACTTAAGAACTGAATGTTTAAGTTGTATTTCATAACAAGAAATGAACCACCAACACCACAACCACCACCACTACCAACATCACCACCACCTTCACTGATTGTTTTACACTATTTTCATTTGGTGAACATATGCATATATATGTCAATATTTCTGTTAAGTAAAAAAGAAATCTCAGAAATATACATATATAGTCTGATTTTTATCTTGAATTATATATTTCTAAATATGTTTTTGAAAGTGGTTGCTACACAACAACAGAAACACTGATGTTCTGAAATCAAAGGCAGGCCTTTTATGGTAGTTATTTAACCTGCTAGAAATACCAACCAAACTCCCTGAAATTGCGTGCTACTTATTGTCATTAAAAAACAGGAATCGTCTTCATTGTCATTGTTATTGTCAATTTAATATCTACTTTCTTTGTCAGTCATAATGCTTATGCCAAATGTGATAGTTAAGTCCCTTCAATGATTTGCCAAGAAGCCCACAGATCCTGCAAATATTGATTTAAATACGCAACCAAAACAGCTCCTAATAGTTTCATGTTCTGTGATACTTTAACAGGCATATGTTTATGAAACACACCATGTATCTCAAAGCAATCTTTCAGGCTCTGTTTATGCATTATGTATGAACAGAGCCTAAAAGATTACTTTAAGATACAGGGCATATGTCATAAACATATACCTGCTCAAGTATCTTAAAAGCATGAAACTAGTACTAACACCTTCAGTTGCGTATTTAAATTAATATATATGTATCATCATCATCATCATCATCATCGTCAATATCCTTATTATGAAAGGTACATAATAGTGTATTTAACTTGATATTTATCTCTCACTGGATGGAGTACTTTTTTTGTAGATTCTACCTCTGTTGAATCATTAAACTATATATATATATGTATATATAGTAATAATATTAGGGAGTATAACTCCAAACTTACAGGGAAAAATTCAATTTAGTATTAAATCAAATTTCACAGTATAAATATATAAAATACGAATTAGAGATCAAACCACTATTATGCAAATCAAACAGTGACAGACATAAACCAATACATAAATAACAGATAATATATATAATTAATATAATATATATATTATATATATATATATATATATATCATCATCATCATCGTTTAACATCCGCTTTCCATGCTAGCATGGGCTGGACAGTTCAACTGGGGTCTGGGAAGCCAGAAGGCTGCGCCAGGCCCAGTCTGATCTGGTAGTGTTTCTACAGCTGGATGCCCTTCCTAACACCAACCACTCCGTGAGTGTAGTGGGTGCTTTTTACGTGCCACCTGCATAGGTGCCAGACGAGGCTGGCAATGGCCACAATCGGATGGTGCTTTCAAAAAGTATAAAATGAATGATAGATATAATATAATAAGTATTATATATATATATATATATATAATATATATATATTATATATATATATATATATATATAGTATATGTGTATGTATGCTAGTGTCCTTGTTTTGGCACTGACTGACAGTTGTAAATGAGTGTCACTGTCATACAAGCTGTGTCATTCATTTGTAACTTTTTGGTCATGGGGAAATATTATTAGGGAGGGCTGAAAAGATCATAGGCTGACTATGAAGAAGTGATACTAGAGTTGTGAAAACTTGTGCATGCATTAATCTCAACCCTTATTTTTAATAACTGTACTGATTCTTTTCAGATAAACTGACATCTGATTGTTCAAAGAAACCATCAAAAGTAATTAGTGGTAGCAGCAAATATGACATTATCAGTACCAGTGGCACATAAAACGCACCATTCGAGGGTGATCGTTACCAGCATCGCCTTACCGACACTTATGCCAGTGGCACATGAAAAAGCATTTGAGCGAAGTCATTGCCAGTGCCACTGGACTGGCTCCTGTGCAGGTGGCACATAAAAAACACCATTTGAGCGTGGCCGTTGCCAGAACCAGCTGACTAGTCCTCGTGCCGGTGGCACGTAAAAGCACCCACTACAATCTCAGAGTGGTTGGCGTTAGGAAGGGCATCCAGCTGTGGAAACTCTGCCAGATCAAGATTGGGGCCTGGTGCATCCAACCCATCCCAGCATGGAAAGCGGATGTCAAACGATGATGATGATGATGATGATTATTTTAACACTGGTTCCCAGTGAAGTGCTTTTTCATGTGGGGGGGGGGGGCAGATGATAGTGAGATGGGGCCAAATCAGGAGAGCAGAGAAGCTGATCAACCAGTTCAAAGCCACAGTCATGCACAGTGGTGGTCATTGAAACTGTGACTTGTGTGCTGGATCATTGTCCTGATGAAACTGGACACCTTTTGTCAGTTTTCCTGGGTGTTTGGTCTTTATAGCATTTTGTAACTGCCTCAGCAAGTTGGCATAGTGCTCTCCATTTATGGTGTGGCCCTTTTGAAGATAGTCAATAAATATGGTGCCTTTTGTATCTTCAAAGCCTGAGGCCATCACTTTCTCTGCAGATGAAATGACCTTAGCCTTCTTTGGAGTAGGTGAGGAGGGGGTGTTTCCACTGCAGGGAATACTCATCCTGGCTTAGGAAATGTTTAAGGAAAGCAGCCAAGTCTGCCTCCAACAGTGTCAGATTTTCCTGTGATGTGATCAACCTGGAGTGTTTTGATCAGGTGTTGGAAGACATGGCACCCACCAAGCAGAACCCTTCATTATGCAAAGTTCATTGTGCAGAATATAAACACAGACACACAAACATATATATTACGAAGGGCTTCTTTCAGTTTCCATCAACCAAATCCACTCACAAGACTTTGGTCAGCTTGAAGCTAGAGTAAAAGACACTTGCCCAAGGTGCCATGGAGTGGGACTGAACCCAGAACCATGTGGTTGGGAAGCAAGCTTCTTACCACACACCCACTCCTACACCTATATGCGTATATAATTTGTTTATATATGTTTGTATATATTGCAGGGAAAGCAACCAAGTCTGCCTCCAACAGTGTCAGATTTTCCTGTGATGTGATCAACCAGGTGTGCTTTTGATCAGGTCTTGGAAGACATGGCACCCACCAAGCAGAAACCTTCATTATGCAAAGTTCATTGTGCAGAATACTCTCAACTCTCTCACAGGATATGTTAATAGCATTATAGTCATTCATCTGCCATCCATCACTGTGCTTCATCATCATCATCGTTTAACGTCCGTTTTTCATGCTAGCACGGGTTGGACGGTTCGACCAGGGTCTGGGAAGCAAGGAGGCTGCACCAGGCTCCAGTCTGATCTGGCAGTGTTTCTACAGCTGGATGCCCTTCCTAACGCCAACCACTCCGTGAGTGTAGTGGGTGCTTTTTACGTGCCACCGGCACAGGTGCCAGTCAAGGCAGTGGTGACATCGGCCACGTTCGGATGGTGCTTTTTACGTGCCACCGGCACAGAAGCCAGTCAAGGCAGCGCTGGCATTGGCCACATTCGGATGGTGCTTTTTACATACCACCGGCACAGAAGCCAGTCAAGGCAGCGCTGGCATCGGCCACGTTCGGATGATGATTTTTACATGCCACCGGCACAGAAGCCAGTCAAGGCAGCGCTGGCATCGGCCACGTTCGGATGGTGCTTTTTACGTGCCACCGGCACAGGTATCACAACTACTATTTCCATTGATATTTATTTCGATGTTCATATACTTGACTCAATAGGTCTCCTCAAGCACAGCTGATTGTTCGGAAATCCAAGGTACTTTGAATGGGCTGGGGCTATGCGGAACTGGTGCAGGAAGCAGCCCGGGTCTTCCTACACCAGTTCTGCATAGCCGTTTTCCTCAATGGTGGAAGTTGTGGGACATCCAGACCTTGGATCATCTTCAAGACTCTCCTTTCCTCTCCTAAACTCAGCTGCCTACTTTTTCACTGTTGATAAAACTGGAGCATAATCCCCTAACACAGCGACCCTGTTACTATGAATGTTCTTGGGGGCCAAACCCTTTTTCTGCAGGTACATGATAACACCACAATGCCAAATTCTGTCCATTTGTGAGTGAAGTGACTACCAGTTACTTTTGAACTGTCAGAGGTCAGTTTACCTGGAAGGAAACCATGCAGTTATAAATAAGAAAGGTTGAAATTAATGCCTGCAACATTTCACAGCTCTAGCATTATTCCTTCACAGCCAGTTTATGAACCTTTCAATACAATCTCACACCTTGCTCGAAATAGGTGAGGGTTTGTAACAGGCTGTAGAAAATCTGTCTCATAATTTTAGTCTGATCCATGCAGTATTGATTTAAATACACAACCGAAACAACTTCTAAAAGTTCCATGTAATTGTGATACTTTGACAGGCATCTCTATATATATAAACGGCAAAATGTCTGTCTGTGTGTGTGTCCTTTATACAAATCCACAATTTTTCAGTTAGAGGGCTCTCACTTTCAATGGTTATTCAAAACCGTCCAAGGGTGATCGTGCACATTTTTACATTTCCCCAGTCACTCCGCAAAGCCATTAAAAAAATCAATAGAAGTGACTTTTTTGTGAATTTTCTATCCAAAACCCAATCAAAATGCCCGAAACTTGATATGCCAATTGAATGCCAGCTAGCTGTATGTGAGTGGTTGGAGATTTGGACAGTACTCATGTGTATGTGTGTACGCACGCAGCTGTATATGCATGCACTACCACTATGACCCGGCGTTGCCAGGTCATAGTGCTAGTATGTTTATAAAACACACCATGTATCTTAAAGCAATCTTTTAGGCTCTCTTTATACTTTATGTATGAACAGAGCCTAAAAGATTGCTTTAAGATACATGATATATTTTATAAACATAAGGTTGTCAGATCCTCATATGTCGAAACCAATAGGAGAGTCCATCATTAATCATCGTCATTATCATCATTATGTTTGTCAATAACATTATCAAAGGTACATAATAGTTCCATAATATGTTTTTTACAGAAGTAAATTCTTTTTCAATAATTAATTTACTATTTTACTATTTGTATGTAACCCAAATATTCTTCACAACGAAGTGAAAAACAAATCACAGAATGAACAGCTCCAAGTCTTAGAAATAGCAAAGTTGTATAACAGTAAATGGAAAATCAAAGAAAGCATTAGACTGGAATTGGATGTCATGTTTGATGGTATGGATATTCTTGTAGTGAATATGAAGAAGAGAGCCAATTAAAAGAATAAGGGAAGAAATATGTTGAAAATTTACCAAGAATTCTCCACATTTAGACATCTTGCAATCAGTAATCCAATCTCTGTGACAATCAAACAGGATTCGGTGTGGCTGCCAAATTTTGTTCAAATCCCAAATGACAACTTTCTGAAAAAAATAAATGAATAAAAATTGATTAATTTAATTAATCAATTAATTAATTAATTAAAAAATAATGATGATGATATGATGATGATGATGATGATGAATAATAATAATAATAATAATAATAATAATAATAATAATAATAATAATAATAATAATAATAATAAATGCCCTGATGCAATACCATGGCTTCTGATCTTGACTAATTGGAAGTGTTATCATGTACATTGTTTTGTCTTGGTATGACTAATTGGAAGTGTTATCATGTACGTTGTTTTGTCTTGGTATAAAAGATGGGCTACAGCAAATATTCTGCTCAATACCACAGATTTGCTTGTCACTTGGTTGACCTTAACCAGTTGACCATGTCCCTTAGTGGCTGACGATATGTGCATCTCTGATCATGAGCAGAAGTAGTGGGGGAACATCATAGCCATGTGTTGAGAGGGATTCTTTGGGGTTTGAATAATTCACCTCTGGAAACATGGGTGTTTCGTTCAACATCCTTAAACAACCCTTATTCAGGGACCTTTTGAGCAGGATGGGTTACTCGACCAGAAGAAAATTCTAACTGGACTAAACCTGCAAGGTCAGGTGCTGTTTATCTTGATATGAGATCACCATGTCACGCACATATGGTTGTGATGCATGTGCCTGGTGTACCCTTATCGGACGGGTAGTCCTGATGGATATACTGGGCTTCGTATATTTTACCCCAGTGGTGGTGGTGGTAGTGGTGATGATGATGATGATCTTTTCTACTATAGACACAAGGCCTGGAATTTTGGGGGTGGGGAATAGTTGATTGAATCGACCCCAGTGTGTCACTGGTATTTAATTTATCAACCCTGAATGGATGAAAAGCAGAGTTGGACTCGGTGAAATTTGAACTCAGAACATAAAGATAGGTGAATGCTGCTAAGCATTCTGCCCAGCATGCTAACAATTCTGCCAGCTGCTTTAAAAAATAAGAAGAAGGGGGAGGAGAAGGAGGAGGAGAAGCACTTCTCTGGGAACCAGTATTAAAGTAATCATCATCGTTTAACGTCCGCTTTCCATGCTGGCATGGGTTGGATGATTTGACTGAGGACTGGTGAACCGGATGGCTGCACCAGGCTCTAATCAGATCTTGCAAAGTTTCTACAACTGGATGCCCTTCCTAATGCCAACTACTCCGAGAGTGTAGTGGGTGCTTTTACGTGCCACCGGCATGAGAGCCAGTCAGGCGGTACTAGCAGCAGCCACACTCAAATGGCGTTTTTTACGTGCCACCTGCACAGGAGCCAGTCCAGCAGCACTGGTAATGACCTCGCTCAAATGATTTTTAGACGTGTCACTTGCACAAGTGCCAGTAAGGCGACACTGGTAATGATTATGCTCGAATGGTGCTTTTTACATGCCACCGGGATAATAACTGGGATAAATAAATATGTCCTTTATCTTTTCCTGATATGTATTTACATTCACTCACATATAAAACTTCATATACAAAGTTATAAGTGCATACAATAAATCTATATATATATAAAGCTGAAGTTGTCTGTGTATGGCAGGTTTGGTAGCCTTCAACTAACACTATCTCCTCCGAGACCCTGCAGCACAAGTTGACCAAAATTGAGAGTATGATAGAAGAAGGCTTGCTCTTCATTCTGTCAAAGATAAAATTCAAATCGGACCATGTTAAGACCAAAAATTATTTACATCAAAAAGGTGCTTTTTTTTCTATGAAAATTCCTATTTTTTATGATTTTTTTTTGACTGCTGTGTTGCCATTTTTCGGTATATTTCAACCAAGAAAATGGTCACTTAAAGAGAATAACAAGCTACATAATGCAAAATTTTTACTTTTCAAAAATTCCAATTCTAAAGGGTCGGAACAAACCCGAGCAACGCCAGGCGATACTGCTAGTTGCTTATATTTGTAGATTTACATTATTTTAATTCCTATATTTACTGTCTTCTGTTGTAGCAATTATCGTAACACTCTGTTGCCCTTCTTATCTTCCTTATCACATGGTTGAGAAGAAAGTCTCTCAATTACACAGCTGTGAGAGAGGGGGAGGGGGTATTTCCTTGACTGGATTGCCCATTGATTTCAGGTCTGAATGATCAGAGTTGAATCTCGCCTAAACAATAATAACACAGTATCAACACACTTTCTAATATAACCGGTTATTTAATCTGTCAAACTGACAAGGACAAATTGAGGAACCATCTTTGGCAGCATTTGACTTCAGAAAGTTGAGGCATAAACAAAGTGTCTAAAAACATACAACCCTCTCTTTCATCCCATCATTCCTTTTCCTTATCTCTCTCTCCCCTTTCCCTTTATCTCTTTCTCTCCTTTCCCTTTATCTCTCTCTATCTATCTATCTGACTGTTTATCTATCTATCAATCTATCTCTCTACCACTCTATATTACCTCTGACTTATCTCAACCCTCAAACACCCTGCTATAGTAAAAACAGTAAAAGTAAATTCTTCAATAAACTCATGCTGCAGATGTTATTGATTTCCTTGGAGTCATTATGAAATAACTCTTGGTTTAGCCTTCCTCAGGCAGTTTACAGAAAATCAATATATCTAACAAATTGGTATCAAGACAAGCTTTGAATAACTTCATCAGAGTTTCACTGTATGTTCCGTTTATCTCTGTTGTATTCCTAATTAAACTTCCCTTCTTTCTTTCTTGTATCAAATTAAAACCAAAGTAGATTGGTGCCATTTTCAAGAATTTCCAGAACTGTTGATATGAGATTTCTAAACCTATGACCAAACCAGGTTGTGCTGCTTAAGATCTCTAAAATGAGTGGCATATCAGTTTTTTTTAACTTAATTCAGTCATGAGCTCTAGGATTCATAAGGCTTCACACAATTTCCATCGCATATAAATGACTAAGATTACAACACTCCCTGCCCCTGCTCCAGAATGGGATCCCAGTAATTACCAGAACTCATTAAACAGCTGATTATATTTGGAGTAATGTGAAAAAAATTAAGTGTTTTGCTTAAGAACACAATGCACTGCTTGGCCTAGGAATTGAAATCATGATTTTATGATTGTGAGCAAAGCACCCTAACAACTGGGCCACATGCCTTCACAGCTTTTTGAACCGCAGAAAAAAAACACAAATTATATTATTCTGAAACTTTAAAGCTGCCGGAGTGGTCAGGTGGTAAGAAGTTTGCTTCCCAACCACATGGTTCTGGGTTCAGTCCCGCTGCATGGCACTTTTAGCAAGTGTCTTCTATTATAGCCTTGTGCAGACCAAAGCCTTGTAAGTGGATTTGGTAGATGGAAACTGAAAGAAGCATATTGTATGTGTGTGTATGTGTGTGTGTGTGTCTTTGTGTTTGTGTTTATCCCCAACTGCTTGACAACCAATGTTGGTGTGTTCATGTCCTTGTAACCCAGTGCTTTGGTAAAAGTGACTGATAGAATGAGTACCAAGCTTTAAACAAATAAGAACCAGGATCAATTCCTTCAACTAAAAATTCTTCAAGATGATGCAGCGTGGCCACAGTCTAACCCTTTCCTTACGAACCCGGCTGAAACCGGCTCTGGCTCCGAGTACAAATCTTTTGTTTCATAAAGTTTGAATTAAAATCTTCTACTAAACCTTAGTCATAATTTATGTTCCTAACACTAGCTTAATGATTACGGAGTTATTTTACAAAATTCTTTGTTACATTTAAAGTAATTGAAAGAAATACAGAGCATCTCAAAATAAATACAGTAACGAAAGGGCTAATGACTGAAACAAGTAAAAGATAATAATAATAATGAAATTATTGTAGAGTGCTCAGGTACACCACAACTTGTCAGAAAGTGCGTATAGAGTATATGCAGTAATGTACAAATGTCTGGAAAGCGAACAGTGTATGAGTCAGATACATGCTTGTGTGTGTATGGAGGGGAGAAAATCAGGTGTAGTGTTGGCGAATCTCAGAAAGCATGGAAGTTTTGAAGGATGCAGTGCTCCAACAACTAACAACTGATGCCAGCAGTTTGTTCCATGCTTCAGCAACTCTCAGAGTGAAAAAATGTTGCTGTGCTGTTTTCTGACTTTGTAAATATGTCCACGGGTGTTAGACGGGTGGAGTTTGAAAAGGTGCTCAGAGTTATTGTTTGTAAGATGGTTAATAATTTTATGGATGTCTGCCAATAAAAGATAAAAGATACCTTCAAAAATAGAATGTATAAGTTGAAATAAAGTGAGGGTTGGCTACATTAAATCCTCATCAATTAATTACAATTTTGACATTATCTAATTATCCTCTATTTCAAGTCTTGCTGTCTATTTTGTGGCGTTGGAAAAATAAGTTTGGTGGGCCTGTTATTAATAACATCTTCACTGCTGTTTTTATAACATTTGCAGAAAGAGGAAAGTATAACTGGATGTAGAATATTTTCTAGCTAATAAGTACTGATTTGAAACTTTCGAGAGGCATTTTATTTTGTACAGCATTAATTTGATCAGTGAAACAGCAAGAGCTGGCACAGAGACTGCTACTAATGTAATTTGCATCCTTTTAGAAGTCTATTTTTAATAAGAGAACAATACAATATAATGCAAAGCATATTTTGTTAAATATTTAAAAAATTAATGTATATATATATATATTATTCAAAGAAATTCCAACTCTGTTTTTTATGTTTTATTTATATTATTTTTTATAAAAAAGTAGAATATAGAATAGCAAGTACAAATATATATATATAGTAAAATGAAATGAAGTATTGATTGTCTTATTGAATATATGAAATATTGAATATAAAATATTAAGGGACTAATATACTTTCTTGCATTATAGCATTCTTCAAGGTCTCAGGTTGTGACAGGAGTCTTTCAACTCCTGTGAGTGTGTGTGTGTGTATATATATATATAATATACACACACACATTCACATATTAAGAGTTATTCTTTGTAAGCCTATTACTCATTCTACCAGTCGCCAAGCCTGTGCATTTATATTATATATATATCTGTGTGTGTGTGTATATATATATATATATATATACATATATATATATATTATATATTATATATATAATATTTATTTATTCTTTTACTTGTTTCAGTCATATGGCTGTGGCCATGCTGGAGCACTGCCTTTAGTTGACCAAATCGATCCCAGGACATATTCTTTGTAAGCCTAGTACTATCAGTCTCTTTTGCCGAACCACTAAGTTACAGATATGTAAACCCACCAGCATTGATTGTCAAGCAATGTTGGGGGGGACAAACACAGACACACACACACACACACACACACACACACACACACATACATACATACATACATACATACATACATATATATATATATATATATAATACACACACACACACATATATATATGATGGGCTTCTTTCAGTTTCCGTCTGCTCACAAGGCTTTGGCCAGCCTGAGGCTATAGTAGAAGACACTTGCTCAAGGTACTACGCAGTGGGACTGAACCTGGAACCATGTTGCTCATTCGCAAGCTACTTACCACACAGCCACTCCTATGCCATATATATAATCTATATATAATCCAAATATGAACAAGCAAGAAAAAACAACAACAGAGTTATTGGACGCTCAGGAAAGAAAAGAAAGAAGATTTCACGTTTAGTTTGGAGCTCTTCGTCAGAAATATAGAAAAAGTCCAAAGAAGGGAAGACGGAGAAAGGAAATCGCCAATGATACACACGCAGTCACATATTGAAAAAAAAATACATATATATGGACACATACATATACATATAAATACATATACATACATATATATATATACATATACATACATATATATATATATATACATATACATATATATATATATATAAACACATATACATACATATATATATACACATATACATACATATATATATACATATAATATATAATATACATATACATACATATACATATATATATACTATACATACATATATACATATACATTATATATATATAACATAACATATATATATATACATATACTACATATATATACATATACCTACATATATATATATAACATACATACATATATAATATACATATACATATATATATATACTATACATACATATATATATATACATATACATACAATATATATATACATATACATAAATATTATATCTATACAACATATATATATATACTATACATATATATATACATATACATACATATATAATATACATACACATATATATATATATACATACATATATAATATATACATACATATATTATATATAATATACATTATATATATATATATACATATCATATATTATATATACATATATATATACATATACATACATATATTACATATACATACTATATTATATATATACATATATATAATACATATACATACAATAATATATTATTCTCATACATATATATATATATACATACATTATATATATATACATACAATATATACATATCATGACATACATATATATAGATATACATATACATATATAACATATACAATATATAAACATATATAATATACATATACATAATATCATCATCATCATCATCATCATTTAGCGTCCGTTCTCCATGCTAGCATGGGTTGGACGGTTCAACTGGGGTCTGTGAAGCTGGAAGGCTTCATCAGGCCCAGTCAGATCTGGCAGTGTTTCTACGGGGATGCCCTCCTAACGCCAACCACTCCGTGAGTGTAGTGGGTGCTTTTACGTGCCACCTGCACAGGTGCCAGACAGTGCTGGCAAACGGCCACGAACGGATGGTGCTTTTACGTGTCACCGGCACGGGGGCCAGGCGAGGCGGGCAACGGACACAACGGATGGTGCTTTTACGTGCCACCAACAGGGGGCCAGACAGAGCTGGCAAACGGCCACGAACGGATGGTGCTTTTACGTGTCACCGGCACGGGGGCCAGGCGAGGCTGGCAACGGGCACGAACGGATGGTGCTTTTACATGCCACCGACACGGGGGCCAGACAGGGCTGGCAAACGGCCACGAACGGATGGTGCTTTTACGTGTCACCGGCACCAGACAGATCTGGCAAACGGCCACAAACGGATGGTACTTTTACGTGTCACCGGCACGGGGGCCAGGCCAGGCTGGCAACACGAACGGATGGTGCTTTTACGTGCCACCTACATGGGGGCCAGACAGGGCTGGCGAACGGCTACGAACGGATGGTACTTTTACGTGTCACCTGCACGGGGGCCCTGATGTTGATCGACCTCAATTTGGTTTGATCTTGATTTTGACTGTTCTCACTGGTCTTGCCGGGTTTTCTCACGCACAGCATACCTCCAAAGGTCTCGGTCACTGGTCATTTCCTTGGTGAGACCTAAAGTTCGAAGGTCGTGCTTCACCGCCTCGACCCAGGTTTTCCTGGGTCTACCTCTTCCACAGGTCCCCTCAACTGCCAGGGTGTGGCACTTTCGCACACAACTATCTTCAGCCATTCTCATCACATGACCATACCAGCGCATACGTCTCTCTTGCACACAACAACTGATACTTCTTAGGTTCAACTTTTCTCTCAAGGTACTTACACTCTGTCGATTATGAACACTGACGTTACACATCCATCGGAGCATACTAGCTTCATTTCTTGCGAGCTTACGCAAATCCTCAGCAGTCACAGCCCAAGTTTCACTACCATGTAGCATGGCTGTACGTACACATGCATCATACAGTCTGCCTTTTACTTTGAGCGAGAGGCCTTTTGTCACCAGCAGAGTAAGAGCTCTCTAAACTTTGCCCAGGCTATTCTTACTCTAGCAGTTATACTCTCAGCGCACCCGCCCCCGCTACTGACTTGGTCACCTAGGTAACGGAAACTATCAACTACTTCTAGCTTTTCTCCCTGGAAAGTGACGGAAGTTGGTCTCAGAGCATTTTAGTGTTAATTGTTCCTGAGCATCTGCCACATACAAAAACCATCTTCCTAGTTAGCCTCCTTTGACATTGCTGCACCTCTTATGTGTCCATAGCTTACACTTGGTGCATCTTATAGAGTTTCTACCTACACCTTTTCTACAGATCGAGCAGGGCCATCTACCTGAAGGCGTTTGTGATTGGTCTACCTTCCTACTTATTAGGACTTTGGTTTTGGCTAGGTTGATTCTAAGGCCCTTCGATTCTAAACCTTGTTTCCATACCTGAAATTTCTCCTCTAGTTCTGATAGAGACTCAGCAATTAGAGCAAGGTCATCAGCATAGAGGAGCTCCCAGGGGCATCCTGTCTTGAATTCCTCCGTTATTGCCTGGAGGACTATGATAAATAGGAGGGGACTGAGGACTGAACCTTGGTGGACCCCAACCTCTACCCTGAATTCTTCACTGTACTCGGTGCCAACCCTCACCTTACTAGCAGCGTCTCTGTACATGGCTTGTACAGCTTTCACTAACCATTCATCTATCCCTAGTTTCCTCATTGACCACCAGATGAGGGATCGGGGGACCCTGTCGAAGGCTTTCTCCATATCAACAAAAGCCAGGTATAGGGGCTTGTCTTTGGCTAGGTATTTCTCTTGCAGCTGTCTTACCATGAAAATAGCATCAGTAGTACTTTTCCCTGGCACGAACCCAAACTGCATCTGATCTAGGCTAACTCTCTCTCTAATTAGTTGGGCTATAACCCTCTCCGTAACCTTCATTACCTGATCCAGCAGCTTGATACCCCTGTAGCTATTTGTATCTAGGGCGTCACCTTTACCTTTGTAGCAGCTGACTATTATGCTGCTACACCAGTCATTGGGAATGACTCCTTCGTGTATCACCTGGTTA
>NC_042999.1:23133837-23158837 GCF_006345805.1 Octopus sinensis
GGGGATCTGGGAAGCCAGAAGGCTGCACCAGGCTCCAGTCTTATCTGGCAGTGTTTCTACAGCTGGATGCCCTTCCTAACGCCAACCACTCCGTGAGTGTAGTGGGTGCTTTTTACGTGCCACCTGCACAGGTGCCAGGCGAGGCTGGCAACGGCCACGGTCGGATTGGTGTATTTTATGTGCCACCGGCACGGAAGCCAGACGAGGCGGTGCTGGCATCGGCCACGAGTCGGATAGTGCTTTTTACATACCACCAGACCAGGGATCCTGGCTGGTTCAATTCGACTCAATAATAATAATAATAATAATAATAATAATAATAACAATAACAAGTAGCAGTAGTAGTAGTGGTGGTGGTGGTGGTAGTAATAGTAATAGTAGGTCACATTTTATATTTCACACATTTTACATAAATTCCTCTTTATGTGTATACAATCTTATTCATTTGGTTTTATTATAAGTTCCTCTTGATAGCATGCAAACATCCCCCCTGTTAGCAGCATCTTTAGATGCTGAAATTATGGTTGTCACTTGACATCTCTGGTTGATACTTTGGTGCAGCTCATATAACTTAAAACAAAGGCAAACATGAAGGTGACGAGGAGGAGGAGGGGGTGGAGAAGGGGTGGGGAGGATAATGAAGAAGGGGGTGGGAAGAGGAGGAGGATGAAGAGGTTGGGAGGATGATGAAGAAGAGGGTCGGAAGAGGAGGGGAGAAGAGGTGGGGAGGAGGAGGATGAAGAAGAGAGGTGGGAAGAGGTGATGAAGAGGTGGGGAGGATGAAGAAGCGAGGTGGGAAGAGGAGGATGAAGAGATGGGGAGGATGATAAAGAAGAGAGGTGGGAAGAAGAGGAGGAGGATGAAGAGGTGGGCAGAAGAGGAGGATGAAGAGGTGGGGAGGATAATGAAGAAGAGGGGTGGGAGGAGGAGGAGGAGGATAGTAATGATAATGATAACAATTTCAGCAAATTACAATATTTTCTCTAACTCATGCTGGTAAGAAAATCAGCCAGTTTTGAAATTTGGGAGAAAAATGAAATTCTCAAGCTGGAAACAACATGCAAAACAACACACCAATGTGAGAGCTTTATGTGGTCACTTAGTTTGCTAGAAATAACATTCAAATCTTACACAAAATCACCTAGAAATATCCTCAAAAATGAAGGACACATTACATTGGGCAACGTGGTTGCAGATATTTGTACATTAGTATATTTTTACACTTGGAATGTATCAAAACGAAAGAAAGGAAAATAGTGCTGTGGAATGCTGAAGCTACAAGGATTTCAGCAAAATTAAAGCTTGTTTGGAGAACTAAGACTACAATAACAACAAAAACATTTTTAAAAAACTGTACATTATGCATGCAAATCATGGACATTAGATGCTGAAATAAGAAATAAAACCATGGCTTTTGAAATGGAATTTTATAGAAAGAGGCTTTGAATTTCTTCTGTATGACATTGAACTCATGAGTGTGTCAGGAAATAAATTTTTGGCAACGCTATGGACAAAGAAACTGTTCTGACAATTTGTTAAAAGGTGGAAAAAGAATTGACTTGGCCATATAATGTGATTCTATGACTTCCAGCTTCTAGTCTTGCATGGAGATATCCTTAATGAAAGAAGAATAGAAAGACTGCAAAGAGGATAGTTGAGCAACATGAAGCAATAAAAAAGGAGGATGGTGATGGAAAAACATTAAGTTGACTGATGAACTAAAGAGATGAAAGGAGGAGGCAGTGTGCATTGCTATGTATGTACCTACAAAGGCTGTGAGCTGGCAGACTTGTTAGTATGTCAGAGCAGGTCTTCTGGTTCTTTACATTCTGAGTTCAAATCCTGCCAAGATCAACTTTGCTTTTCATTCTTTCAGTGTCAATAAAATAAAGTAACATATTCTTATTTCTTTATTGCCCACAAGGGGCTAAACATAGAGGGGACAAACAAGGACAGACAAAGGGATTAAGTCGATTACATCGACACCAGTGCGTAACTGGTACTTAATTTATCGACCCTGAAAGGATGAAAGGCAAAGTCGACCTCGGCAGAATTTGACGTAATGTCAGATGAAATACCTATTTCTTTACTACCCACAAGGGGCTAAACACAGAGAGGACAAACAAGGACAGACAAGCAGATTAAGTCAATTATATCAACCCCAGTGCGTAACTGGTACTTATTTAATCGACCCTGAAAGGATGAAAGGCAAAGCTGACCTCGGCGGAATTTGAACTTAGAACGTAGCAGCAGACGAAATACCGCTAAGCATTTCACCCAGGGTGCTAACGATTCTGCCAGCTCGCCACCTTTATATATTCTACCTATCACAATTACCAGTTCAAAGCCAGAGGCAGACAGAGAAAATCCTAGTTTGATAGCATCAAGAAGTGGACAGATCACAACCCAGCAAACTGGCTACGCATGACAGAGAACAGAGACCAGTGGCAACAGCTGACTATAAAAGCATCAAGAGTGGCACCCTGAAGACTGGCTACATCAGTTAAAGGATCTTTATGATGATAATCAAGTACCGGGGTTGATGTAATGAACTCATACCCTCTCCTCGAAAAATTGCTAGCCTTGAACTCTGACATGGACGGACATCCCATTTAGAGGTAATGTTGTGATACTGGTCACTTAGATACCATAAAAACTGTGTAGCTGGCCCTATAATTCATAGGGCTCAAGGAAAACGTTTTAAAAAATGTACTTACAGCCACCTAAATCTTTGAATTTTAATATATTAACACACACATGCTTGTGTGAATATGCATTTGATGCATATATATCATACCTATTTCTTTACTACCCACAAGGGACTACACACAGAGGGAACAAACGAAGACAGACAAACGGATTAAGTCGATTATATCGACCCCAGTGCATAACTGGTACTTATTTAATCAACCCCGAAAGGATGAAAAGTAAAGTCGACCTCGGCGGAATTTGAACTCAGAACATAGCAGCAGACGAAATACCGCTAAGCATTTCGCCCGGCATGCTAACATTTCAGCCAGCTCGCCAGATATATATCATACCTTGATACTTTGTGGACTAAGATCCCCGTTGACAGGTTGCTAGTATTTATAGAGTGTTAAACACTATCGGTATGCAAATTAGGTACTCCTTCATAGAGTAACTGCTGTATTTGATGAGTATATAAACAGTTTGGTTGATTGTTTCTCTGGAGACAGTCAAAATAATGTAGATGCCTCTGATGAGGACCCAATAAGGTTCCATTATTTTTTTTCGCTCTGCAGAGAAATGGATAAAATTTGCCTGGTTTACCATCCTCTCACACTGTCTCTGATGAAGGAATATAATAAATATCCTGGAAACAGCTGTAAGACCTTCTATCTATAAATGTTCTAATATCTATACAGCCTTGGTTTATTTTATCTCATTACAAAAAAAAATTTATATGTATATATATAAATAAACATATCTATTACCTCTTGTATTTATATATATATATACACACACACACATATATATATATATACCAATTACCTCTTGACTGTCTCTTGTGTATGTGAGTGCTATGGTTCACAGACACATATTTAACAACCACATACACCAACACACAAACATATATAAACACACACATATACACATATGCATGCACAAAGAAACAAAGACAAACATATATACTTCGATATAATTCTGTCACATACATATACATACACACACACTTTTCTTTTATAATCTTGCCGATTTCAGAGGTGAGAAACAGTCTAAATGTGCTAATGTGTTAACTAAGCAATAGATGCCAATTTGTTAGTTGGAAATATCTTAAATTTGTCATCCTTCCAATAATTCAACAAGACTATAGTCTATACTCACCAAATGTCTTAGACACAGTGGTAACCTATGGTTTCTGTAGGCTGTTGTAAAAGTTGCTATTTTTTGTTCTATAGTGCTTAACTCTTTAGCTTTCAGATTTCTCAGTCAAATGTAATATTCATTTATTCCCAGTTTTGAATTAATCATGCATTATCTCGTAGCTTTGAGATTTCAATGATGTGGTTGTTTATTTTTAGAATAATATTGTAGGATAAGTGTGACAGGCCAGATCTGGCCAGTTTAAAGATAAAGCAGGTAGATTGTTTTGGTTGGATATGGCCGGTTTAAATACTAAAAAATTAACCCTTTAGAATTCAGATTTTTTTGTCAAATGCAATGCTTTTTCCATCATGGCCACAGTCAAATGGCTGAAACAAGTAAAAGAGTAAACTAACATTGTTTTCATGGATGCTTAAAATATTCCTGTGTGTCCACAATTTGCTATTTTGCTTGTAAGGACCCCAAAGGGTCATACAGATCCCAGTTAAAATCCACTGATATAAACTGTCAACTCTTTTGACCAGGGAGTTTTCTCATATATCAACTCAGCAAATTGAAAGCTTTTTGTGTCAACATGACATTTCCATATTTAAAACACAGTTGTAATGTGTGTAATGAAAGAATCTTTTCATTGATCACTAAAGGTGCTTAATTTCATTTTTTTTTTTTTACCGTTTCCTTGGAATTTTTTTTTCCCCCCCTATTTACTATTTTAACGATATTATTAGCTTTATTAATTGCATCTGCCATACATTTTCGTAATTTTAAATCCTTTATCAATGATTCATGACAAGATATTTCCTTTCAATAACAATTTTGAGGATACGGTATTCAGTTTGACAGACTGTTCTCTATAATTTGATGCCAAAAGTTAACACATTCTTCATCACAAAGGGATAAAATTCTGAATAAAAAGATCAAAAATTCAGTTTATTCAATAATATCATTTCTAATTCAAAAGCCAATATCCAATTCAGAATGGCTGAATCCATTGAAAATGTCATAATGTATTTTAGTATTTAGTAGTTATGTAGAGTGGTGGGCTGGCAGAATCATTAGAGCATCAGACAAAATGCTGGGTAGTATATCTTTTGGCTCTTTACATTTTGAGTTCAAATCCCACCAAAGTCAATTCTGACTTACATCTTTCTGTAAGTTAATAAAATTAAGTATTGGCGTAGGAGTGGCTGTGCAGTAAGTAGCTTGCTTATCAACCACATGGTTCCGGGTTCAGTCCCACTGCGTGGCACTTTGGGTAAGTGTCTTCTACTATAGCCTCGAGCTGACCAAAGCCTTGTGAGAGGATTTGGTAGAGGGAAACTGAAAGAAGCCTGTCGTATATATGTATATATATATATACGTGTGTGTGTGTGTGTGTGTTTGTGTATGTTTGTCACCCCCCAACATCGCTTGACAACCGATGCTGGTGTAATTACGTCCCCGTAACTTAGCAGTTCGGCAAAAGTGACCGATAGAATATGTATAGGCTTACAAAGAATAAGTCCTGGGGTTGATTTGCTCGACTAAAGGTGGTGCTCCAACATGGCCACAGTCAAATGACTGAAACAAGTAAAAGGGTATTGGTTAAGCATTAGGATCAATTTAATTGATTAAACCCTTCTCCAAGTTTTCTAGCTTTGAAAATGTCACATGTGTTTTGCATGGGAACAGATGAATATATCATCTACTTCTTTCCTTTTACTCTTTACTCTTTTACTTATTTCAGTCATTTGACTGTGGCCATGCTGAAGCACCACCTTTAGTTGACCAAATGGACCCAAGGACTTATTCCTTGTAAGCCTAGTACTTATTCTATCGGTCTCTTTAGCCGAACCGCTAAGTTACGGGGACGTAAACACACCAGCATCGATTGTCAAGCGATGTTGGGGGACAAACACAGACACTCAAACATATACACACACACACATATATATATATATATATATATATATATATATACGACGTGCTTCTTTCAGTTTCCGTCGACCAAATGCACTCACAATGCTTTGGTCGGCCCGAGGCTATAGTAGAAGACACTTGCCCAAGGTGCCATGCAGTGGGACTGAACCCAGAACCATATGGTTGGTAAGCAAGCTACTTACCACACAGCCACTCCTTTTTTTGTTTTTGTTTTTTTGTATTCCTATGTCGTTATGTTTTGAAATATTTTTGCTGATTTACTGTCATTTGCTTTCCTTATTCAGTTTTTTGAATAATTAAATAATTAGCCACTTGAAACTCAGGAAAACAGTTCAAGATCAAAATGTATCAACTTGTAGAATATTTTCTTCATTTTTAAATACAAACATTCAACAATATTTTCTCTCTTACAAACACATGCACACAGACACATACACACGCAAGTACACACACACATACATACACATCAGACATCTACTACAGCAATCTAAGAAAGAAGAAAAATTAACAAATCTCAGTATGAGCATTAAACTTACAAATTTATTGCTTTCTAGGTGACAATGCTACTAATTGCATTAAGTGAACTCTGAAAACATTGACTATTGAAACAGCAAATATAAATAACATTTTTATTGAATGAGCTTAATGATCTTGTAAGGTCTCAAAACCAATGAAAATCACTAACAATTTAACAGCTACTTAACTACTAATGGATAGCCTACCCAAACAAATATCTTATTTCTTTACTGTCCACGAGGGGCTTCACACAGAGGGGAGAAACAAGGACAGACAAATGGATTAAGTCGATTATATATTGATCCCAGTGCATAACTGGTACTTATTTAATTGACCCCGAAAGGATGAAATGCAAAGTCGACCTTGGCAGAATTTGAACTCATAACGTAATGGCAGACGAAATACCGCTAAGCATTTCGCCTGGCATGCTAACGTTTCTTATTTCTTTACTGCCCACAAGGGGCTACACACAGAGGAGACAAACAAGGACAGACAAACGGATTAAGTCAATTATATATTGACCCCAGTGCGTAACTGGTACTTATTTAATCAACCCCCGAAAGGATGGAAGGCAAAGTCGACCTCAGTGGAATTTGAACTCAGAACATAGCAGCAGATGAAATACTGGTAAGCATTTAACCCGGTGTGCTAACGTTTCTGCCAGCTCACTGCCTTACCCAAACAAATATCTAAAAGTCCAGTACTTGTGATTCTTCCTAACCACCAAACCATCTTCATTCCTCTACCCTGCTTCACTCTCCTTGTGCCTTGATGGTATGTTCTGATACCTCATTTTCACCATCTTTTCTCCCTTTTCAGCTGGGGTAACCATATATCTTCTCTACAGTAAGACATCTGCTCTTGTCCTCCTATCATGCTTTAACTGATCTGTACCTGGCATAAAGCATTCTGCCCCAACACTGTACTCTTGCTCTATCAAGAATGTGTTTTTGCAAGTAACACAGGGATTTTATGAGTTCTAGTACCACATTAAAAAAAAAGGGATCCCAGTACACTCCTTTAAGTGATTGGTGTTAGGAAGGGTATCCAGCTTAAGGGGCCTTGCCAAAGCAAACACTGAAACCCAATACAGCCCTCAAGCTAGTTGGATGCTGTCAAACCAACCAACTCATGCTAACATGGATTATTGATATTAAATGATGATGATGATGATGATGATGATGATGACTGGCCTTCGTGCAAGTGGCACATAAAAGCACCCACTACACTCACGGAGTGGTTGGCGTTAGGAAGGGCATCCAGCTGTAAAAACTCTGCCAGATCAGATTGGAGCCTGGTGCAGCCATCTGGCTTGCCAGTTCCCAGTCAAACCGTCCAACCCATGCCAGCATGGAAAGCATACGTTAAACGATGAGGATGAAGATGATGATATATATGTACTTACATATGATGATGATGATGATGATGGATTAATGATGAATATTCACTTGCTCAACTGACCAACCTCCTCATAAATTAAACATCTAAGGAGCTGCTAAATACTCTACAGACCAGACACGCATTCCCTTAACTTGATTTCCCAGCTGAATCAGCAAGGAATGATATGTGACAAGGGTGAATATTTACTTACCGTCCAGTTGGTACGCTTCCACATTGTTTGCGTTTCCCTAATTTTGCTGGTGAGACTTTGGCTGATTCAGTGCTGTGGGCAAAAAGATTAAAAATGAAGATGTTCTATAGTGGGATCAAACATGGTAACTCATGATTGACAAGAGAAATTCTTCCCCATTTGATCATACTTTTCCCACTAAATGTATATTAGGGTAATGACTTTTTCACAACCTAATAACCCTATACTGTAATTTGATGAATAATATCATAAAAGTCAGGAAACTAACATTTATTTTGCTTTATTTGAAAAAAAAAACGTCACCCCCAACTTCAGAAATTAATCACCACTTTTGGATCCAAGTTTTTACCAAACTTGGTGTGCAGACTCAATGCAATTCAGAAATAGTATATCTGAAATTTCGTGGAGGCGTGTGGTTTAGTGGTTAGGGTGTCAGCATCATGATCGTAAGATTGTGGTTTTGATTCCTGGATCGGGCGACGCATTGTGTTCTTGAGTAAAACACTTCATTTCACGTTGCTCCAGTCCACTCAGCTGGCAAAAATGAGTAACGCTGCGATGGACTGGTGTCCGGTCCAGCTGGGGAGCAGATATGCCATTGAAACCGGGAAACCGAGCCCATGAGCCTGACTAGGTTTTAAAAGAGCGCCTTTATTTATTTTAAATCCTTGTAAATGCAAGAGAGATGTGGAAGAAAAGTGTATTTATACATTTTTAAGATTATTGAATTGAAATTGCTCAATGCAACGGTTCAAAACAAGACTATTTTAAGACAAATGCCACTACAACCATTCAATAACATCCAAAATTAAAAACAATTCATGTTTTTAACTTTATAGGTTTAATTCTAATTTTAAATAACTCTATAAGAAAAAGGGTTGTTAACAAAATTTTAAACATAACAAAGAATTAATGTTTTGTTAGATAAAATAAATCTAAGCTGAATTTTCTCCTTTTACAATCATCATAAAGATCTCGAAGGTACTTTTTGTATCTTTGAGTGACACAAGCACTTCTCTTATGCGACATTATTTTAGATACTCTAGTTGGATAAGCCTACTATTCTGAAAAACGGTTAATATAGTCAGAGTTTTTAGCATCATGGAAATAAAAAGGAGAGGATGAGGATATTTCCTAAACTAGGGCCTAAGTGGTAACAAATTAAAAACTCCTAAAAAGTCCTAAACTACTTGAACTTGAAAGCTGAAATTTGAGGTATACTGCTTCTGCATTGCATTAAGACAGCACACCAAGTTTTCTAAAAAAAAATTGAGAAGGCATTATGAAACCCCCATCCTCACCCACCTAGAATTTTGAATGATTTCTTCAGTTGAGGGTGATGTTTTTTTTTTAAAAAAACTTAAAATAAAGGTAATTTTCCCCACTTATATGAAATTGCTCATCGACTTCTGATACAAGAAATTGTTTACTTCCAAAAAAATCAAAAAGCCATAACCCTAATGTACATAATATATATATATATATATCTATAATGGTTTTTATGTGACACTATTAGTTTCATGTGATGAAAGCATGCCAGACAGTAATTTTTAACACATCTGGTGTCTCAGCACAATCTTCGGGCATGTGTTAAAAAATATTGTCTGGAATACTTTCATTGCATAACAATAATAGTAGTACATAAAAACATATATTATGCTTATTAGATGATATTATCTTTCACCAGAGAGAGTACTTTTCTTGTTGATCTCACCATCACGGAACAGCACACTTTATATATATATATATATATATATATATATCTCTATATAAACGGCAGTTTGTCTGTGCGTGTTTCTGTGTGTCTGTTTGCTTGTACCCTCACCCTGACCACGGCTTTCAACCGATTCTGATGAAACTTGACACACACATAGCCCAATATCATAATTCAAAACTAACGCAGCGAAAATTTTGAAAAGTTCCCCCAGTTCTGAAAAAATCGATAAATTCGACATGGGGTCGAGAATCAGAAACACGAACCACAAACTGTCTAGGGGACGCAACTCCACCTTTTTTAAATCTCAAAAAAAAATTTACCATCATTTTTTTCCATTTTTTTGCTATTTTTTGGCTATCACTCTCTAAAAATGGTTTATAGTTATTTCCCTTACAAACCTGAGCAACGCCGGGCGATACTGCTAGTATATATATATATATATATATATATATATATATAATGGTTCAAATGTACAGAAAACAAGAGACAGGTGAGGTAACAAAAAGCAAGTGCATTAGTTTGATGCTTGGGGAAAATGGAAAAGTCTTTGACACAAATTAAATTTAAATGTTGAAGTGAATCTAACGGGGTTTTTTGTGTGTTTTTAAATGGCTTGTAAACACCGTCCACGCTGAAATTGTCTTTGTTTCAAAATACGATCTCAGATCAAGTCACTTGCTATGCAAGTCCATCTCCATAATAAATATTAATCTGCAGAAATGTTTGTTTTTAATAAGAGAAGTTATAAATAAAAACATTAATTTCATGGATTACTTAATATTACTTAGTTATTAACTTCAGGTTCAGATGATAGCAAGCAAGCCAAAACTTCAAAGTTACTATCAATCTTTCCATTATAAATATCACTCTCTCCCTCTCTTTCTCTCTCTCTCTCTCCCTCTCTTTCTCTCTCTCCCTCTCTTTCTCTCTCTTACTCCACATACATAAACGTATATGAATGTACATGTATTTGTGTGTGTGTGTGTGTATCCATCTATCTGTGAGTGTGTGTGTGTGCACATGCGCACGTCTGTGTGTGTGTGTCTATCTATTTGTGTGTGTATGTTTGTGTGTCTGTGAATGTGTATCTATCTATTTATGTGTGTATGAGTGTCTGTTTGTGTATGTGCATGTCTGTGTGTGTATCTATTTGCGTGTGTATGTTTGTGTGTGTGTATTTGAGTGTGTGTATGTGTCTGTATCTATCTATCTGTGTGTATGTGTGTGTTTGTGTGAGCGCACATCTGTCTGTGTGTGTGTTTATCTATCTATCTATCTATTTGTGTGTGTGTGTCCGTGTGCATATCTATGCGTGTATTTGTGTGTGTTTGTTGCATATGTGAGTGTTTGTGTGTGCATGTGTGTGCACACATACACTTCTGTCTGTGTGTATCCATCAGTGTGTGTATGAGTGCATGTGTGTATTTGTGTGAGTGTGTATCAAATTATCTATTTATGTGTGTGTTTGTGTGTCTGTGTCTCTGTGTATATCTACCTATCACTATGTGTGTGTGTGTACGCAAACAGGGGGATGCTGATATTCTTTTCTTCCTTTACTTGTTTCAGTCATTTGACTGCAGCCATGCTGGAGCACTGCCTTTAGTCAAACAAATCAACTCCCCAGGACTTAATCTGTGTAATCCTAACACCTATCCTATCAGTCTCTTTTGCTGATCTGCTAAGTTACAGGGGCGTACACACACCAACATCGGTTGTCAAGTGATGGGGGGGCGACAAACTGACATACAAATACATAGATACACACACACACATATATATATATTCATTCAAAGGGTTTCTTTCAGTTTTCGTCAACCAAATCTGTAGTAGAAGACACTTGCTCAAGGTGCCACACAGTAGGACTGAACCCAGAACCATGTGGTTGGGAAGCAAGCTTCTTACTACCAGCCACAAAAAGTCTATATACTTTCACACTACATACTTAGACATGAACACATATGATGTACACACACACACATATACATATACAAGCATACATACAAAGCTTCATGCACACATACACACCACATATATGCTACACACAAACACATACATTCATGCAAACATATGTACAACATGCTACACATACAACATACACACACAGGCACACACACATACATGCAACACATATAAACATAGATACAGCCCACATGAACATATATACACAAGCACATATGCGCTACACACATATACACACATATAAGTATATATGTACAAACACATACATACACACATATATATATGTACATCCATCCATACAAGCATGCAAGCATACTTACACACATACACACACACACACATACATATGTACATCTATAAAAGCATACATATACACACACATATATATATATACATACAAGCATACACATATACATACAAGCATACATGCATACTTGCATACACATACACACAGACATACATATATACATACATGCATGCATATATACATACATATGTATATACACACATGCATGCATAGATATATACATACAGATATATGGACACATACAAGCTTTACATACACACACATGTGCATATACATACATATATACATGCATGCATGCATATATACATATATATACATGCATACATGTATACATGCATACATATATACATACAGATATAAGCACACACACAAGCAAGCTATACAGACATATACACATACATGCATGTGTGCATACATACGCACATATATACATACATATATACATGCATACATACATACATATATACATACAGATATATGCACACACACACAAGCTATACATACACACACTTATGCATATACATATACACATACATGCATGCATGCATACATACATTTATACATATATCCATAGATATATACATGCATATATACATATATACATACAGATATATGCACAGACACAAGCTATACATACATACACTTACGCATGTACATACATATACACATACATGCATGCATACATACATACATACATACATACATATATATATATGTATATATACACACATATATACATGCATATATATGTGCATATATACATGCATACATACAGATATATGCACACACACAAGCTATACATACATACACATATGCATATACACATACATCCATACATACATATACATGCATATATACATGCAAACATACATATATACATACAGGTATATGCACAGACACAAGCTATACACACATACATTTACACATATACATACATATACACATACATGCATGCATACATACATACATACATACATACATACATACATACATACATACATACATACATATATATATATACACACATATATACATGCATATATATATATATATGCATATATACATGCATACATACATACATACATACAGATATATGCACACACACAAGCTATACATACATACACATATACACATACATACATACATACATACTTACATATATACATGCATACATACATACATACATACATACATACATACATATATACATGCATACATACATATATACATGCATACATACATATATAATACATACACACAATCTATATATATACATACACACATATATACATACATACACACACACAAACACACACACATACACAAACCATACTCTTACAGTTAACATTTCGCCTCAACTGAAGCGGAATCTTCCCCATTGTTAATCTTCAAAACATTAATGGGGGGTTCTTTGCAGGATCCAATTTTATAATTGGTTCACAGTCCTCTGCTCCGAGCAGATCTTCGAAATTCAAAAACCCAGCATTTAGAATCTCATGCCAATTAAAGATGAATGTGGACAAGAAAAAAAGATATCAGTGGTGGTGGTGGTGGTGGTGGTGGTGGTGGTTCTCGTCTTCATCGTCATGGCGAAGTGTGATGGGGGGGAGGTGGAGGTATTTGTTGGCTTTTCGCATTTATTTTTGTTGAGTTTAGTTTTTTAGGTTTTCATTTCAGTTTTTTTTTTTCATGAGACTTTGGTTAAATTTTATTGGTTTCATTTTATTTTCCAAAATAGGGGAAAAAATTCGACTCAAAAGGTGAAACATGTGTATGTGTATATGTATATATCTATGCATACATGTATGTGTAATGGATACATATTTGTATGAATACATGTGTGTATGTGTGTGTATATATATACGTGTGTGTGTGAATACATGTATATATGTGTGGGTGTGTACATATATATGTGTATGTGAATACATGTATATGTTTGTGTATGTATATATATATATATATATATATATATGAATACATGTATATATGTGTGTGTATATATATATATATATATATGTATATGTATGTGTGTGTATATATATATGTATATGTATGTGCGTGTGTATGTATATGTATATGTATATATCTATATGTATGTGTGTATATATATATATGTATATGTATGTGTGTTTGTGTGCATATATGCATATATATATATATATATATGTATATATATATATATATATATATTATATATATATATATATATATATATATATATATATATATGTATATGTATTAAGTTTTAAATCATTAAACCGAATTGTTTGTGTGATAATAACTTTGGAAACAGCCAGAAGAGGAAATTCTGACTAAGAAGGAAATTAAAGGGGAAACCAGGTGTTTTCATGGAATTCTAAGAGCATTTGTATCAAGCTGAAGTGTGACTCTTTCAACAATAAAATAATAACAATGTATTTTCAGTATAGTGAAGCTAGATCAACAGGAAATTGAAATGGCTGTGGGGGTTAAGAAGATTGTTTTGTAACCAAATGGTTGAATGGTTGCAGGTTCAAACCCACTTGGGTTAAATGTTTTTTTTCTTATCTTAGCTTCTGGTTGAGTGAAATTTGGTAGATGGAATCAATTCAGGAGATAGAAGTAAATAAATATATATATATATATATATATAAGTTCAGCAAAATTTAGATTCAGATGAATATGGTACTTAAGTTAAAGGCACCAGAATTTCGTATGGTATTATCCATATAAATCAAATGGGGTGATTATAATCAAAATAAGCAACAAGGATATCCAAGGTAGTGTAGTACAATTGTTTCATGCTACTTCATTTTATGAAACACTGTAAGTATTACATCAGTTTTAAAATGTTGAGCAATGTTGGCAAATGAAATAAGTATAAGAATGTACATTGTCCGTTTTAATTAAAAAATTCTATATGTGGCTGAAGATTGCTCGACATTTTAAAACTGATGTAATACTTACAGTGTTTAATAAAATGAAGTAGCATGAAACAATTGTACTACACTACCTTGGATATCCTTGTTGCTTATTTTGAGTATATATATATATATATATAAACACACATCCACCCATATATGTGTGTACATATACATTTGCATGTATGTGTGTGTGTGTCATCTTTTACTTATTTCAGTCATTAGACTGTGACCATGCTAGGATACCACCTCAAAGAATTCTAGCCAAACAGATTGACCCCAAGATTTTTTTTTTTAAGCCTGGTACTTATTCTATCAATTTCTTTTACCAAATCACTAAGTTACAGGTACATAAACACTCCAGCACTAGTAGTCAAGCAGTGATGGAGGACAAGCAGTAATGGGGGAGAAATACACACACACATATTTAGTGCTGACTGTTGGAAGACAGAGTACTCAATACCAGAGTAAAGATTAATAATAGTTTTATTTTGGTCAAGTCTGTCATTTGAGTTATAACTTACCTGAAGACCCCGTACATCTACAGGTGAAACTCAGAGTAACAAAAAACTGAATCAACCAAAACAGAAATATATATATATTTAGTCGCAGGAGTGTCTGTGTGGTAAGTAGCTTGCTTACCAACCACTTGGTTCCAGCCTTGGGGTAGTGTCTTCTACTATAGCCTTGGGCCATTCAAAGCCTTGTGAGTGGATTTGGTAGACGGAAACTGAAGCCCGTCATATATATGTGTGTGTATATATATATATATTATATATATATATATATACACACATATATGTATGTGTGTGTATATGTTTGTGTGTCTGTGTTTGTCCTTCGCTTGACAACCAATGCTGGTGTGTTTGGTGTGTTAACGCCCCTGTAACTTAGCGGTTAGGCAAAAGAGATCGATAGAATAAGTACTAACCACCAAGCTATGCACCTCCATCATGAACATGGTCTTATCTTTCTTTTTACTCAAAGAGACCAAGGTGGGTGTAGCTTCTTGGAACATACAAGGATGAACCAACCAAAGTAGCTTAATTCAACCCTAGCTCAGATTATTATCATCTCAATAAACAAATATATGTCCTCGTTGTTAATTAGTGAAGCTTTCTTGTCACACTGTAACAAACAACCGTTGCAAGCCATTCATTTATTTTCCCAGTGTTGCATGCATCGACATTTTGGTGATAAGGTTAAGGCACTACCATCTAGCGTTCCTGATCTACATGGCAACCCCTGCACCTGATCGTCTCTCACAGTCATACTAGCCTTACCTGTGTTCTCACTCAAGGAGACCTACTGAAGTACAAAGGTTAACAAACCAAGGGAGCTTAAATGTACCCTAGCTCAGATCATTTTCATCTCATAGACAATTACATGCTATGAATGTCGATTAGTGGATGGAAGCACTCCGTCGGTTATGACGACGAGGGTTCCGGTTGATCCGAATCAATGGAACAGCCTGCTCGTGAAATTAACGTGTAAGTGGCTGAGCACTCCACAGACACGTGTACCTTTAACGTAGTTCTCAGGGATATTCAGCGTGACACAGAGAGTGACAAGGCAGGCCCTTTGAAATACAGGTACAACAGAAACAGGAAGTAAGAGTGAGAGAAAGTTGTGGTGAAAGAGTACAGCAGGGATCACCACCATCCCCTGCCGGAGCCGCATGGAGCTTTAGGTGTTTTCGCTCAATAAACACTCACAACACCCGGTCTGGGAATCGAAACCGCGATCCTATGACCGCGAGTCCGCTGCCCTAACCACTGGGCCATTGCGCCTCCACATGTTGATTAGTAATGCTGTCCCGACACACTATAACAGACAACATTTCATGCCATTCTTTAATTTCTCCAATCAGTTATAGTATTGCATGCATAAACATTTTGGTGATCAAGCCAAGCTGTTACAAAGGGTTAGAATTAAAATACTGACTCGTTCTGAAAGATATAAGAAGTAACTACTTACTTTTCCGATGAATAATTCTTCAGGCGATACAAATAACAAGAGATGTCTTCTGCTGCTGTGACAACAAACTCGCTGCAGATGTCTGCACATAGCAGAGGCTGACAGTGTTTAGTGAAACTTTGCTTGCAGTGACCATTAGTCCAAACAAACATCTTTACAAGAAAAAAGAAAGAAGAATTTGAAAAATTAGATTCAAAGAAGAACATTTTTTTTTTTAAAAGTTAATGTAAAATAATAAAATTCTTGTGGAGGCGCGTGGCTTAGTGGTTAGGGTGTCAGCATCATGATCGTAAGATTGTGGTTTCGATTCCTGGACCGGGCGATGCGTTGTGTTCTTGAGCAAAACACTTCATTTCACATTACTCCAGTCCACTCAGCTGGCAAAAATGAGTAACGCTGCAATGGACTGGCGTCCTGTCCAGCTGGGGAACACATACGCCATTGAAACCGGGAAACTGGGCCCATGAACCTGGCTAGGCTTTAAAAGTGCGCATTTATTTATTCATTAATAAAATTCTTAAGAAAATTCTTTTCTTGTTCAGGTATATTTGTGTGGTTTAAGAAGCTTGCTTTGTAAGAATGTGGTTTGGGTTCAGTCCTATTATGTGGCACCATGGGCAAGTATCTTCTTCTGTAGTATTGGGTCAACCAATATCATGTGACTGAATTTAGTACATGAAAACTGGGTGGAGGCCAGAACATACATACATGCATATATATATATATTTATTGGGTTGGTACATAATTATTGTGGCTTCTTTTTTCAACATGTGCTTACCAACCGCATGGTTCCAAGTCCAGTCCCACTGCATGGCACCTTGGGCAAGTGTCTTCTACTATAGTCTCGGGCCGACCAAAGCCTTGCGAGTGGATTTGATAGACAGAAACTGAAAGAATCCCGTCGTATATATATATGTGTATGTATATGTTTGTGTGTCTGTGTTCGTCCCCCTAACATCGCTTGACAACCGATGCTAGTGTGTTTACGTCTCTGTAACTTAGCGGTTCGGCAAAAATGCTCGATTGAATAAGTACTAGGCTTACAAAGAATAAGTCCTGGGGTCGATTTGCTCAACTAAAGGTGGTGCTCCTGCATGGCCATAGTCAAATGACTGAAACAAGTAAATGAGTATACTAAGGTACTAAATAAGCATCTGCTTCGCTAGAAATAGGATGTAAAATTAGATTAATATATATATATATATATATATATATATTTGTGTATGTGTCTTTGTGTCTGTATTGGCCCCACCTATACCAAATGATAGCCACTGCTGGTTTGTTTACATCCCTGTAACTTGGTAGTTTGACAAAAGAGGAGGTAATATAAATAAGTAAATAAAAAGTACTGAGGTTAATTTGTTCAACTAAAACCATTCAAAGCAGTACCCCAGCATGGCCACACTCCACTGACTGAAACAATTGAAAGATAAAAGCTAAAACGTACCACTATCATTCTGCCCTAATCAGATATGTGCGGCTACCAAAATATAAGGGGCTTCTGTTTTCTCCTATAGGCATAGGAGTGGTTGTGTGGTAAGTAGCTTGCTTACGAACCATATAGTTCCAGACACACACACACACATACACAGAAGACTTTCACAAAGTTTCTGTATACCAAATTCATTCACAAAGTATGGCTGGCCCAGGGCTGTGTTGTGAAACTGAACCTGAAACCATCTGGTTGTAAAATGAACTTCCTAACCACACCCACAGACATGTCTGTGCTTCATTCACAAATTAATTTCCTCTACTTTCCATTTATTAACATTTCGGTTAATAATGGGGTAAATATTTCTTCTGAGTCTGTAACAGACTGGAAGAGGTACTGCACACACCAAAAAGCTATATTTGTTTGTTGTAGTTATTGTTACTGTTGTTCTTGTTGTTGTTGGCATTGTTACTGTTGTTGTTATTTACTCCAATTTAATGTAATTCATAGGAGAAAACTGACTGTAATTTGATATTACCTTCGCAGAGCATTTTGAGAACTTAGACAAACTAAATTAACGAACTTTTCGAAACTCGTTAATTTCCACCATTTCTATTAGATGCTAGCTTTATACACCTGGTTTTCAAACTAACAATTCATTATATAGATTTATCAATAAAACATTGCGTTAATGATAGTCATAACAAAAATGTATTCTGCAGCAATTCATTCAATAATCTTGGAAGTCTTGAAATAATTAAATGAAAGTCTAATTGGAAGAATATTAAGATGCTAAGCTTTGTCACTATATTAAATTAAGATTTACAACAGAATTTTCAGTCTTATAACTGAATTTAAACATATAAATTTGATTTGCTGCTGAATTATATGAAAAGTAAATTTTGATATTCACACCTCTATATTTTAGGCAAGAAGCCATCTAAGCTTTGTAGGAGATTTGGTGAGTAACATCAACTCTGGGTGTTTGGCTACTACTTTGTTTTATTGAACCTGCTCCCAACGCCAGAAGGAAAAGTCTACCATAGCAAGACTTGTTTCAGAACATTGATTTCAAATTTTGACACAGGCCAGCAATTTCGGCGGGAGGGGGATAAGTCAATTACATCAAACCCCAGTATTTGACCGGTATTTATTTTATTGATTCTGAAAGGCTGAAAGGCATAGTTGGCCTTGGCGGAATTTGAACTCAGGACATAAAGACAGGTGTAACACACACTAAGCGTTTTGTCCGGTGTGCTAGTGATTCTGCTGACCTTCAATATTAAAAGATATAAGCGAATACCGCAAGGGACAGGCATGGTTGTGTCTTCAAAAAATTTGCTTTGCAACAAGCAATTCTAAGCTCAATGCTGTTGCATAGTAACATCAGCAAATACCTTCTACTTAACCTCAAATTGACCAGTACCCTGTGAGTGGAATACATATATATATATCATCATCATCGTTTAGTGTCCGCTTTCCATGCTAGCATGGGTTGGGTGGTTCAACTGGGGTCTGGGAAGCCAGAAGGCTGCACCAGGCCCAGTCTGATTTGGCAATGTTTCTACGGCTGGATGCCCTTCCTAACGCCAGCCACTCCGAGAGTGTAGTGGGTGCTTTTTACGTGCCACTGGCACAGATGCCAGTCAAGGCTGGCAAACGGCCACGATCGGATGGTGCTTTTTACATGCCACATGCACGGAGGCCAGGCGAGGCTGATATATATATATATATACACACATATATATATATTACATACATATAAGAGGGATGACCGCTAAGTGGATATCCATATGCTAGAAGTCAACCCCCTATGGTCTTACCACTAAGAAAAGAATGTTCTCAAGGAAATTTAGCAAACACCAGAACATTATTTAAAATAATAATATTTTGGCATGCCAAAATACTATTATTTTAAATTTAAATTTAAATAACTATGTTCCCTAATTGATAAAATTCACTGCAGAGAATTATTTTCTACAGAATTATTCCTGGTATTTTAGCGCGCCAAAACGAAGACTTTTGAAATATAACCCCAAATGTAATTGGTAGAACTATATACATATTCGATCTCATGCAGACATCCCATGTATAGTTCTGCAAATTATATTTTGCTATGACGATCACACGTTGTTACCACTTACGTAAGTGGTAACAATGAAACTGGTTTGTGATTAATATGTGTATTTTGTATCTTTTCATTTGTCTTGCTTGCTTATGATCTGGCGTTTGCTAAATTTTCTTGAGAACATTCCTTTCTTAATGGTAAGACTATAGGGGGGGGTCGACTTCTAGCATAATGGATGTCCACTTAATGGTCATCCCTCTTATATGTATGTAATATAATTTTTCTGAATCTTCAGATTTTTCTATATGCTAGACCACTGGTTTTAAATTGATATTAATCAAATTAATATTGATTAATAATGGGGTAAATATTTCTTCTGAGTCTGTAACAGAATGGAAGAGCCATATTTGTTTGTCGTAGTTATTGTTGCTATTGTTGTTGGCATTGTTGATGTAGTTGTTACTTACTCTAATTTAATGTAATTAATAAGTTTTAAAAATTGTACAAAAATCAAAAAACAAAAGAAAGAAAACAATAAAGAAACGAAAACATCATGTCTGGTTTAATGGTTTCACATGCACACGCGAGTGTGTGTGTGTAGGTAAGAAGTTTGCTTTCCAACCATTTGATTCCAGATCCCTTTGACTGACACCTTGGGTAAATGTATTCTACTATAGCCCAAGGCTGACCAAAGCGCTGTGAATAGATTTGGTAGGGAGAATCTGAAACAAGCCTGTAATTTATACAAATATGTGTATGTATGTATGTATGTATGTTTGTATGTATATGCGTGAGTGTGTGCAGGTTCATATCTCCTTGTTGTGACATCACGTGATAGTTGTAAATGAGTGTCCCTGTCATACAAGCAGTGTCATTTGGTTCCATTATCCTGTGAAAACATGTCTGTCAATGGGGAAATATTAACTTCTTTAAAAACAGGTGAGAGTTGGTGACAGGAAGGGCAGCTGGCCATAGGAAATCTGCATTGATGAATTTCGTCCAACCCATTCCAGCAGGTAAAAGATGGATTCTTTTATTCTTTTATTTGTTTCAGTCATTTGACTGCGGCCATGCTGGAGCACCACCTTTAGTCGAGCAAATCAACCCCAGGTCTTATTCTTTGTAAGCCTAGTACTTATTCTATCAGTCTCTTTTTTGCTGAACCACTAAATTACGGGGACGTAAACACACCAGTATTGGTTGTCAAGCAATGTTGGGGGGACAAACACAGACACACAAACATACACACACACACACACACACACACACATGCACACATATATATATGACGGGCTTCTTTCAGTTTCTGTCTACCAAATCCACTCACAAGGCTTTGATCGGCCCGAGGCTATAGTAGAAGACACTTGCCCAAGGTGCCATCCAGTGGGACTGAACCAAGCAAGCTACTTACCACACAGCCACTCCTGCACCTATGAAAAGTGTACAGCAGGGTTCACCCCCACCCCTGCTGGAGCCTTGTGGAGCTTTAGGTGTTTTCGCTCAATAAACATTCACAACGCCCAGTCTGGGAATCGAAACCGCAATCCTACGACCGTGAGTCCGCTGCTCTAACCAATGGGCCATTGCGCATCCACAAAGATATTTTACTAAATTCCTCCTTATTTCCAAAATTAAGAGAAACAATGGCAGCATATTGCACAGAGAGTTAAAATAAACAAAAAATAATTGGATGGAAAGCAACAACAATAATTATAATTTTATTTCTTAATCAAAAAGAAATGTTTTAAAATAAACCTTACCTTTGCAGTGGTGTCAGCAGATCCTGTCAGTATGAACTTCTCGTCAGGAGAATAACGAATGGAACATATGCTTTTAGTGTGCATCTGGTATTCATGGAGTTTCTCACCTTGTTTAATAGGTAACAGTAACGAGTAAGAAGATCATCATCATCATCATCATAAACAACAATCAATAATAATAATAACAACAGCAACAATTCTTTCTACAAGGCACAAGGCCTGAAATTTCAAAGGAAGGGCTAATTGACCCCAGGGCTCAACTGGTACTTATTTTATTGACGCCCAAATGATGAAAGGCAAAGTCAACCACAGCAGCATTTGAACACAGAACATCTTGATATGAGATAACCATATCGCACACATGCAGTTGTGATGCATGTGCCTGGTGTACCCTTATCAGACAGGTAGTCATGATGGGTATATTGAGTTTCATATATTTGCACCCTAGTTTTTACTGTGATGGCATACACTGCTCTCACTCAATAATAATAATAATAATAATAATCATCATCATTGTTTAACATCTGCTTTCCATGCTAGCATGGGTTGGACGATTTGACTGAGGACTGTCAAACCAGATGGCTGCACCAGGCTCCAATCTTGATCTGGCAAAGTTTCTACAGCTGGATGCTCTTCCTAACGCAGAGAGTGTAGTGGGTGCTTTTACATGCCACCGGCATGGGGGCTAGTATTTTATTTAATTAATCTCTTTAATCCTCTTGATACCAACTTACCTGAAATTGCCCCTGGTTCTACAATACAAACTTCTTGTTCTAAAGAGATCTAAATTAAAACTATCCATCAGAATTTCATGTTTCATGTTCTAAACACCAACCTAATAAGGACAAAGTTATTTTATGAAATTCCTCCTTATTTTCAAAATTAATTGAAGCAAAGGCACAGGAGTGGCTGTGTGGTAAGTAGCTTGCTTACCAACTACATGGTTCTGGGTTCAGTCCCACTGCGTTGCACCTGGGGCAAGTGTCTTCTACTATAGCCTTGGGCCGACCTAAGCCTTGTGAGTGGATTTGGTAGACGGAAACTGAAAGAAGCCCATCGTATATATATGTGTATATATATATATATATATATATATACATGTACGTGTGTGTATATGTTTGTGTGTCTGTGTTTGTCACCACAACATCGCTTGACAACCGATGCTGGTGTGTTTATGTCACTGTAACTTAGCGGTTCGGCAATAGAGACTGATAGAATAAGTACTGGGCTTACAAAGAATAAGTCCCGGGGTCGATTTGCTCGACTAAAGGCAGTGCTCCAGCATGGCCACAGTCAAATGACTGAAACAAGTAAAAGAGTAAAAGAGTAAAGGTAGAATATCTCAATAGAAATATGAGAGCAAAGGGGTTAAATACAGTTTGTCACAAGTAATTAACTATAAATCTCAACATAGGCGCAGGAGTGGCTGTGTGGTAAGTAGCTTGCTAATCAACCACATGGTTCCGGGTTCAGTCCCACTGCATGGCGTCTTGGGCAAGTGTCTTCTGCTATAGCCTCGGGCCGACCAATGCCTTGTGAGAGGATTTGGTAGATGGAAACTGAAAGAAGCCCGTCGTATATGTATATATATGTGTGTTTGTATGTGTTTGTGTGTCTGTCCCTCTAGCATTGCTTGACAACCGATGCTGGTGTGTTTACGTCCCCGTCACTTTGCGGTTCGGCAAAAGAGACCGATAGAATAAGTACTGGGCTTACAAAGAATAAGTCCCGGAGTCGATTTGCTCGATTAAAGGCGGTGCTCCAGCATGGCCACAGTCAAATGACTGAAACAAGTAAAAGAGTAAAGAGTATTTAACCCTTTAGAATTCAGATTACTCTGCGAAACATATTGCTTATGTAGTCACATTGTTTTGAATTAATCATGTACTATCATGTAGCTTTGATATTTCAACATGATCCTATATTTTTAGGATGACATTGTAGGCTGGGTGTGAGAGGTTAGATCTGGCCACTTTGAACATAAAATAGTTAAAATTTTGGGGCTGGATATGACAAATTTAAATGCCAAAGGGTTAATTATTTATGGATTTTCCATGGGTACACAACCCTACAGGAATATTTGTGAAAAAACGAAAATGTAAAGAAAGATATAAAATAGAAAAACCTCACCTGTTCTAATATTAAATATTCTGACTTTTCCACTGTGGTAACCAACGGCAATGTTTGTCACAGATGGTGAGATTGACACACAAGTTGCAGCATCATCATCTTTTCCTTTTAGTTTGTGGATCAACTTGCCAAGATAACTTGACCATACCTAATAAACATTACAGAAATAAATATTCACAGTATTAGATTTTTTTTTTTTTTGAGCTGATATTATTTAACAAACACATCGTAACTGCTGAGTAACATCATCGTCGTCATCGTTGAACATCTGCCTTCCATGCTAGCATGGATTATCATCATCATCATTGTTTAATGTCCCTTTTCCGTGCTAACATGGGTTGGACGGTTCAACTGGGACCTGGGAAGCTAGGAGGCTGCACCAGGCTCCAGTCTGATCTGGCAGTGTTTCTACAGCTGGATGCCCTTCCTAACGCCAACCACTCTGTGAGTGTAGTGGGTGCTTTTTACATGCCACCGGCACAGGTGCCAGGGGAGGCTGGCAGTGGCCATGATCGGTTGGTGCTTTTTACATGCCACCAGCACAGGATTATGCGATCATATTTGGATATAAGAGTGTGGAAATTTGATAGAGTACTGGCTGAGTTGTATAAAGTAACTGAGACATTTGAGGTGTTATATTTTGACATCTATCACTAGCACTGTATTGTGTCTGTGGTTAACAGGTTTAAATTAAAAATGACCCTATGTGAAAAAGAAACTCCATCTCAGGCAAGTGTTTTGGCCCTTAATTTCTCGCACTCAAAGGGGAGCAGCATGGACAACAAATTTTAAATGACGAGTAGTAGTAGTGGTGATGGTGGTAGTGGTGGTGGTGGTGATGGTAGTGGTAGTAGTAGGAGGAGGAGGAGGAAATGGT
>NC_042999.1:23161337-23190036 GCF_006345805.1 Octopus sinensis
CCAACCTGAAAGGTGAAACAATAAGTAAAATATATTTAATATTAATTTTTGGTTTTGTACTATTATGCAGCTACGAATTTGAAATCGAATCAAATTCGACGACTGGCACCCATGCCAACCTTCCTTCATTGGACACTAAACTCTGCTTGCGAAGACCTGTTGGGGCAAGTGAAATTGGAATTGAACCAAATTCGATGAATGGTACCTGTGCCAGTGGAGCGCTAACAGCTCCATCCGAGCGTGATTACTGCCAGAGTAGTTGTCTGGACCCGTGCCAGTGGCACATAAAAATCACCCACTACTCTCTCGGAGTGGTTGGCGTTACGAAGGGCAACCAGCTGTAGAAACACTGCCAGATCAGACTGGGGCCTGGTGCAGCCTCCTGGCTTCCCAGACCACAGTCGAACCGTCCAACCCATGCCAGCATGGAAAATGGACGTTAAACGATGATGATGATGATGATGATATATATATACAGACACACATATACAGTGGAGGCACATGGCCTAGTGGTTAGAGCAGTGGACTCGCAGTAGAGGGATCGCGGGTTCGAATCTCAGACCGGGCAATGTGTGTGTTAATGAGCGAAACACCTAAGCTCTAAGCGGCTCTGGCAGAAGGTAATGGCAAACTTCTGCTGACTCTTTCACCACAACTTTCTCTCACTCTTTCCTCCTGCATCTTGCAGCTCACCTGTGACGGACCAGCGTCCTGTCCAGGTGGGGAACCTATACACCAAGGAAACCAGGAAACTGGTCCTTATGAACTAGGCATGGCTCGAGAGACACACATATATTCCATATGGACATACACATACACACACAAATGAGAATCACCATCATAAAAGCAATGTTGGTTGTTCGTTTCCGATCTTCCATAAAAATATTTTTATATATCACATCGTCCAATTAATACCTTCGCCCACCTTAATCTTTCCACTCCAGTCCTACCTCCAATCAACTGATTATTGCAATCTCATTTCATTCCAACCTACTGCCATCGTTTTCAAAAGACAGCACCATTCTTGCTGGTGGTGGGGGTAGGTGTGACATGGCGTCAGGGGTGTGGTGAGGGTGGGGCGAGAATTATAGAAAGGAATCACACTATATAGCGCATCTTGCATTTTGAATAATTAAAAATTAAGAGTAATTCGTTATCATGCATTCTCTCCACCACCACCACCCACCATCGACTCTCTCCCTCCCTCCCTCTATCTCTCTCTCTCTCTCTCTATCTCTCTCTCTCTATCTCTGTTAGGTTGATTTTTTTTGTGTGTGTGTGTGTGTTTTTGTTGCAATTTTGTTTTTGTCACATGGCTCATTAACATTGTTCTGCCACTGCTGGAAAGATTCTCAAGAAAATTAATAAGCAACGAGAGAACATTGTTACAAATAATTAAAGCAATTGTGTTTTGTTTCTGTTAATTTTTTTTTTTTTCAAATCTCTGAATGTAAAATTATAAAGATTGAGGCAAGCCTGATTACAATGCAACAGGAGTGGTGGTGGTGGTGGTGATGGTGGTGGTGGTGGTTGTGTTGGTGATGGTGATGGTGTTGGTGGTGGTGTTGGTACTGTTGTTGGTATTGGTTGTCATAGTGATGATTGTGATGGTGGCAGTAGACCTGATGGTGCTAGAGATAATAGTGCTTGTGCTATTTGGTGGTGATGGTGGTAGGTGCATGGTAGAAGTGGTGGTGATGGAGGTGAAGTTTGATTTGGCAGTGATTGTAGTGGTAGTGGTGGTCAAGATAACAGTGGTAGTCATGGTGATGGCAATCATAATGCTGATGGTGATGACAGTGGTTAGAGATGGTGGTGGTGGTGGTTGTGATGGTTGTGGTGGTGATGGTGATGGTAGTGGTTGTGATGGTTGTGGTGGTGATGGTGATGGTAGTGGTTGTGATGGTTGTGGTGGTGGTTGTGATGGTTGTGGTTGTGGTGATGGTAGTGGTTGTGGTGGTAGTGGTGATGGTAGGGGTTGTGATGGTTGTGGTTGTGGTGATGGTAGTGGTGGTGATGGTGGTGGTTGTGATGGTGGTGGTGGTGGTGGTTGTGGTGGTGATAGCAACAGTATATAAGAATGGTATTGATGATAGCTGGAATAATGGTGATGAATGGGGGTGGAGTGGACATTGTGGCATAAGAACAGAAATGGTAACAGAGGAATTAATTAGTGGTAATTATGATGGGGGTGGGGGTCATAGTGGTTGTTGTATTAGTGGTAATCGTAGTAACCTGTATTGTCAGTGGTGGTGGTGGTGGTAGTGATGGCAATGGTGGCAGTGGTGGGGGTCATGGTGGTGGTGGTTGTGGCAGTGATGGGTGTGGTCATGATGGTGGTGGTCATGATGGTGGTGGTGATGGTGGTGATACTAGCAATGTTAGTGGTGGTGCTGGTATTGGCTGTAATTGTATTAATAATTGCAATGGTAATAGTGGAAGGTGGCGAGATGGTAGAATCGTTAGCACGCCGGGCGAAATGCTTAACGGTATTTTGTCTGCTGCTACGTTCTGAGTTCAAATTTCACCAAGGTTAACTTTGCCTTTCATCTTTTTGGGGTCGATTGAATAAATACCAGTTATGCACTGGGGTCAATGTAATCGACTTAATCCATTTGTCTGTCCTTGTTTGTCCGCTCTATGTTTAGCCTCTTGTGGGTAATAAAGAATTAAAATAGTGGTTGTAATGACAATGGCTGTGATGGTAGTAGTTGTGGTGGTGGTGGTTGTGGCAGAGGTGGTGGTCATGTTGGTAACAGTAGTTGTGATGATGATGGTATTAACTGTGCTAGTGGTGACTGTGGTGGTAGTGGTGGTGGTGATAATGAAGATGACATTCATGATGATGACAATGATGATGGTGGTGGTAGAGGTGTTGGTGATGATGATGATGAGGAGGAGGAGGAAGTTGAGGCAGATACCTTCAATTAATTGATAAACAAACACACACACACACACACACACACACACACACACACACACACGATGGGCTTCTGTCAGTTTCCGCCTTCCCAATCCACTCACAAGGTTTTAGTTATCCCGAGCTATATTAGGAGACTCTTGCCCAAGGTGCTTTACAATGGGACTGAACCCAGAACCATGTGGTTGCGAAACAAACTTCTTACCACACAGCCACACTTACACCTACTGATCTCTTCATCTTCTTTCTAGTCTTGTGCATCTGTGTGTGCATGTCTTCACATTAACACCACTGACGTTTGCTTATATCATAACACATACAATATGCAAGAGGTTCTAAGCATTGCCCTTCCTTCTAGAGCCTGGTATTTTTGTCTTGAGCCCAAGGATACATCAGGGTGGTTACCCAATGTCCATGGCATATAAATGACCAAGATCACAATATTCCCCCTGAACAGGGTACCGGCATGTCACAAGGTTACTCATTTTACAGCTGAGCAGACTGAAGCAACATGAAATGAAGTGTTTTGCTCAAGAACACAATGTACCACCTGGTCTGGGAATTGAAACCATGCCCTTGCAATTCTGAGTGCAACACCCTAACCACTAAGCCAAACACTTTCACTTTCCTTTTAAAGTTTAAGCATTACAAACAAACACGAATGAGACTAACAAGGAGGCTGCAACCTGGTCACTTGACTTGTTAGAAATAGCAGCCAGGTATTCATCTAATCATATCCTATCATCTTCAAAAAAAATAAACTAAGAAATTGGGAATGGTACATAAGATAATGTACTTCTAGATAAATTGGACGCATCAAAATAAGCTTGGGTGGTCGTGGCTGGAATGCTGTTGACCACTGATCAGCTCAATTAAAACTAACCTTGTGCAAAACTAGAATTTCAGATTCAGTAACACTGAACCAATGAAGGAACCTCTATATGGTCATTTGTCCTACTAGAAATAGCAGCTAGGTCTCCTTCAAATAACTCCCAGTTGTCTTAAAACAGAAGGACACACTGGGTGATGTAATCCAAGGTACATTATGTCTCAATAAAAAAAAAAGATTATGGCTGGAATGTCTTTGGTCATAGGTACATTTGATCTGAATTTACTTGGGGTTAAATAGCAATAACAATAACAAACAATATTCAGCAGAGCAATAGTAACAGAGCAGCAGCATGAGAACAGCGGTAAGAGAGCAGCAGTAGGAGAGCAGCGGTATAAGAACGGCGGTAGGAGAGTAGCGGTAGCAAAACCAGAGCAATAGAGCAGAAAGATAACAAATGTAAAGAATAACCTGTTTGCCATGGTCAGCTGACCATATTTTCACGGATCCGTCTAAAGAGGCAGATGTAATATATGTACCAGTTGGCAAATATGCAACAGCACGTACAGATGAAACGTGACCACGGATAACCTAAGAATAAAAGAGAAAAAGAAAGATTTCCTTGTTATTGGAATGGTAAAATATCAGTTTCTTTTTTTTTTAATACATGGAATTCAATGATGGCAATTAACTAGTAATTAAAATGTGAAGTAAAAAATATTATGGAGATGTACTTGCATAGCAAGTGACTTGATCTGAGATCGTGTACTGAAACTAAAGCAATTGCAGCGTGGAAGGTGTTTATAAGCCGGTTAAAAAACACAGAAAAACTGTTAGATTCACTTCAACATTTAAATTTAATTTGTGTGAAAATATTTTCGTCATTTTGAAACCGTGACCTGTTCACTGACAGAATTTTGTGCTGCATCAGTGAACAGGTCATGGTTCAGTTGGCGTCATTTGAAGGCTAAAACAATACGAAGCACATTGTGACCAGTGACGTGTAGCAACATCTGACAGCCTGGTCGGTTACGGTGATGATGGTGATTTATGTATATATGTATGTGTGTATGTATGCATGCATGTGGGTACAGGACGTCACCAACGGGGCAAATAACATGAAATACATAAACAAACGATTTCATTATCATCTTCATCATCATCGGATGCTACAAAGTGACTCAATGGGCGAGAGTTTCGTGTATGGCATACCCAAAATATTTAGCCCTTGAGTTACTTCATAACTTCTGTTTATTAAAAAATGTTTTTAAAAAACTAAATTATGGGGATGTAAACACACCAACACCGGTTGTCAAGCAGTGTGTGGGACAAACCCAAACACAAAGACATACACACACACACACACATGCACAACAGGCTTCTTTCAGTTTCTGTCCACCAAATCCACTTAAAAGGCTCTGGTCGGTCTGAGGCTATAGTAGAAAATACTTGCAGTTGGACTGAACCCAGAACCATGTGCTTGGGGAGCAAACTTCTTACCACACAGACATAGTTATCAATTAGTAGTCCATAACTCAACATCTAAATGTGCTGCATTCAATGATCAGCAACTGAAGAGCAGCAGTAGGAGAGCAGCGGTATAAGAACGGCGGTAGGAGAGTAGCGGTAGCAAAACCAGAACAGTAGAGCAGAAAGATAACAAATGTAAAGAATAACCTCCCTTTCCTCCCTTTCTTTTACAAGGGTCACAGGCCCCTGCAAAAGTCATGGGCACTGCGCTTCTTCCCCTGGTGAAGCAAAAAAAGTTGGATCAGTTTTAACTCATCTCATACCAACCCACTTAAGACTAACCTTGTTTCCTGTATTCAGGAGGCACACGGCTTAGTGGTTAGGGTGTTAGGCTCATAATCATTAGATTGTGGTTTCGATTCCTGGACTGGGCGATGTATTGTATTCTTGAGCAAAACACTTCATTTCACGTTGCTTCAGTCCACTCAGCTGGCAAAAGTGAGTAATCCTGTGACAGACCAGCGTCACATCCAGGTGGGGAATTTATACACAATAGCCAGAAAACCGGCTTTTGTGAGTCGGTATGATTCATGAGTCGGTATGACTCATGACTTATTAGTCGATAAGACTCGAGAAGGAAACTGCCTCTGTTTCAATGATGCAAACGTCCTATTTATCTAAATTAAAATCTCCCATCAAAATTTCATGTTAATTTATGTTCCAAACACCTGATTAACCGTTTTTGTTATTATATTTTTGTTGAAATACACTACCTTTATTTTAATTAATTTTTTAAATTAATGAATTTAGTAAAACAACTTTGTCATTAAGCTGGTATTTGGAACAAAAATTAACACATAATTCTGATGGACGGTTTTAATTCAAATCATATCAAAACATGAATTTTGTAACAGAGAACCATAGACAGTCTCAGAAATGTTGCTATGAAACGGGTCAATAACGACCAAGTTGTTTCACTAAATTTTTCCATTATTTTCAAAATTAATTAAGCAGTGAGTTGGGAGACCCATTAGCATACCAGGCAAAATACTTAGTAACATTTTGTCTGTCATTGTGTTCTGAGCTCAAATTCTGGGTTCAGCTTTGCCTTTCATCCCTTCAGATTTGATATAATAAATACTAGTCAAGTACTGGGGTCAATGTTATTGATTTTCCCCTCCTCTCAAAAACTGCTGGCCCTGTGCCAAAATTTGAAACTATTATTTTTGAAAGCAATTTTTTAAAAATTATATATATATAAATAAGTTAACATTTTTAATGTCTTAAATTTGATGAACCAACTATTGTTCTCCATTTTCTTATTGCTATATATATATACATATAATATATATATATATATATATATTATATATATATATATATTATATATATCATCATCATCATCATCATCATCATTTAGCGTCCGTTCTCCATGCTAGCATGGGTTGGACGGTTCAACTGGGGTCTGTGAAGCTGGAAGGCTTCATCAGGCCCAGTCAGATCTGGCAGTGTTTCTACGGCTGGATGCCCTTCCTAACGCCAACCACTCCGTGAGTGTAGTGGGTGCTTTTACGTGCCACCCGCACAGGTGCTAGACAGAGCTGGCAAACGGCCACGAACGGATGGTGCTTTTACGTGTCACGGCACGGGGGCCAGGCGAGGCTGGCAACGGACACAAACGGATGGTGCTTTTACGTGCCACCAACACGGGGGCCAGACAGCTGGCAAACGGCCACGAACGGATGGTGCTTTTACGTGTCACCGGCACGGGGGCCAGGCGAGGCTGGCAACGGGCACGAACGGATGGTGCTTTTACATGCCACCGACACGGGGGCCAGACAGGGCTGGCAAACGGCCACGAACGGATGGTGCTTTTACGTGTCACCGACATGGGGGCCAGACAGGGCTGGCAAACGGACACGAACGGATGGTGCTTTTACATGTCACTGACATGGGGGCCAGACAGGGCTGGCAAACGGCCACGAACGGATGGTGCTTTTACGTGTCACCGGCACAGGGGCCAGACAAAGCTGGCAAACGGCCACGAACGGATGGTGCTTTTACGTGTCACCGGCACGGGGGCCAGGCCAGGCTGGCAACGAACACGAACGGATGGTGCTTTTACGTGCCACCGACACGGGGGCCAGACAGGGCTGGCAAATGGCTACGAACGGATGGTACTTTTACGTGTCACCTTCACGGGGGCCCTGATGTTGATCAACCTCAATTTGGTTTGATCTTGATTTTGACTGTTCTCACTGGTCTTGCCGGGTTTTCTCACGCACAGCATACCTCCAAAGGTTTCGGTCACTGGTCATTTCCAGTTGATTAAAATATATTTTTAGCATATAAATCTATTTTTTCTACATATTAAATTATAACCATATCTTTTACTTTTTTACCAATTGTAGCAACATAATGAATAACAAGTTTGGAAAAAAAAACCCCACTGAATTAGATGAGAAACAGTGAACAACAGAATAACAGCAGAGCCGAAGCTATTTCTAATTTGACCAAAGTTCAAAAGTTTAAAAAAAACTTTAATTTTGTTATGAAATAATGCAATTATTTTTTGCAGTTTATTTTATTGTTTTATGGTGAATTTTCCTACAGTGAAATCTCCTGTAAGCTAAAAACAACACAAAAAGGAATACAAATGCAGCTGATCCTAACAAATGATAGAGACAAGTGGATTCTCTACAGCAAAAAGCAGACAAGCAAGAAAATACATGGAAGCCAGTAGCTTGGTGCCAATGAATCTACCATTCACTCCATTTATAAAGTGTGTAGAGAAGATCCATTTATCACTGCAATGTTTGGAACCAAACCCCAATGATAAATGAGGGTAGATGTATCCTTAAATAGTTAACATTTGTAATGAGAGATTAACATCAATGTTTGATTAACTTTGGTGATTTTATAAGAATGAAGTAACAGCGTTGTGACATTCATGCTGTACTGAATGGTAGAGACAATGTCAGATAACTAGAAACAGATTGAGCTTGTCAAAAGCTTACCTTCTACCCCTATGGATCTTGCTAATAGAGAAGTGAAAATGTATGTCACAAGGAGTACGTTTAACAAACTCTGTGATATATTCCAATTGGGAATTGACAGCAGTTTGCAAGATTGGTTTTTGCCTTTTTGGGTTTGTTTGTTTTTTTAGCTAGAACTAACCACCATTAGTCAACAGAAACAACTGTTAATTGCTGCAGCCCTTTTCTCTCACACTTTACTCCCTCTCTACTCCAGATTCTCCCAGCATGAAGCTGCACACCCCACCGCCACACATTCAGGGATTGTAGTCTTGCAAGCAAGATGCATGGTGGCACACACACACACACACACACACACACACAAAAGGAAGGAAAAAAAACTAGCACCCAGTACACTGTGATGTGATTGTGTGATTGGCATTAGGAAGTGTGTCCAGCAGTGCAAACCATGGCAAAGCTGACACTGGAGCACAACGCAGTCCTTGAATCCATGGATCCTTTCACACCATCCAACTAAAGCCAGCATGGAAAATGGGTGGTAAATTATGATGAGGATAAAATATTGGTTTGAAATTTTGGCACAAGGTCAGTAGTTCCATGGAAGGGATAAGCCATTTACACTGACCCCAGTGATCAATTGGTACTCATTTTATTGACCCTAAAAGGTCAACCTCAGGCAAAGTTGACATCAGTGGAATTTGAATTCAGAATATATTGTTGGACAAAATGCTTAGCAGCATTTTGTCCAGCATTTTAATAGTTTTATCAACTCACAAACCTTAATAATAATAATAATAATAATAATAATGATCCTTTCTACTATAGGCACAAGGCCTGAAATTTTGGTGGAGGAGGCAAGTCAATCATATCGACCCAAGTACTTGACTGGTACTTGATTTATCAACCCTGAAAGGATGAAAAACAAAGTCAACCTCGGCAGAATTTGAACTCAGAACATAGCAGCAGATGAAATACCACTAAGTGTTTCGCCTGGTGTGCTAATGAGTCTGCCAGCTCGCCACCTTCAATAATAATAATAATAATAAATATTAAGCATGAAATAATGTCTACAAGATAGGAAATCTCAGGTTAGTACCCAAAGGGTCTTAAGACCATAACCAATCTTCAACTGCACTGTGAGAAGCAGCTATTTTGAGTAATAAAATAGAGAAAGGATGAGGAGAGAGAGAGAGAGAAGAGAGAGGCAGCTGGAATAATTTTAACATGTAGGAAGATTTGATGCTTGCTGCTTAATTCTAGGATATCCCTGAGCAAGGGCACACCAATCATGACCATCCCATCATTCTGTCAAATATTGTGTATTCTAGGGCTATATTACCCAGTATGAACCACTTTTTTCAAAATGGATGAGTGTAATATATACATATATATGCACATATATACAACATGCTTCATTTAGTTTCTGTCTACCAAAACCACTCACAAGGCTTTGGTCGGCCTGAGGCTATAGTAGAAGACACTTGCCCAAGGTGCCACACAGTGGGACTGAAACCGGAACCATGTGGTTGGTAAGCAAGCTACTTACCACACAGCCACTCCTACGCCTACTGAATGCAGGAGGAGCGAAACCCTACCATGATGTGGCGATTGACTTCACTTGTTAGTATAGTTACTGCTCTGATCTCTTCTTGAGATTTTACAACTAGCTAAAGTAAGAATAAAGAAGTTTCCTTACAGCAATTTCAGTGTTTTTGTTGAAATCCCAAATACGTAATGTAGAATCCCACAATCCGGCCACAATCACTTCTTTCTCTGGATGAAATGCTACACAGTTAACAGGTCTGAAATAGAAAATATAAATATAAAATATAAAATATTAAATAATAAAATGGACACATTACACAATGTAGTCAATAACACCCACCAAAATATTGCAGGACAGTTATGGATGAAACCCCTACGATCTTAGGTATGGTCAACCAGGGTTAATTAAAAAGAAGTGAGGAACGTGGGACAAACAACAATGAAAGGAGAAAAATAAAGTAAAAATAAGTAAAGTCAATCACCACATCAAAGTCGCTGTTCCATGTCATAAATATAAAACATGGATTCGATACATGTAAAAATGGAAATCTTGTATTCTTTGTTATTTGGAGGTTACTTGTCTTGGAGAGAAGTTGCTCTAAATAATGTGGCATCCGTGCCAGCGGCACGTAAAAAGCACCAACGATCGTGGCCGTTGCCAGCCTCCTTTGGCCCCTGTGCTGGTGGTACGTAAAAAGTACCCACTACATTCACGTGCTGGTGGCACGTAAAAAGTACCCACTACATTCACGGAGTGGTTGGCATTAGGAAGGGCATCCAGCTGTAGGAACACTGCAGATCAGACTGCAGCCAGGTGCAGCCTCTTGGCTTCCCAGACCCCGGTCAAACCGTCCAACCCATGCTAGCATGGAAAATGGACGCTAAATGATGATGGTGATGATGATGATGGTAATGGTAAAGGGAACCTTTTGGTCCAGCTTGCACTGGACAGCCTTTGTCCTTGAGCCTGTGGCATCCAGTGCACTCTGTAAAGCAGCTGGTGTTAGGAAGGGCATCTAACTATAGAAATCATGCAGAAAATGGAATACACGAGTGAGACATGGACTCTATAAACCTGCATTGCAGGAAACAAGTGCAGAAGGGTAGTAACTATGAATGAAAACTGATGGAGACCATGCTTTATATGCACTTTTGACAAGTTGTGGTGCACCTGAGCACTGTATACAATAATATCATTATTATTATTATAATCATCTAGCCAACGATGACAATGATGATGAGGATGATGATGATGGTTTTATCATAGCCGTCGTCGTCATCATCATTAGACCCCATCAAACCATCCAGAATGGAAAAACAGACAATGATGATGGTGGTGATGATGATGGTGATGATGATGGTGGTGATGATGTCGATGGTGATAAGGTGGTGAGCTGGCAGAAACGTTAGCACGCTAGGCGAAATGCTTAGCAGTGTTTCGTCTGCCGTTAAGTTCTGAGTTCAAATTCTGCCGAGGTCGACTTTGCCTTTCATCCTTGCGGGGTCGATAAATTAAGTACCAGTTACGCTCTGGGGTCGATGTAATCGATTTAATACCTATGTCTGTCCTTGTTTGTCCCCTCTATGTTTTGCCCCTTGTGGGTAATAAAGAAATAGGTGGTGATGGTGGTAGCGGTGGTGGTGGTGGTGGTGGTGGTGGTGGTTGGTGGTGGTGGTTCAAACATTTCTAAGAATCTTTGTGATTGATGTGAGAAATGTTTGGTAAGTACTCTGACAGTCCTTTACAGAAGAAACATGCAAATGTTTGGAATGGTAAAAAAAAAACAAAAAAAAACGTAATACTCACCGTTTGAAGTTGAGAGAACACATGATGCTTCCTTTAGAAGCGTTCCAAATTTTCACTGTTGTGTCCCAAGAAGAGGAAGCAATAAGCCTTTGGGATGGATCTGTACAACAACAGCTGACCTTTCTGGTGTGGCCTTTCATTAAAAATACTCTAAACGATAAAATAAATATTTCATGATCGTAAGTCAACTTTATTACAGAAATGAATAAATGAAAATCAAAAATGGCTACTGACCCATAATTCCCAAAACTGTTCCAAAACTGATCAGATTTCTTCTAAGCTTATAGCATTTATATCTGGAGGATGTACATGTGTGTGTGTGTGTGTGTGTGTGTGTGGTGTGTGTGTGTGTGTGTGTGTGTGTGTGTGTGTGATGTGTGTGTATGTGTATGATGTGTGTGTGTGTGATGTGTGTGTATGTGTGTGTGTGTGATGTGTGCCTGTGTCTGTATGTGTGTGCGATGTGTATGTGTGTGGTGTGGTGTGGTGTGTGTGTGTGTGTGTGTGATGTGTATGTGTTGTGTGATGCGTGCGTGTGTCTGTAGTGTGTGTGTGTATAGTGTGTTGTGTGTGTGATGTGTGCGTGGGGTTTGTGTGTGTATGTGTGTGGTGTGTATGTGTGATGTGCGTGATGTGTGTGTATGTGTGTGATGTGTGTGTGTGTGATGTGTGCCTGTGTCTGTATGTGTGTGTGATGTGTATGTGTTGTGTGTGTAGTGTGTGAAGTAGGGATTCACTAGTGTGACTTAAGAGTTTTGCCTTTCGGCATGTTAGGCTACTGTGAATGGACACAGAACTAACTCATAATTATAATGCATATATTTTTGTGTATGTATTTTTGCTTATATGTCTTACATAGTACTGGGTGACCCTGTCAGTGCTGGTGCCAGGTAAAAAACACCAGTGCTGATGCCAATAAAAGGCACAGGTGACAGTGTCACATAAAAAACATTGGTGATGGTGCCACGTAAAAGCATGAGTGCTGGTACCATATAAAAAGAACTGGTGCAGGTGCCATGTAAAAAGCACCTGGTACAATTTGTAAAGTGGTTGGCATTATGAAGGGCATCCCAGCTGTAGAAACCTTGCCAAAACTGACTATGGAACGTGGTGTGGCTCCCAGCCTTGCCAGCTCTTGTCAAACCATCCAACCTCTGCCAGCATCAAAAATGGAAATGATGATGTGTATGTGTGTATGTGTGTGAGAATGTAAGTGAAATTACACAGTGCTGTTTCCACAAAACGAGCATCCAGTACACTTTGTAAAGTGGTTGGCATTAGGAAAGGCATCCAAGCACAGAAAGCATGCCAAAATGCAGCATGGCACTGTGCCCCCAAATTGCCCCACCCTTTACCAGTATGAAAGACAGGCAGGAAAATGACAATAATGACAACAATGGCACCAATAACAAACCTAAGATCATCTGATCACGAAATGAACTTAACTACACAGCTATACTGGCACCTATGAAACTAAAAGACCCCCTTCGGTCATGAATGACCATAGGATTGCACCTAGAAAGTTTCCTCAGAGGCACAAGTCCGGGCAAGGCTGTTTGTGGAAGACCAGCAGTCGCCCATGCATACCAGTATCCTCTCTCTATGCCACTGATTTTATCCAAGGGAAAGACAAAGGCCACCAGTGACGCCGCAACTCATTTCTACAGATGAGTTAACTGGAGCAATATGAAACAAAATGTCTTACTTAAGAACACAACGCACAGCCCGGTCCAGGATTCGAACTCACTACCCCATGATTTTGAGCCTAACACTCTAACCACTGAGCCACAGTACCCATATAGCTTTAAGAATTGTTCGAACAATTTATAGTACGAGAAAATGGACTTAAATAATCAAAATAAAATGTAAAAATTATTATTGACATAACTGAAATACTCTTCTTTCACTATCTCAAACAATGTGTTATTTTTCTCTTCTTTTTTAACACATTTTTTTTAGTACTTTGACAACCAATTTTTTATTTACTAAAAGATTATTAAATAAATTATTACACTCGCGAGACAGATGTAATAGCTGATTGATGGCCATTCTGAACAGCTACATAGCTACATTATAGAGAAGAAAATGGACAAGGAACTGGGTGGCTGTTTAATAGTATATTTACTAATCCTTTAGTAAATATAAAAATTAGCTGTAGATAATATGAAAATACCCATCTTTTTTTTTTCTTTTTTGCTGAATATTTTTTTTAAAAACTTACCTGAACCCTTCTTTGATGTCCCACAAACAAAGATTTGAATCAAATGATGCACTGCACAATTGATTGGTGTCGACAAAACAGACAGAGGAAATGCAATTAGAATGTCCGATGAAATTCCGTAGTTCCTGCAAGAGGCATGAATTAGAACCAGGCTTTATAGATGTCATTCAAAAATACATTTTTCTATCTTTTATCTTTTACTTTTTTCAATCATTTGACCATGTAAACCATGAAAGGTTTTACTTCAACAAATCAACCCCAGTACTTATTTTTTTTAAAGCAGCCAAGCCACTATGATACAGGGATGCATACAAACCAACATAGGTTATTAGGCGGTGGGTGAGAAGAAGCACAGACATAAACACCACACAAACATATATATATATAAATATATATATTTCTTTACTGCCCACAGGGGACTAAACACAGAGGGGACAAACAAAGGGATTCAGTCAATTACATCGACCCCAGTGCATAACTGGTACTTATTTAATCGACCCCCGAAAGGATAAAAGGCAAAATCAACCTCAGTGGAATGTGAACTCAGAACGTAATGGCAGATGAAATACATATTTCTTTACTACCGAAAAGGGGCTAAACACAGAGAGGACAAACAAGAACAGACAAACGGATTAAGTCGATCATATCGACCCCAGTGCGTCACTGGTACTTAATTTATCGACCCCGAAAGGATGAAAGGCAAAGTCGACTTTGGCAGAATTTGAACTCGGAATGCAGTGGCAGATGAAATACCGCTAAGCATTTCGCCCGGCATGCTAACGATTCTGCCAGCTCGCCACACAAACATATATAGTATCCCTTGACTATCACAGGTGTTATGTTCCAAAAACCCCCATGTTAGGTGAAAATCCATCCACGAAATAGAAACAGTACTGTACTGTATATTTTTATAATTTGTATATATTTATTTTATTATAAATGCAAAACAACACCACGGAGGAATCGACGTAAGCTGAAATAATAAACTGCGAAATGTGGCGAGGGATTACTGTACACACACATGCATGCACACACACACACACACACACACATGCACGCACACACACACACATACACATGCACGCACACACACACATACACATGTACACACACACACACACACACTGCCTCTTCATCACCATAGACTTTCTATGATAGCATATGACTGTCATATTTATCCTTATTTTACTCATCCTTTCCCTGTATTTCATGACCTGCATCACTATCATTCCTCCTGCCCCATCTCCTCCTCCCACCTCCTAAAACATCTCATAATCATCATCATCAACATAACAATCCCTGGAAATTATTGTCTCAAATCCTAGAACTAATAGCGTCAGTCACCCAGCTTCCATGGCATATAAGTGACCAAGTTCACAACATTGCCCCTGGATGGGACACCATCACAGCTGAACAGACTGAAACAATGTGAAATGAAGTATCTTGCTCAAGAACACAACAGAAATCATGGTTTGAGAAATGAAACCACAACCTTGCAGTTGTCAGTATGACTGTCAAATCTAATGCTTATTTATTCTCATCATTTAGAATTAATCACGCATTACCTTGTGGCTCTGAGATTCCAATGATGTGATTATTTATTCTTAAAATGACATTGTAGGGCAAGTCTGAGAGGCAGGACCTGGCCAGTTTGAACACAGAACAGGGAGAATATTTTGGACAGATATTCTTTTATTCTTTTATTTGTTTTAGTTATTTGATTGCAGCCATGCTGGAGCACCGCCTTTAGTCAAGCAAATCGACCCCCAGAACTTATTCTTTGTAAGCCTAGTACTTATTCGATCGGTCTCTTTTGCACCAGCATCGGTTGGAGACACACAAACTTATACATACACACACACACTCACACACACACACACACACATTTATATATATAATAGACAACAGGCTTCTTTCAGTCTCAATCTACCAAATCCTCTCACAAGGCTTTGGTCGGCCCAAGGCTATAATAGAAGACACTTGCCCAAGGTGCCACACAGTGGGACTGAACCCAGAACCAAGTGGTTGGTAAGCAAGCTACTCACCACACAGCCAAACACAAAAGGGTTAAAACATCTACTGCTGTAGAAATATCCACTTTATTTCTGATGCTCCTATAACCAGTTGGTTGTCCCTTTGTAATGGAAGCCAGCTATTTCCTATTTCCTTTCAATATGATGACTAAAACTCATAGGATGTTTAAGTTAATCTAGCACGACTGTCCGCTGTTGCGTATTATGAATATTTGTTCTTTATTGAAAGTTTGCATTGCGAATGTTGCCAGCGTATGCATAATGAATATCCAGGTTTCCTCTCAGTACTTCCCACCCTTATAACAAAAGGGATTGTCTTTGTTTTGCTACTATTGTTATTGTTTTTTTGTTGTTGTTGTTGGTATGCTCAGATGAACATTAGTCAAAAGAGAAGGAAAAAATGCAGTGACCATTTAACTACCTCATCAACCTTTTCATGGACATCGGTTTTTGGAATTATAACTGCATGAGAAAAATGACATTTAGCTGAAACAACAACAACAGCAGCAGCAGATGCTGACGCTACCACTACCACCACCACCACCACCACCACCATCATCATCATCAGTGTTATCTTAATTAGTGTTAACTACAATTTTATTACAACGATTTGGATAAATAGAAATATTATATTTCTAAATATTTCGAAAGCCAGTCAAGGTAGCGCTGGCATCAACCATGTTCGGATAGTGCTTTTTACGTGCCACCGACACAGGTATCACAACTACAATTTCCATTTGATATATATATATACAGGGTTGATCAAAAGTCACCCGACAGTAAATCAAAATTCCATAAATACTATCTGTAAGTCTGTATTGATTCGAATGGAAAAGTATGTCACTCAAGAAGGACTTCAGTTTGGACATTTCTCATGATGTTTCACATTCAGATGCTTTTATTAAATTCATTCAGTTGGTAAACATAAATAAATCTTGGAATTAAATGGTTTTGATTTACTGTCAGGTGACTTTTGGCCAACCCTATGTATATTATTATATATATAATTATATATATATATATATGTTTAATGTACACAGTATTCAATTATGAGCTAATAGTTTCATACATTGGAGGTATTTTCTGGGCAGGTTTTAATAGAAAACATCACCAATGTATGAAACTATAAGTAGCTCATAACTACTGTATACATTAAGCAACATTTATCTCTAACCAGATAGAGTAATTTTTTGTCGATCTTAACAGGATAGTCAACTTGTGTATGTGTGTGTGTGCATGCGTGTGTGCATGTGTTTCTCCCCCACCATTGCTCTATAACTGGCATTGGTGTATTTACAGCCTCATAACTTAGCAGTTCAGCAAAAGTTACTGATAGAATAAATGGCAGACTTTAAAAAAAACAGCTGCTGAAGTCAATTCATTCGACTAAGAATTCTTCAAGGCGGTGCCCCAGCATGGCCACAGTCTAATGACTGCAACAAGTTAAAGATAAAAGATATAAAGATACCACATCTGAAAACAGGAAGACAGACTGGTTTCAGGTGAAATACATTTAATCATAGGTATATTCAACTAGTACTAACCTAGATTAAAGTACAGCTAATACTTCTTACATGGAGGCACATGGCCTAGTGGTTAGAGCAGCGGGCTCACAGTTGAGGGATCGCGGGTTCGAATCTCAGACCGGTAATGTGTGTGTTTATGAGCGAAACACCTAAGCTCCACATGGCTCCGGCAGAAGGTAATGGTGAACTTCTGCTGACTCTTTCGCCATAACTTTCTCTCACTCTTTCCTCCTGCATCTTGCAGGTCACCTGCGACGGACCGGCGTCCCATCCAGGTGGGGAACTTATACGCCAAGGAAACCGGGAAACCGGCCCTTATGAGCCAGGTGTGGCTCGAGAAGGAACAAACAACAAACAATACTTTTTACAGTGGCAATAAAGTAATGAAAGATTGAGATCACCCTAACTGGATATGAACCCAGAAATTATGTACTGCAGAGCTTTTGGCCTGATGCTTTCTGTATCCTCAAGGCTGCCTATATCAAAAGTTGCTTCCATTCCACAACAGCTTCCCAATACAAGCCACAATGTTCTTTACCATCCATAAAGTGAACTATATCAGCTCTTTCATGTTTTACAACGCAAACACACGGACACACATGTTTAAACACTCACACATACATATATTCATCTATACATATTTTAATATATATATATATATATATATACATAGACACATACACATATGCATTCTTTTACTCGTTTACTTGTTTCAGTCATTTGACTATGCCCATGCTGGAGCACTGCTTGTAACATGTATGTATATATATATATACATATATATATATATACAGGTACATGTATGTCTATATATACATATATATCCACACACACATATATATGTATGTGTACATATATATATATATACATACATATATACACACACATATACATATGTATGTATTATATACATATGTATGTATGTATATATGTGTTATATATATACATATATACATATATATATATTATATATATATATATATATATATTATATATATATATATCTATATGTATATATACATATATACATTATATATATATATATATATATATATATGTATGTATATATACATATATATATATGTATGTATATATACATATACATATATATGTATGTATATATACATATACATATATATGTATGTATATATACATATGCATATATATATATATGTATATATACATATGCATATATATGTATATATACATATGCATAATATATATATATATATATATATATACACTTATACACACATACACATTTATACACACCTTTATACACATAATTACAATAATTACATTCACATACACATACATGATGTACATGCATTATATACATATTATATACATATACATAAATACATATACATATATACATATACATACATATATATATATATGTGTGTGTGTATGTATTTGAACTCTTATTGTCTTTACAGCACTCCTTTCCTAACATTAATTAATTTTAGCTTTTTATAAACAAATTTATTTCATCCATTTAATGTTTGTCTATTGATCCATATCTAAAGCTTGTATCAAAACTGCTTAAAATTGCTGCCAGAATTGGAATTACAAAATTCTATAAAGATGCTTAAATATCTATGAATGCCAGTCTATAAAAGGAATCAAAGAAATTTTTCAACACATTTCTTTGGAATTAATATATTCTCTTTGTTATCTTTACAAACGATATGTAATTCAAAAGTTTCTTTTTGAAGTGGAATATAATTAAATTTAGATGTTCCTAATCCAAAAATTACACCTTTGTTTTTGTTTTGTTTTTTTTAATTTTTTTCCAATGCCTCATCCTTTCACTTATTGTATTTAAGATTGATAAGTGGAGGAATGTCTTTTTTGATTTATAGTTTTTTTTGTTTTTTATCTTTTACTTGTTTCAGTCATCAGACTGTGCCCATGCTGGGGCGCTGTCTTGAAATATTTTACTTGAATAAATCAATCCCAGTACTTACTTTTTTTAAAACTTGGTAATTTATTCTATTCGTTGTCTTTTGCCAAAGCAATAAGTTGCAGGGACGTAAACACACCAACACCAGTTAACAAGCAGTGGGGGAGGGGAACAAAGACACATCCACTACCTATCTATATCTGTTTATATATATATATACACACACAAACACACACACACATATATATATATACACACACACACACAACACACTCTTTTACTTGTTTCAGTCATTGCCCAAGGTGCCACACAGTGGGACTGAATCCGGAACCATGTGGCTTGTAAGCAAGCTACTTACCACACAGCCACTCCTACGCCTACATATATATATATATATATATATATATACACACACACACACATACCATAAAAACCCATGTAATGTGTGCACCTGTGTAATTTACGCAGGTGATTTCCAAGATAAAAATTGTTAAAAAAATCTTCTACTCATGTAAAATTTGCACCCAAAAGTCTTCAGAATTGCCGATTTGGCCAGCAGGGGAAAGGATTTTCAATTTAGTTGTATTTAGCATAATTTCACTTACTTATGATAAGATTTTATTAAATTTTCATGAAATAAAAATAATTTCTGTTTAACAGGTATCACATTAAAAGCTATTAAATTACAAAGTGCTTGTGTTGTCTTCTATATGAATAAAATCCATTTTTCTTACTTGGTATACCCTCCCTTTCCCTTGATGATGTCAGTCTGTTTTACTCACTCACTATACCCTCCTCTTCCCTCAATGTTAGCGTGCCAATAAAAAAAGCAAATGAAAAATATGACACTGATTGTCTGCTGATATCTGTGTGTGTGTGTGTGGTGTGTATATGTAACTGTATGAGACTATGTATTTAAGTATTTGTATGTAACTATGACTATATATAGGACTATATATATATAACTATATATATATGACTATATATATATATAACTATGACTATATATATATAAACCAATCCTATGACTGGCACCCGGCAGATGCCAGGACCCCTGGACTGGAGATACGTAAAAAGCACTATCCGAATCGTGGCCGATACCAGCGCCGCCTCGACTGGCTTCCGTGTCGGTGGCACGTAAAAAGCACCATCCAAATCGTGGCCGAAGCCAGTGCCACTTCGACTGGCTTCTGTGCAGGTGGCACGTAAAATGCACCAATCCGACCGTGGCCGATGCCAGCATCGCCTGGCACCAGTGCAGGTGGCACGTAAAAAGCACCCACTACACTCACGGAGTGGTTGGCGTTAGGAAGGGCATCAAGCTGTAGAAACATTGCCAGATAAGACCGGAGCCTGGTGCAGCCTTCTGGCTTCCCAGACCCCTGTCAAACCGTCCAACCCATGCTAGCATGGAGAACGGACGTTAAACGATGATGATGATGATGATATATTTCTATATACACATGTATATATACATATATATGCACATGTGTGCTTCCCTTTCTTTCTCACATACACTCACAGACGAGTGCACACAGGAAAAGTTGTTAAGAATTATCAACAAAAACAAAAGCTGATAAATATGCACCAGTATTGCAAATTAAGTTCAATTACCAATAAATATCAGCTTGGATGACACTTTACTCAACCGAATGAAATATGTAAAATATGGCCCGGACTGTCATTACCAGCATGTACATCAGACTTTAAAAAGTAGTTTACCATTTAATGGTTTTAGTAAATTTATACAGTAAAAGTAAGCATTATACTGCCCATCATAAATAAAAGTCAACTTCATTATATTTAGGCCCATTAAATGAGTCAACTTCCGGTACAAATGTTTGTTTCTTTGTATATCTTTTTTCAACAAAAAAAATTCTAAAAACATTCTGTAAACGATCAGTAGTGGCTGTGTGGTAAGTAGCTTGCTTACCAACCACATGGTTCCGGGTTCAGTCCCACTGCCTGGCATCTTGGGCAAGTGTCTTTTGCTATAGCCCTGAACCGAAAAATGCCTTGTGAGTGGATTTGGTAGCCGGAAACTGAAAGAAGCCTGTCATATATATGTATATATATATATATATATATATATTATATATCATCATCATCCTCATTTAACGTCCGCTTTCCATGCTAGCATGGGTTGGACGGTTCAACTGGAGTCTGGGGAGCCCGAAGGCTGCACCAGGCCAGTCAGATCTGGCAGTGTTTCTACAGCTGGATGCCCTTCCTAACGCCAACCACTCCGAGAGTGTAGTGGGTGATTTTATGTGCCACCGACACAGGTATATATGTATGTGTGTGTATATGTTTGTGTGTCTGTGTTTGTCCCCCTAGCACTGCCTGACAACCGATGCTGGTATGTTTACGTCCCCGTCACTTAGCGGTTCGGCAAAAAGAGACCGATAGAATAAGTACTAGGCTTACAAAGAATAAGTCCCAGGATCAATTTGCTCGACTAAAGGCGGTGCTCCAGCATGGCCGCAGTCAAATGACTGAAACAAGTAAAAGAGAAAGAGTAAGAGATCTACTCATGTAATTTACACCCCACCCTAAAGTTTATTTTTATTTTTGTGAAAAAAGTGATTAAATTACACGTGTCTTTATGGTATATACATATATATATATCTCTTTTACTTGTTTCAGTCATTTGACTGCGGCCATGCTGGAGCACCACCTTCAGTTGAGCAAATGGACCCCAGGACTTATTCCTTGTAAGCCTAGTACTTATTCTATCGGTCTTTTTTGCTGAACCGCTAAGTTACGGGGATGTAAACACACCAGCATCGGTTGTCAAGCAATGTTGGGGGGACAAGCACAGACACACAAACGTATACATACACACACATATATATATATATTCATATATACGACAGGCTTCTTTCAGTTTCCGTCTACCAAATCCACTCACAAGGCTTTGGTCGGCCTGAGGCTATAGTAGAAGACACTTGCCCAAGGTGCCATGCAGTGGGATTGAACCCGGAACCATGTGGTAGGTAAGCAAGCTACTTACCACACAGCCACTCCTATGCCTATATATATATATTATATATATATAATATATATATATATATATATATATATATATATATATATATATATATATATATATATATATATATATATATATAATGTTTTCCGATTCAAAATTTTAGTTCATTACAAAATCTCGCTAAGATAAGTATATATTTATATTTAAGATCTTTAAATTTTAATATTATAAGTCTTATGGTATAATATAATATTATTGTTTTTTTATGCATATATCGTTGTTTATCCAATTATCGTAATTTTCTATATAATTATTAGATATTAACTTTAAGTTTATTCGTAAGAATTTACTTAGCTATAGATATGTTGTTTGATAGCAAGTGTATGAGTTTGTATAAGTTAGATTCATGTATATACATGTATTAATAGCATTAATTGTAGTTTTAAATTTCTTATAATTATTATTTTAACTTATATATGTCTTTTTAAATTGCTATTTGCTAGTTACATTATTCCCATTGATAAATATTATAGTATTTATTTGTTACTATATAATACGAATTGATTATTTCTTTCAGTACTTTAAAGATAAGATTTTTGAAAGTTATTATTATTTAGCCAAAGAGATAAAGATAGTTAATTTACTATAGCGTTCATTTAAGATGGCTTATTTGTATTTTGAAATTAGCTATTTCATCTTTAAATATGAAAAATTAATTTATTAGGTCTTTATTATATGTGCATATATATTTATATAGAGATTATTTAGATCTTAATTATTATTTATATACATTTATATATTTTCATTGATAATTTATATATTATTTAAATTTTATATTTAATATATGAATAATCATTGTTTTGTGTAAAATATTTATGTAATTAGATATTGACTATTACTGATATTAGATTATTGGTGGGTTTCTTACCTTAAAAATTAAAATTAATATTTAACATTATAATCGTTGTTTTGACATAATCATAATCGTTAAGTTTCTAGTTTGATAATAGAGTTTTTTATAAAAAAATTTATTATATTATTTATTTCTTAAAAAATATTGTTTAAATATTTTTGATTATTTATTAAAATATTACAATTAACCTGAAGATTGACTGTAATCATAACTCGAATTATTAATTGAATTTAAATTATTGTTATTCGAATTGGTTACAGGCATGAAACGATCGTAGTGTTTTTACTCTTTATCTTATTAAACTTTTAATACTTTTTGATAGTTTATAAAAAATAAATAAATAGATAAATAAATAAATAAATATAAAAATATAAAAAATATAAAAATATAAACAAAAAAAAAAAAAATATTAAAAAATATTAATTTAAATAAATTTTAAAAATTTTAACTTAATTTAAATATTTTAATTGAATTTTTATATTTATATTTTATATTTTTATATATTTTTAATTAATTTATTTCATGTATTGGCTTATGATTTTTTGCTGTTTGATTTGCCTAGTAGTGGTTCTATCTCTAATTAATATAACATATATATTATATATATATATAATATATATATATATATAATATCAAATCATCATCGTCGTTTTAACGTCCGTTCTCCATGCTAGCATGGGTTGGACGGTTCGACCGGGGTTCTGGGAGCCAGAAGGCTGCACCAGGCTCCAGTCTAATTTGGCAATGTTTCTACAGCTGGATGCCCTTCTAACGCCAACCACTTTTTTTTCATATATATATATATATATATGATTGATTGATTGATTGATTCTAGTTTCAGCTTATGAGCTGTGGCCATGCTGGGGCACAGCCATTGGTGTTGCTACGGTTTCACTTCATGGAGGCTTTCTAGCAACTGCTATTTGGTGCATGAGAGAGTTCGATGCAGCTGCCCTCATCTGCCCCTCCTGCCGTGAAGTGGTTCATCTGGGACACCTGACAGGAAGAGATCCAGCTTCATTTTAAAGACATCTGTATCCACCCCATGCAGGTCTCTCAGGTTCTTCGGGAGGATATTGAAGAGCTGTGGGCCTCGGAAGCCCAGGCTATTACAGAATCTTGTCCTACATCTTGATGGCAGGTTTGGAGTCCTAGGCACCACGCAGTGGCGCCCAGTTCTGGCATTTGCGTAACTCTCGATGCCAAAGTTCAAGACACTTCCCTCCAGGATCTTCCAGATGTATATTATGGCATATCTTTCCCGCCTACGCTCCAGAGAATATAATTTTATCTCTGAGTCTTTCCCAGTAGCTTACATTCTGCATAGAGGCTATCTTCTTGTGTAGCTTCGTTGGATCGCCTCAAGTTCTGTGATCAACTTGACACTGGATGGTGACCATAGCTGAGAGCAATAGTCAAAGTGGCTTAGGACAAGTGTCTTCCAGAGGACCATCATGGTTTTTTGTTCTCTTGTTCTAAAGGTTCTAAGAATCCATCCAGCCAGCCGTCTACATTTCATTGTCAGTTTAGCAACATGTACATGAAAGGTCGCGTCATCACTCATGTGAATACCAGGTCACGCACTGATTGTGCCTCTGGGATTGCAATCCCTCCGGGTCCAGTGTATTCATGGGTTTGCATTCAGTTTTGCATGCTGATAGTATAAAGCTTGAAACTTTCCAGCATTGAACTGCATGCTATTCTTTTCAGCCCACTTGTATATTTCGTCCAGCTCACATTGCAGGTGTTTAGTGTCCTCAGGGTTCTGTATTGCCTGTGAAACTTTTGTATCATCTGCATAACTTGTGATCGTGGCTCTCTGCGTGGCTGAGGGCATGTCTGAGAGGGCCATTATGAAGAGTAGTGGTCCCGAACAGTGCCCTGCGGAACACTGCTCACTATTTGTGTGTTAATGGAGGTGGCCCCATTGGCTACTACCACCTGACTTCTATCCTTCAGAAAGTCATGAAGCCATTCTCCCAGTTTTCCAACTATGTTGAGATCACGCAGTTTGTGACATATCATTCCATGATCGGCTTTATCAAAGGCCTTTGCAAAGTCGAGATATATCACTTCCCACATTTGAGTGGTTGAGCAGCCGTTTCAGCACCCAGTCAAGTGTTGTGTAGGAGCTGAGTTAAACAGCTTCTCCCTGGTCGGAAACCATGTTGGGTGTCGGGCAGCAAGTCATTCTCTTCAAGGAAGCTTGATCAGCTCCTTCTGACTATTCGTTCCATGACCTTGCTGATGTGTGAGGTCAGAGAGATAGGTCTAATTTTCAAATCGCCTAAACAAACAGATTGAAAGCAGTGAAAAGTCCCGCCTAAAAATAAAACTGTTGGAAATCGAAAATGTCTGCAACTCTCCCACACAAAAAGAAAGAGCAGACAAAGAAGCCTGGGCTATAGAAAACATAAAATCTAACCCCGAGCTTTCTCTACAGTATGCCAAAAACAGCTACAGTGCACTGTAGAATAGGGCCACTCCTCGAAAAGGATGGCACACTTACAGGAAAACCAATGAGGGTAAGTGAAATACTGAATGAGCATTCAAGAGTGTTTTCACTCCACCCCTTGGGCATCTCCAAATCACCAATCCAACTGACTTTTTTACCCACTGCAGATATAAAATCAGAGGCGGCGACGATAGATTACATCGATATAAAGGAAGATGATGTAACCAAGGCTATAGATGAAATGAAAACAGACTCAGCTACTGGCCCCGATGGATTCCGGCAATCCTCCTAAAAGCCTGTAGAGAGTCCTAGCAAGACCACTGCAGTTCCTCTTTCAGAGCTTCCTTGCAGCTGGCAAACTTCCAGGAAAACTGAAGGAAGGTAAAATATGCCCCATTCATAAAGGAGGTAGCAGAGCGAAGCCAAGAACTATAGACCTATCTCTCTGACCTCACACATCACACATATATATATAAAAGAAGAAAATGGAGATTATGAAGTTAATAATTGTTTATTATTAACAGTAAATTAGTCATCTTCATTTACAGCCGTTTCAATTAATTCTCAATAAACATTAAATTTATGCAACATGAGCATAATATCATCAGAGGAAAGGAAAAAAGAAGTACCTTTGGATGCTATATGTGTGTTTATGTTTTTATAGAGAGAGACATTACATAAAGAGAAATATGGTCATACACATAGAGAGAGAGAGAGAGAGAGAGGAGTGGGAAAGAAGGAGAGAAAAATTAGAATAAAAGAAACATTAAGATGTCTAATGTCAAATAAGTCAGCATCAAATCAGCGACACCAAATAGGCAGTGCCAAAACAGCTGTGCCAAAATGTCTCGTACCTTGAGAAGTAATGCATTAGAGCAGTAGTCCCCAAAGTGAGCAGTTTTGTTCCCCTGGGGGGGCAGTGGAATGTTCCGAGGGAGTGTTGAAGAAAAGTGGGGTGAGAATGGGGTAGCAATTCATGTAAAAATTGGGGCGATAATGGGGTGGAGATTCATGTAAAAACAACAAAATAATGGGTCCCTGAGATTAAGTTTTATTTGTGAAATACAGTTGCTTTGAATTTGCTTCAGAAAGGGGTCTGCGTTTGTGATGGTTAGTTGGGGTGGGGTGCTAGGAATGTGGCCTGTGTGTCAAGGGGTCAGCAGCCCTAAAAAGTTTGGGAACCACTGCATTAGAGGGTGACCAAGAAACAGAGAAGTAATTTCTGGAATAGATACAGAAGAGAGAGGGGGGAGAGAGAGTAAGAGAGAGAGAGAGGAGGAGGGAGAGAGAGAGAGAGAGTAAGAAATAAAGTGTTAACCTACATTGCCAGTTTGGGCATCAAACAGGTGTACCACACCATCTTCGCATCCGCAAGCCAAAAGAGAGTTATCAGATGACAGAGCAACACAGGTAGGATTCTGAAATCAGAAAAAATTTACTTATTAAACAAAGTGGTTATTAAAATCAAAAAGATATCAAATGGTGGCCACGTTACTCGTTAAAAACATAAATGCATTCAATTTTAGCTTACTAATAGTCAGCAGTAGTAGTAGTAGTAGTAGTAATAGTAGTAATAGCTTTTCTAATTTTGGTGCAATATTGAAGGGAGTGGGTTAAGGTGGTTATATTGACACACACAATAAACACACCTAGTGCTCAACTGGTACTTATTTTATCAACTCTGAAAGGATGAAAAGCATTGTTGACCTCAGCATTTTATTCGACGTGCTAACAATTCTGTCAGTCCATCACAATAATAATAATAATAATAATAATAATAATAATAGAGATTGTGCTGACAAGCACTGCCCACATCCTTAGAAAAACCCTATCCATGTCTGTGTTGTATTATATGAAGATATTTCGCTACCTCCCCTCCTCATACTGTAACATTTTTTATCCTTCACTTGCCCCGGGACACTGGGTGTGTATCGACAAGTGACTGTAACAAACATGCAGATTAAAAGTAAATAATAATAATAATAACAATAATAATAATAATAACCACCACCATAATCATCATTATTATTTATAGTCTGTTTTCCCTTGCTGACATGGTTTCAACAAGAACTGGCAAGCTGGAGAGCTACACCAGGTTCCAAATACCAATCACTTTGCAGAGTGTACTGGGTGCCTTTTTTTACAGGGCACAGAAGGTAATATATTAGCAATGTTGGTATAAAATACATTAGTCATTTTCTTTGTAAAAATTCATAAAATCTGTCTTCACGAGACCATAGGATGATAAGGTTAATGTTTTATACTAGGTGTTTTAAGATTAAAATGATCTCTGTTGGGGATGGATTTTTTTCAGGGTCAAATTCTATTCTATCTACCATTCTATGGTAACTGGCTAAAATCTTTGAAGGCATTGCCTGGATCTGACCACAGTCCAATGGTGAAGCCTCATACCGGTGGCACATAAAAGCACCCACTACACTCTCGGAGTGGTTGGCGTTAGGAAGGGCATCCAGCTGTAGAAACTCTGCCAGATCAGATTGGAGTCTGGTGCAGCCATCTGGTTCACCAGTCCTCAGTCAAATTGTCCAACCCATGCTAGCTTGGAAAGCAGATGTTAAACGATGATGATAATGATGATGAATTAATTATTAATTTAAATGTAATGAATAGTGGTTCGCTAGACCTCAGTCATCGTCCAACCCATGCTTGCTTGGAAAGCGGACGTTAAACGATGATGATGATAATGATGATACATGTTGTGCGCTGGAGTTGAACTGACAACACTGTATTTTAATTTTCTCTAATTTTTTGTAAAACCCCAAGTTTTAGGTGCATATTCCTTCTCTCTTTTTCTGCTTTGATTTTTTTTCTTTTCTTTGTTCATCCTAACACAACTTTAAGGTCTATAAAAACATGTTTTACATTTTCTGAAACTAACACAGTTTATCTTATTAAATTAAACTTTTTAATTCACTTTCAATTTGATTGTTTATGTTTTTACATCCTGTCATTCCTAACAAAATTTACAAAAAATATTTATTTACCAATTAATTTAATTTTTGACAATTTCACCAAGTTTATGATAAATTTACAACCAAAATATTTATAATTCATTTTTATGTCCA
>NC_042999.1:23190136-23222636 GCF_006345805.1 Octopus sinensis
CAACCGATGCTGGTGTGTTTACGTCCCCTTCACTTAGCAGTTCGGCAAAAGAGACCGATAGAATAAGTACTGGGCTTACAAAGAATAAGTCCCAGGGTCGATTTGCTCGACTAAAGGCGGTGCTCCAGCATGGCCGCAGTCAAATGACTGAAACAAGTAAAAGAGTATATATTAACAGTAATGGTAAGACAACAAAAGAATGAATGAGAACTCTATATTATGTAAATAGAGGAATTTATCTGTAATGTAATATGTGACAATTATTCGGTTGGCATAATAAAATTATGAGTTTCGGATGTTGGGGCGGAAATCTGCTCCGCCATCTCGTCAGTTATTAATAACTGGGTTTGTCTTAATAACTAACGAGATGCCGGAGTAGATTACCATCCTGACATCCGAAACTCAGAGTTTTATTATGGCAACCGAATAATTGTCACATATTATATTACAGATATATATATAAATATATGGAGTTTAATGCAGGTATAATTCAAATACTTTTACTTCTGACAAATGTTTCGAAGATTTCACTGATATTATTCAAAAGAATAAAAAAATTCCACGTAAACCCGAAGTTTCTATCTTTAAAAATAAGGAGTTACAACATCATTACTTGTGTGATTTTTTGCTACCATGGTAACAGCTATTTACCTATCTTTTCCGTGTTAATTATTAACAAGGAAAATACACTCATCTATTTATATATATATATATATAATATATATATATATATATATCTATACATGAATTTCTTTCAATTTCCGTCTACCAAATCCACTCACAAGGCTTTGGTCGTCCCGAGGCTATAGTAGAAGACACTTGCCCAAAGTACCACGCAGTAGGACTGAACCTGAGACTATATGCTTGGGATGCAAGCTTCTTAACCAGCCAGCTGTGCCTGTGCCTTCAAGCACACACACTCCTACAGCTATGCTCAAGAGGAATAAAAAGATTTATTATTACTATACTCTCTTGGCTGCTGAGAAGGGAAAGATATAGACTTAATTTATATCTGAAAGATCTGGAAAGCACTAGCATAAAACGTTGGCATCGAAAGCTATAGAAATCCACAAAGGCACCACTGTAACACGCTAAAGGTAATATAAAATCCATTCTGAGTAAGAACTAGCAACTGCAATAGGTTAGGTTTCAAAGAACCATAAATATTGAATTCCTGATAAAACAGAAATGATCTCTATGAAGTACATGTCACCATATTGAATCAGCACTAGTGTAATGTATTGTTTTAATATTCTGCATTAATCTACAGCACGGTAAGAGTTATATCAGAGAGCAGCTGCATCAAACGCCCATATTTGCCAAATAAACAGAACACAATGAAGGTCTGTAGTAGATTTGATAGCAGGAAGCCCAGCAACATTACAAAGTGAAACCAGTAATAGAATGCAACGCCAAAAAGCAGTTAATATCCATTCTTAAAATAAGATAAGTTTTTATTCCACAATTACAGTTGAATTTGAATGTTTTAATGTTTTGGTTAGGCCCATAGTCTCTTTTACTCTTTTACTTACTTTTACTTACTTCAGTCATTTGACTGTAGCCATGCTGGAGCACCGTCTTTAGCCAAGAAAATCTACCCCAGGACTTATTCCTTGTAAGCCTAGTACTTATTTCATCGGTCTCTTTTGCCGAACCGTTAAGTTACGGGGACGTGGATTACCCATTAAGCAAAATAAGCACATGCTTAGAGCATCAAAGAAAGCAGGGCGCCAGAGGAATGGTAACTGGTTTACGGCACAAAAGAAATCACTTTAAACTTGCTAAAATAATATTCCAAGCAGTTGGAAATATATTTTCAAAGTGTTCATGGTGTCATATTGAGAATCTGATCAAAGAATTTGCAATTTACTCTTTTTTACTTGTTTCAGTCATTTGATTGTGGCCATGCTGGAGCACCACCTTTAGTTGATTGAGCAAATCAACCCCAGGACTTATTCTTTGTAAGCCTAGTACTTATTCTATTGGTCTCTTTTGCCAAACCGTTAAGTGACGGGAACATAGACACACCAGCATTGGTTGTCAAGCAATGTTGGGGGGACAAACACAGTTACACAATCATATACACACACATACATATATATATATATATATATATATATATATATATATATACATACATATGTACGATGGGCTTCTTTCAGTTTCCATCTACCAAATCCTCTCACAAGGCTTTGGTCGGCCCGAGGCTATAGTAGAAGACACCTGCCCAAGGTGCCACGCAGTAGGACTGAACCCAGAACCATGTGGTTCTTAAGCAAGCTACTTACCACACAGCCACTCCTACGTCTAATAAATTTTTATAATAAAAATGCTTAAGAAATAATATTTTACTTTTGTATTTGGTTTAAAATATAACAAGGTGTGTGTGTGTTGTGTGCATGTGTGTGTGTATGTAGGTATGTATGTATATTTGTATATATACAACAAGCTTCTTCTAGTTTCCATCTAACAAATCCACTTACAAGGTTTTGATCAACTTGTGAGTTATGGTAGAAGAAGACAGTTGCCCAAAGTAGCATGCAGTAGGACTGAACCCAAAACCACACGGTTGGGAAGCAAGCTCCTTAACCACACAGCCACGCATCCTCCTAAATATATTCTTTCAGTTTGCATCTACCAAATTCACTCACAAAGCTTTGCTTGGCCCGAGGCTATAGAAGAAGATACTAAGCAGTGGGACTGAACCCAGAACCATGTGGTTGGGAAGCAAGCTTCTTAACCATACAGCCCACACCTAGATGTGGTCTAAAATGTTTGGGTTGCCAACATGTGTAGCAACTGCCTCTTCCAAATTGTGTAAACTGCACTTTAACATGGAGCAATAATGAAATCTTATTGAGGGTCAGTAGCTGTTTGGTGCTGAAGTAGTTCCTGGCTCTTCTACTTGGTTCTTCCCATTTGTAGAGATTAATGTCAGGCAAAGAAGACAGCTCCATTTTATTTCCGTTTTATTATCATTTACCATGCAAGCTATTTTTACAGCAAGCGCCATATTTCCTCCAGGTAACTTGTCGTTAATCAATATTATTTGCAAACTCTACACCACCACCACCAACAACTTTTACAAAATAATTCCTATTTATCAATCTATCATTCTACAAAGTTCAATACTAAAACCACTGACCAGTTTCTGCAGTAAACCCCAACTTCTTCAGATCGTCCATCACCGCCACGCCCATTTGCCTTCAGCTAATTTAAAGTCAATCACATTTTTGTTTGTCATAGGGAGGCTTCCAATATAACGCCTGTTTGGCAATTTTGATTTCAAACTCAGTGTACGCCTAATCCATCACTTCAAACTTTCATTTACATTATCAGCAAGCGATATTTTCTGTTGGTTTTTTTTTCATTTTTTTGTTGTTTTTTTCTAGTTTCAGCTCAGAGCTGCGACCATGCTGACGCACCGCCGTTTTACATGGAATTTCAATATTACTAAGATGGAAATAGTTTATCTTCCATTTGTGAATTTTACAGCAGCAACAAAAAGAATAATAATAATAATGTTGGATGTTAATGCATTAGCTAAACTAATATAACACTGTTCGAAGCGTAAGGTCAAAACAGTTTTTCTTTCCATTCCATTTTCATGTTTCTATTAGCAATTCTTCCATTTTAGCACAGGATTGGATAGTAATGTCAATTCAGAATTTTCACTTTTTATTACTGCATATACTTACTATACTATATTACTTACTATACTATATTACTATACTACATTACTGCATATACTTACTATACTATATTACTATACTATATTACTGCATATACTTACTATACTATATTACTATACTATATTACTGCATATACTTACTATACTATATTACTTACTATACTATACTATATTACTGCATATACTTTATATGCACTTTTTGACAAGTTGTGGTGCACCTGAGCACTGTATACAATAACTTCATTATTATTATTATTACTTGTTAAGGTTCTCTCTACAGATATTCTGTAAAAATTATAGCTAGCACTAATTTTTTATAATGTATATGAGACGTATATGGGTGTATTTGCCATATTTTGGGTAGGGTTTGCCTCTTCATCAGCTCCCATCTAACCCATCAATCATACCCGAATGCATTGTTAAGATAGCCCCTATATATAGTGGTGTACATCATTATCATCATCATCGTTTAACATCTGCTTTCCATGCTAGCATGTGTTGGACGATTTTGACTGAGGGCTGGCAAACCAGATGGCTGCCCCAGGCTCCAATCTGATCTGGCAGAGTTTCTACAGCTCGATGCCCTTCCTAACACCAACCACTCTGAGTGTGTAATGGGCGGCTTGACCAGGGCTGGTAAAATGGAAGGCTGTACCAGACTCAAGTCTAATTTGGCATGGTTTTCTATGGCTGGATGCCCTTCTTAATGTCAACCACTCTGAGAGTGTAATGGATACTTTTACATGCCATTTGCGTTGACACCAGTATCTGCCACAGCCGTGATTTTGCTCAGCTTGATGGGTCTTCTTCTCAAGTATGACATAATGCCAAAGGTCTCAGTCATTGCCTCCGTGAGACCCAAAGCTCGAAAGTATCTCAGCCACTTTGCCTCTGTGCGGTCCAATGCTCGAAAGGGAACTCAGCCACTTAGCCTCCGTGAGGCCCAGCGCTCAAAAGGAACTCAACCACAAAGATGAAAAATGGGTAATGAGCATATCATGCCTGGCATGATAATGAGAGTGGTTGGCGTTAGGAAGGGCATCCAGCTGTAGAAACTCTGCCAGATCAGATTAGAGCCTGGTGCAGCCATCTGGTTCGCCAGACCTCAGTCAAATCGTCCAACCCATGCTAGCATGGAAAGTGGATGTTAAATGATGATGATGATGATGATGACTGTTGACTCCTGAGCTATATTAAAAATATAGCATGGGAATAAATGGTAACTCCCATGGTCAACAAAGTATTAAATAAGAGAAATGCAGGTTAGAAAAGAAGATGATAAAAGAACAAAAGCGACTCACTTGTTTAAGATATGTAAATTGGTTTTGAGGAAATCCTTGAAGTCTTCTACTTCAGGATCAGCTAAAACTGCATTGTAGAGTTTCTCCATATTTTTAGCTGTAAAAATTAAACAGAGTAGTTACTTGATTATAATTGATATGACTACTATCAACATCATCATCATTATTATTGCTTATTTAAGGCAAGGAGCTGGCAGAATTGTTAGCACACCAGGCAAAACACTTAGTGGTATTTTTTGCCTGCCTCTATGTCCTCGGTTCAAATTCCGCTGAGGTCGACTTTGCTTTCATCCTTTCAGGGTTGGTAAAATAAGTATCAGTTGAGGACAGGGATCGATGTAATCGACTAGATCTCCACCTCCCCTAAAATTTCAGGCCTTGTGCCTATAGTAGAAAAGATGATGATGATTATTATTATTATTATTATTATTATACAAGGTGGTGAGCTAGCAGAGTCGTTAGCATGCTGGACGAAATGCTTAACGGTATTTTCGTCCGTTGCTACATTCTGAGTTCAAATTCCGCCAAGGTCAACTCTGCCTTTCACCCTTTTGGGGTCAATAAACTAAGTATCAGTGTAAACACTGGGGCCGATGTCATCGACTAGACCCCTGCCACCAAATTTCCAGCCTTGTGCTTTTTAGTAGAAAGGATAATTATTGTTGTTGTTGTTGTTGTTACTGAAAGCAATGAGCTTGCAGAATTGTTAGCACATTAGACAAAATGCTTAGTTCTAATCCTGTCACAATAGAATTAGCACCAGTTGAGCATTAGGGTCAATGTAATCAACTAACTACCACCACCGCCCCAACAGAATTGCAGGCATTGTGCCAAAATGTGAAATCATTATTATTATCCATGGCACCCGTGCCAGTGACACATAAAAGACACCCAGTGCACTCGTTGGATCCTATCAAACCATCCAACCCATGTTAGCATGGGAAATAGATGTTTGATGATGATGATGATGATGATTTGGATGGTGACAAGGACAATGATGTAAATGATGACAATGACAATGATGATGATAATGGCGATGACAACAACAACGATGGTGGTGGTGGTGGTATTGATGATGGCGGTGGTATTGATTTAGGCGGCGAGCTGGCAGAAACGTTAGCACGCCGGGCGAAATGCTTAGCGGTATTTCGTCTGCGTTACGTTGTGAGTTCAAATTCCGCCGAGGTCGACTTTGCCTTTCATCCTTTCGGGGTCGATAAATTAAGTACCAGTTACGCACTGGGGTCGATGTAATCGACTTAATACCTATGTCTGTCCTTGTTTGTCCCCTCTGTGTTTAGCCCCTTGTGGGTAATAAAGAAATAGGTATTGATGATGGTGGTGGTGGTGGTGGTGGTGATGGCGGTGATGGTGGTGATGATGGTGATGGTGGTGATGATGGTGATGATGATGATGATGGTGATGGTGATGATGATGATAGTGATGACGGTGGTGGTGGTGGTGGTGGTAGTAGTAGTGGTGGTGATGATAAGGGACTTACATTGTATAAAACATGGTGAGTAGTACTCCAGCAGTATGGAACCCAGGCCAAACATGCACATAGAATGCACAAAATTCAAATTGGTCAGTATGTTCTTCAGCTGAGAGAAAAGTTCTGCAGTTATCTGAAGAAGAAGAAAGAAATTAAACATCCGAAAATAAACATCTTACAAAATAAATAAATAAATAAATAAATAAATAAACATAAAATAAAATAATTAAATATAATAAAAACCAAATTAAAGCATTTAGCGTCGCCTTACTGGCATGTGAAAAAACATTCGAGCGAGGTTGCTGCCAGTGCCGCTGGACTGGCTCCTATGCAGATGGCATGTAAAAAAACACCATTTGAGCATGGCTGTTGCCACAACCACCTGACTGGCCCTCATGCTGGCGGCACATAAAAGCACCCACTACACTCTTGGAGTGGTTGGCATTACGAAGGGCATCCAGTTGTAGAAATTCTGCCAGATCAGATTGGAGTCTGGTGCAGCCATCTGGTTCACCAGACCTCAGTCAAATCGTCCAACCCATGCTAGCATGGAAAACGGACATTAAACGATGTTGATGATGATGATTCTCAAAATGGGATATCTTTATACTTTTTGAAATTTAGACTTGCCCCTTCTAGATTCTGAATTTTAATCCCCTCAAGGCTTATTTGGCAGTTCCACCTAGAATCCTTATTGAAGATACTTGGCCCTAAATGGTAATAAATTATCTGTTTTTATTAGTAGATTTGATCAGACAAAACTAATCGTTGCTATTGATTGAAACAATAAAAGTTTCTATTCCTTTTCACAGTACATCAACACAAAACTGTTTTTATTGAGACAACAAAGAGAGTCTTAGTATGGCTGCTTGACCAGTTAGAAATAGCTGGCAGCTGTTCCTTATCTCTCATGAGATATTTACGAATGTTAAAATTAGTCAGAACAAATCTATGGTTTAACCATTCTGTTTACCTTACATTTCTAATTATGCTAGTACTACCCTTATATATATATATATCAATATGTGACAGCGTGTGTATCGTTGGCGATTTTCTTTCTCCGTCTTCTCTTCTATATTTCTGATGAAGAGCTCAGCTCGAAATGTGAAATCCTTTTTTTTTCTTTCCTTTCCTGACCATCCAATAACACTGTACTTATTCCACATTCCTTGCTTGTTCAGGTTTGGATTGACTATTATATATATATATATATTTACTCTTTTACTCTTTTACTTGTTTCAGTCATTTGACTGCAGCCATGCTGGAGCACCGCCTTTAGTCGAGCAACTCGACCCCGGGACTTATTCTTTGTAAGCCCAGTACTTATTCTATCGGTCTCTTTTGCCGAACCGCTAAGTGACGGGGACGTAAACACACCAGCATCGGTTGTCAAGCAATGCTAGGGGGACAAACACAGACACACAAACACACATGCACACACATATATATATATATATATATATATATATATATACATATATACGACAGGCTTTTTCCAGTTTCCGTCTACCAAATCCACTCACAAGGCTTTGGTTGGCCCGGGGCTATAGCAGCAGACAGTTGCCCAAGGTGCTACGCAGTGGGACTGAACCCGGAACCATGTGGTTGGTAAACAAGCTACTTACCACACAGCCACTCCTTCGCCTATTATATATATATATATTCTCTTATTTGTTTCAGTCATTTGACTGCGCCCATGCTGGAGCACCACCTTTAGTCAAACAAATCGACCGCAGGACTAATTCTTTGTAAGCCTAATACTTATTCTATTGGTCTCTTTTATCGAACTGCTAAGTTATGGGGGACGTAAACACACCGACATCACTGAGTAACACTTTGGACAAGTGTCCTCTACTGTAGCCCCAGGCAAACTAAAGCCTTCTGAGTGAATTTGGTAAAAGAAGCAAGTCATATAGATGTGTGTGTGTGTGTATGTCAGATAGGACTATCAATGTGCAAACATGTTCTGATGTTCCATGAACCAGTTGCCTTCCTGGAGTGTTAACTGTACCAGAAGAGTAAACTCAGATCAAGAGACTAGCAGAGTAAACTGACTATTATTAACCAGCATAGAGCAAGAGGAAACCATTGCTGTAACTTTCTCAATAAAGATCATGAATCTTCAGGCTTCAGCATGGAGCTCCATGAGAACTGGTACCTGTACGAATGGTACATGTGAAGGAGAGATCTAATAATTATGCAAAATGTACATTTTTACACAATGTAATATGAAACCCTTACCAAATGAAAAGGTAATACAGCTAAAGCATGTTTGTCTTTTCCAACCCAGGAACCATCAAGATGGTAATCTGCTTTCTGATAATAATAGGCTGAAATAAGAAACAAAAATATTGTTATCAAATGGAAAAATTGTGAATTGGAAAAGAAGAGATTATGTGAGGAGACGTATTGAGTCAAGTACATCAACATCAAAATAAATATCAAATGGAAATTGTAGTTGTGATACCTGTGCTGGTGGCACGTAAAAAGTACCATGCGAACATGGCCGATGCTAGCGCCGCCGTGACTGGCTTCTGTGCCGGTGGCATGTAAAAAGCACCAACTGATTGTGGCCGCTGCCAGCTTCCCCTGGCACCTGTGCCAGTGGCATGTAAAAAGCACCCACTTCACTCACGGAGTGGTTGGCATTAGGAAGAGCATCCAGCTGTAGAAACACTGCCAGATCAGACTGGAGCCTGGTGCTAGCACGGAAAACGGACGTTAAACGATGATGATGATGATGATGTCTCACAAGCATCATTCTGACCACTGTGTCTAATACTTCTCTTTGTTCAGATCTCACTAAAATGAAAGCCTTTTTATTTTCTATCTACACTGTCTTTGTTTATAACTTATATCTGGTTATTCTTGTTTTTTAATACCAGCTTTATGCCCTCATCCTCATTGTTTCTAGGATTAAAATTTTTCTTTCTGAGTTTTTAACGTTCCATCTGTTTTCAGTTGTAAGACTTGTTTTTGTTTTGCTTTGTTTGAACCTGGAGCCTTCCAGAAAAATGATACCAACTTTTTCCAAGTGCTGAAATCATAATGACTCTGGATAAAAAGTTGGTTGATGAAATAGGTTCATCTATTTCTGCTTTGTGACCTTTCTGTTAATTGCTATAAATGTTCTTCGCCATTAATTTGATATGCATGTATATTTGTATGTAGGTAAGTAGATAGACAAATAAATAGATAAAGTGTGATATGCATGTATGTTTATAGATACACACAGACATGTATGTTTGTGTGTGTGTGTGTGTGCATGAGTATTTTGACATAACTAAACAAACATCAGTCACAGAATCAGTGTTATTTCTGTGAAAATTTGTCCAAAGTAGGGAAAAATATTACCTCGCTTGGAAATAAATGAGAGTCTCTCTCTCTCTCAAGCACATATTTACAAACACCAGGAAATCTCTTAACTCAAACGGTCTCGTTGCTTTGTTGACAAACCGACTTGAAATCATTCAAGAACTTAAATTATGTACATACACACACACAAACACTACTCTATTTGGAAATAGATGAGAGTTGCTCTCTCTCTCTACATATACACACACACACACACACTCATATATAGATACATGTATATATATTCATTCATACACACTCATAGATAGATACACACACACATACACACTCATATAGATACATGTACATATATTCATTCATACACACACACACACACTCATATATTTATACATGTATATATATATATAAATATAAATATATATATATCATCATCATCATCATCATCATCATCGTTTAGCGTCTGTTTTCCATGCTAGCATGGGTTGGACGGTTCTACTGGGGTCTGTGAAGCCAGAAGGCTTCATCAGGCCCAGTCAAATCTGGCAGTGTTTCTACGGCTGGATGCCCTTCCTAACACCAACCACTGAGTGTAGTGGGTGCTTTTTACGTGCCACCCGCACAGGTGCCAGACAGAGCTGGCAAACGGCCACGAACGGATGGTGCTTTTTATGTGCCACCGGCACGAGGACCAGGCGAGGCTATATATATATATATATATATATATATATATATATTCATTCATACACACACATTCACACTCATATATATACATGTATATATATTCATTCATACACACATACACTCATATATAGATACATGTACATATAGTCATTCACACACACACACACACACACACACTCACTCACACTCATATATAGATACATGTATATATATATTTATTCATATACATACATAAACACAATATATACACATTTATGTATAATTATTCTACCTCACGCCAACATCCCATACTTATATACACATACATACACAATATACGCACATAAATATTTATATATGTCTGTTTTATGTGACAAAATTATCTCAATAAAACCATTTGATATGTTTTTGTTTATAAAATATTATTTCTCTTACATGATAAAATTTGATGATAATATTTTGCTGACTCATTTTTCAGATATCTGTTCTGAATTGCTGTCCTCAACAGTTTATAATTGATAGATAAAGATCCAGTTCTAGAAAAGATAAATTTTAAGAGATATTAAGAAAAAGATAAATATATACCACCAGCTGAAAAGGAAGCACAAGAACGTATGTTTTATAATTTCATGAAGAAACTCTAGAATCTGATAATAAACATATATTTGGAAAGCCTATAGAATATATCTCTTCAGAAACAATGTGAAGAGTCTAAAGCCATAGATGTTGTTAGGCTAGACATTGAGTAATATATTCAATCCTTGGCGCCCTCTGTCTTCCACCCTCTTTAATTCCTTCTCTCTTTCTCTCTCTCTACCCTCTTGTGACCTGCTGCTTAACAAGCCATTTCGTTGGTGACCGCGGCCCGCTCAACATCGTTCCCCCTCTGCCGAAAAGGCAATTTTTACCAAACACGCCTGCTAAATAAGTTAAATTTGTCTCAATTTGTCTAAAGTCGTAAGACACCTGCTGTTATCCTATTATTACCATTCTTGTTTTTATTTTTATTTTTGTTTTCGTTTTTTGTATTTATATTCGTGTGGCTTCGTCTGTTTTTCTGTCCTTGTTTCGTTTACATTCGTTCCTTTTTCCAAGAAATCTAATGCTCACAGCTTAGTTTTTCCTTGGGGCTGGCCGCGTTGGAGCAAATATCAGAATTAATCAGCCGAAATTTGCTATGATGATCCAGTTTCTGACTGAAGAGTAAAGGCTTCGAATGACCCGTCTGTTTTCTGTGTTCGTCCCTTTGTGTATTTCACGTTCTTGTTTCTTTATATATAATTTTTATACCTATATATATATATATATATAGTCTTTTACGTTTCGAGCCTATGCTCTTCAACAGAAAGGAACATAGAAATAAACAAGGAGAGAAAATAGAAAAATGTTTAGGAGCTAGTGATCTATTATCAACTGAAAAACAAAGGACAACAAGAGGGAAGTGTTATAATTTCATGAAGAATATCTAGAATCTGATGATAAACATATTTTTGGAAAGCCTATAGAATATCTCTCTTCAAAAGCAATGTGAAGAGTCTACAGCCACAGATGTTGTTAGGCTAGACAGTCAATAATATATATATATAATAAATCTTAGAGTGAGTTATAAATAGTAGCTGCAACACGTGACGTATATTTGCCATTTAAATATGGCTAACCCCTAAGGGTGGATGCTACTGTAGTTTGTAGCCCCAGGAGGACACCTCCTCCAGCTGGCTTTAGACACACTTTCTGTGCCCTATCAGTATTGTGTGTCTATAGCCAGCTAGAGGAGTTGTCCTCCTGGGGCTACAAACTACAGCAGCATCCACCCTTGGGGGTTAGCCATATTTAAATGGCAAATATACGTCACAATATATATATATATATATATATATATGTGTGTGTAATACTAAGTAAAAAACAAAAGACAAGGGGGGAAGTTTTATAATTTTATAAAGGTACTCTAGAATTTAATGATAACTGTATTTTTGGTAAGTAGCAATGTAGAGAGTCTAGAGTCATGATCTTTGTTAGACTACTTCATTCACAGTAGACACTATGAGATGCTATAATTTAGTATTGTACACTGGGAGGGAATTATATGGTTGAAGAGCGCTCTGTTACCTCTCAGCAGCAGCAGCAGCAGCAGTAGTAGTAGTAGTAGTAGTAGTAGTAGTAGTAGTAGTAGTAGTAGTAGTAGGGGTGCATGTGCTGTAACAACACGTCGCTGCATCCACCATTTGTTGGTGATTCTGTACTCCCAGTGGATGACACCTTTGCACCACTCAGGTGACAACCCTCTAACCCACGGGTCTGTTTGGGTAGTCATTGCCGGTGATGGTTTTATGAGGTCAGAATGCAAATCCTCCCTCCTCAACTTCTATTAGTTACCTTTTATGACATGCAGAGGAAACATTGGGTCTATTCTTTGGCATGCTGGTCTCCACACAGCATTAGAGCAACATGAAATGAAGAGCTTTACTCAAGAACACAATTTGCTACCTGTTCTGGGAATCAAACCCATGATCTAACAATCAATAGTGCAACACCCTAACCACTAAGCCATGCACCTCAACAATACTTAGTTTTAACCATCCTGTCTTTTAGGGGCAAATGAAAAGACGCTGAAATGATTACTTTCTCTAAGGTACAGTACACAATGATCGTTTCATCATCCTTTTAACATCCACTTTTCCATGCCTGTATGGATCAGGCAAGAGGTTTACGAGGCAGATTTTCCATGGCTGGGTACCCTTCCTGTAGCCAACCCTCACCTGTTTCCAAGCAAGGTGATATTTTTCCCATGGCCCAGACATGTTTTTGCAGAATATTGGAAATTAATGGACTCTACCCTTTCCAACTTCCCAGGAATGATCAGTGGAGCAAATGGATCATCATCATCATCATTGCCGTCGTTTAACATCCGTTTTCCATGCTAGCATGGGTTGGACGGTTCAACTGGGGTCTGGGAAGCCAGAAGGCTGCACCAGGCCCAGTCTGATCTGGCAGTGTTTCTACAGCTGGATGCCCTTCCTAGCGCCAACCACTCCATGAGTGTAGTGGGTGCTTTTTACGTGCCACCTGCACAGGTGCCAGATTAGGCTGGCAAACGGCCATGATTGGATGGTGCTTTTTACGTGCCACTGGCATGGGGACCAGACAGGGCTGGCAATTGCCGGACAGATGAATATTTCAGAAGAAATATGGTAATAAAAGGATTAATTCATTGCTGTAATACAAAAAATTTTTTTTTTTTTATTTTACAAGACATTTTTAGAAATATTTACCTTGCATACGTTTCTCCAAAGTTGAGAAAACAGTGGAGGACATAATGTAATCGCACAGATTTGTGTTTGGGGATAAATTCATGAGAAGAGGTCAGATTTTGGAGAAGCAGAGGGTTATTCAAATGCATATGAACTTTCTCTTCCTTTGGATCACCTTTGATAACCATACAAAGATTCAGCAGATCATACAGTTCTGATGTCAAAAGACCTATAGAATCAACAAAGAAAATATATGCAATTAATAATAAATATGCAATCTCTCATACAGAGATTTTCTTGACTAGCTAGCTTGCTTGTTGAAAAATAAATAACTTGAGTCATTGAATGTATCAATCTATTTACATTTAAATGGATTTGGCAAATAATTTCTTTGCATATGTGAAAGAACTTATAACTTCAAAAAGAAACAAAGCTACATTCTTGTCATAAAATGCAAATGTATTAAAAGAAACTCGTCAACCAGATTTTATTAAACATTCTTTGATACCATTGTTACAGACATAAATTCAATATGAAATAATAATAATAATAATATGCATGTTGTCTTGTTATAAAATAAGAAATATGCTAATATTTTATTATTAAGAGACCAACCCATGCCAGCATGGACAACAGACATTAAATGATGATGATGATATATATATATATATATATACAGTAATCCCCTGGTATTTGTTCCTAGAGCAGCCGCGAATAGTGGAAAACTGCAAATATTGGAGGTGGTCCATAAAAATGCCTATAAATGTCAAAATATAATGTAAAATATTATATATATATTATATCCTCATCGGCAGGAAGACGAATAAAATGTAAATCAGTTGGATAATAATAATATTAATGATAATAATAATAATAATATTTACTGCAGTGATATCGCAAAGGTTGAACAAGCACCTGGACGAAAACAACCTGTTTCCAGAAGAGCAGAAAGGATGCCGCAAAGGCTCATATGGCTGTAAAGATCAACTAATGGTTAATAAAGCCATAACTGAAGACAGCCACAGAAAGAAGAAAGGCCTCAGTATGGCCTGGATCGACTACAAAAAGGCGTTTGATAGCATCCCCCACACATGGATCCTTGAAACACTAGCCATTAACAAAGTAGCAGCAACAATTATAAAATTCATAGGGCACTCTATGAATAAATGGCAAACAGTGCTACAGCTCCAAACAAAAGAGGGACTCATGAAAACCAAAGCCATCCCCATTAGAAGAGGAATATTCCAGGGAGACATGCTCTCTCCACTCCTTTTCTGCTTGGCACTGTCACCTCTATCTGATATGCTAAATAGAACTGGATGCGGATATAAATGTTACGGCAAAACGATCAGCCACCTTTTATATATGGATGACCTAAAACTATACGCTGCAAATGACAAACAGCTGGGAACACTATTAAAGACAGTTCATGGATTTACCAAAGAAATAGATATGAAATTTAGATTAGAAAAATGCACCAAAGTAACCCTGAAAAGAGGAAAACTAGTTAAGTAACAACATCACACTAGATAAAACCATGAAATAAAAGAATTAGACCAAAGCCAAACTTACAAATACTCAGGAATCCATGAACTAGATAAGACACAACACACACAAATGAAGGAGAAAATAAAAATAGAATATTATAGACGAGTTAGATCAATAGTGAAAACAGAGCTCAATGCTAAAAACAAGATAATAGGTATCAACACTTTAGCTGTCCCAGTTATAAGTTACAGCTACAATATCCTTAACTGGACACTAAATGAACTGACCAAAATAGATAGGAAAACAAGAAAAATAATGACAGGATCTAGGATGCATCACCCAAAATCTGACATAGAAAGACTATATATATACAACGTATAGAAGGTGGTAGAGGCCTTATACAGCTGGAAAACTACTATAAATTAACCACCATAGGACTGCAAAAATATCTACTTCAGAAGGAAGGAAAACTGATACAAATAGCGGCAAAACAGGAGCAAAACAAAAAACTGTTCTCAGTATTTAAGGAAGCTGACAAATACAAACAAGAAGTCATACCACCTAATAAATATGAAGAAGAAGAAGAAGAAGAAGAAGAAGAAGAAGAAGAAGAAGAAGAAACAACAAAAGCTATAAAACAAATGAAATCCAAACTAAAAATAGAACAGCAATGAACCATGATAAAACGATGGCAGGAAAAGCCCCTTCATGGTAAATACTGCGCTAAACTAAACGCAAAAGAAATAGACAAAGAAAAATCCCAGCAATGGTTGAGAAGCTCAGGACTCAAAGCAAAGACATAGGGATTTTTAATTGCAGCACAAGACCAAAGCCTCCCCACCAGAAATGACCAAAAACATGTAATGAAAAGAAATATAACAAGTAACTGCAGAATATGTGGAGATGTACAAGAAACAATAAATCATATTATCTCTGGCTGCCCAGTCCTGGCTAAGAAGGAATATATTCACAGACATGACAGAGTTGGAACCTACATACACTGGAAGCTATGCCAACATTATGGAATAACAACAGAAAAAATATGGTATAGGTACACACCAGAAAAAGTCACAGAAACGAGAAAGCAACCATACTCTGGGATATGCCGATACACACAGATAGAGAAATTAAGGCCAACAGACCAGATATAGCTGTCAGAGATCATGAAGAAAAAAAATGCTTTCTAATTGATGTATCAATACCGGCAGATGACAACGTGTCTCTAAAAGAAATGGAGAAACTTTCAAAATACAAAGACCTGGAAATAGAGGTAACCAGAATGTGGAATCTAAAAACAGAAACAATTCCTATCATAGTAGGTGCATTAGGTATGATAAAAAAATATTCAGACAAATACATAACAAAAACACCAGGACTTACAAACACATATAAGATAGAGAAAATTGCACTACTAGGCACTGCACACATCCTACGCAGAACACTTTCCATACAATAACCATCAGAGCATCACAACAAATCACAGCACATACCTGCGCTCAGTAGTGAAGTGAAAGCACGCTATAAAAATAAAACTACTGAATAATAATAATAACAATAATAATAATAATAATAATAATAAATGCCCTGATGCAGTACCAGACAGTGGCTCTCATGGCGTCTGATCTTAACTGATTGGAAGTGTTATCATGTACACTCTTTTGTTTTGGTATAAAAGATGGGCTACAGCAATACCACAGATTTGCTTGTCAGTTGTTTGACCTTAAGCAGTTTAGCACGTCCCTTAGTGGCTGACAATATATGAATCTCTAATCATGAACAGAAGTAGTGGGGGAGCATCATAGCCATGTGTTGAGAGGAATTTTGGGGGTTTTGAATAATTCACCTCTGGAAACATGAGTGTTTTGTTCAACATCTATCCTTAAAAAACCCTTATTCAAGGACCATTTGAAAGGGATGGACTACTTAATCTGAAGAAAATTCTAACTGGGCCCCACCTGCAAGGATATGCACTGTTTATCTTGATATGAGATCACAATGTCACTCACATTTGGTTGTGATGCATGTGCCTGATGTATCCTTATCAGACGGGTAGTCATGATGGGTACACTGCACTTCATATATTTTACCCCAGTGTCACTTTGATGGCATGCACTGCTCTCTCACTCAATGATAATAATAATAATAATAATAATATAGAAAGAAGGAAAGGAGGGAGGTTCATCAAGAGTTGAAGGATCTTAAACAAATATGCTAAAGACCAGTGGTTTTCAGCCACTTTTTGTCTATGGGCCTCTTTGATTTGTATTTTAATCAGATGGATCCTTATAGCCATTTGATTTTAAAAAAACTATATTTTTAGGATTAAATATTATTGTTGTTTGTTCCTTCTCAAGCCACACCTGGCTCATTAGGGCCAGTTTCCCAGTTTCCTTGGCATATATGTTCCCCACCAGCAGGAGGAAAGAGTGAGAGAAAGTTGTGGCGAAAGAGTCAGCAGAAGTTCGCCATTACCTTCTGCCAGAGCTGGTCTGAGATTCGATCCCGCGATCCCTCGACCACAAGATCGCTGCTCTAACCACTAGGCCATGTGCCTCCACACTTAAATATTATTAGGAATTGTTAAATATTTTGCGTACTGTAGAAATATAACCAAATTATTGCACAACGAAACCTTATATGGACCCCCTAAGGGCCATACGGAGACTGGTCGGAAACCACTGAACTAGACTATGAAGTAGATTTAAAGACAGTGAGAGAAAGAGGGAGAATAAAAAGAAAAGAGAAAATACATTGGTGTGAAAAAAAAGAAAGACTGCAAGAGTGGCTGTGTGGTAAGTAGCTTGCTTACTAACCACATGGTTCTGGGTTCAGTCCCACTGCATGGCACCTTGGGCAAGTGCCTTCTACTACAGCCTCGGGCCGACCAAAGCCTTGTGAGTGGATTTGGTAGATGGAAACTGAAAGAAGCCCATCGTATATATATGTATGTGTGTGTATGTGTTTGTCCCCCCAACATTGCTTGACAACCAATGCTGGTGTATTTACATCCCCATAACCTAGCGGTTCGGCAAAAGAGACCGATAGAATAAGTACTAGGCTTCCAAAGAATAAGTTCTGGGGTTGATTTGTCGACTAAAGGCGATGCTCCAGCACGGCCACAGTCAAATGACTGAAACAAGTAAAGAGTAAGAAAGAAATATATAGAGTGAAGAGGAGAAAGTGACGGGAAAGAGGGAGGGAGGGAGGGGGAGGGTGATAGTGCAAGGGTGAGATGAAGAAGGGAACAGAGATAGAGATGGAAAATGGAAATGAGAAAGAAGAAAGAATATAAAAGCTAGGAAAAAGAAATGTGTATAAAAAGAAGAAGGAATATGGACGGGAAGAAGGAGAAAGAGAAAGAAATAAGAGGAGAATAAGAAAATACAGGAGAGAGAAAGAGAGAGAGAGAAGGAAAGGCTGAAAAGAGGAAGGACAATATGGGAAAAAGCAAAAGAGAGAGAGAGAATGAAACTGAAGCAAAATGGGACTCAGAAAGAGAGAGAGAGAGTTAGAAGTAGAGCAAAAAGAGAGAAAGAGATGGAGAGAAAAGAAAGAGGAAAAATAAGTGTGTGTGTGTGTGTGTGTGTGTGTGTGTGTGTGTGAGAGAGAGAGAGAGAGATAAAGAGTGTTATCCAGCTGGTTTACTTTGTATCCAGTAGAATCTTAAAACTGCAAAGCAGTTTAAGGAAATGGAAGAAAATAAGGAAGAAAAGGGGGGGAGAAGTAGGAAGGAAGGAAGGAGACAGCTAGAGAAGGAAAGAAACAAAGAGTGAGAAAGAAAGAAAGAAAGAAAGGACGGAAGAGAAAAGGGAAAGAAAGAAAGGAAGGAAGAAAGGAAGGACGGAAGAGGAAAGAAAGAAAGAAAGAAAGGAAGGAAGGAAGGAAGGAAGGAAGGAAGGAAGGAAGAGAAAAAGAAAAGAAAGAGAAAGGAAGAAAAGAAAAAGAAAGGAAAAGAAAAAGAGGGAGCGAGAGAGTGAAAAAGAAAGAAAAAGAAATAGAAAGAAGGAAAGAAAGAAAGTAAGAAAGAAAGGAAGAAAAGAAGAAAGAAAGGAAGAAAAGAAGAAAGAAAGGAAGAAAGAAAGGAAGGAAGAAAGGAAGGACGGAAGAGAAAAAGGAAAGAAAGGAAGAAAGGAAGGACGGAAGAGAAAAGGGAAAGAAAGAAAGGAAGGAAGAAAGGAAGGACGGAAGAGGAAAGAAAGAAAGAAAGAAAGGAAGGAAGGAAGGAAGAAAAAAAGAAAAGAAAGAAAAAGAAAGAAAGGAAAAGAAAAAGAAAAAGAGGGAGCGAGAGAGTGAAAAAGAAAGAAAAAGAAATAGAAAGAAGGAAAGAAAGAAAGGTAAAAGAGGTGAGAAGTTAGAGCAGCTTTATTTAAAATTGATTTCATTAATAAAATGGAAAAGAAAAAAAAGTAGAAGAAATCGGATTTATAAATATTTTTTCAAATACGAATTTCTATTTCCATAAAAGAAAAGATAAATATATAGAGATTTCTTTTGCTGCAAGCAAGAAAATAAATTTTTAAAAAAAGATCAATAATAATAATAATAATAATGGTGATGAAGAAGAAGAAGAAGAAGAAGAAGAAGAAGAAGAAGGAGGAGGAGGAGGAGAAGGAGGAGGAGGGGGGACGAAGAAGGGGGAGGGGACGAAGAAGGAGGAGGAGGGGAGGGGCGACGAAGGAGGAGGCGGGGACGAAGGAGGAGGAGGGGACGAAGGAGGAGGAGGGGGACGAAGGAGGAGGAGGGGGGCGAATGAGAGGAGGGGGACGAAGGAGGAGGAGGGGGGCGAAGGAGGAGGAGGGGACGAAGGAGGAGGAGGAGGGGAAGGAGGAGGAGGAGGGGGACGAAGAAGAAGCAGAAGAAGGAGACGAAGAAGGAGTAGAAGAAGTGAGAGTGGGATGTGGGGGCAGTTGAGGTGGGGAAGTAGGGGTTGTTGAGGTGGTGAGGGAGGGGGAAGAGGAGGAGGGGAGAAAGTTGGGGAGGGGAGGAGGAAGAAAAAAATGAAAGAAAATAGCAAAGAAAGAAAGAAAGAAAGAAGGAAGGAAAGAAGGAGGGAAGGAAAGAAAGAAAGAAATGAAGAAATGAAAGAAAGAAAGAAAGAAAGAAAGAAAGAAAGAGAGAAAGCTGACAGAGTGTGAGGAAGAGAAGATTTATTAATGGCAGCAGCAATGATGATGATGATGATGGAAAAGAAAGAGAAGACCGAAAAAGATTTTTAAAATGTCGAAGACTAACATGAAAGATGGCAAAAGATGGCAGAAGAAGAACAAGGACAAAAAAAATGTATTTTACCATTTTTAGAACAGAGCAGTAAACACAAGGAATGTTTTATAATGTCTCTGCCAATTTCTTCTTCTAAACGTTCCAGAACATTCTCCAACAAACTTTGAGTTGTTTCTGGTAAAGAAGTAACTTTCTCAGTGACCTAAAAACAAACAAAAAAAAATAAATAAATAAAATAAAATAAAATAGTTTAATTCTAAGATTAAATTTATAAATAGCAGACTTTATTTTCAACTTTGTATAAAAATTTTGTATGAAAAGCAAAAACATTTTCCAAAATAACATTTAATTCATTTTTTTTGTTTTGTCCTCACCGTTGTTGTTCTTGGTGTTGCTGTTATTATTATTATTATCATTATTATTATCATTATTATTATTATTATTATTATTATTAATCCTTGTAGCTAATAAAAGAATATATTATTATTGTTATTATTATGTTTAAGATAACTGACAGAATCATTAGCACGTCGGGTTAAATGCTTAACAACATTTTGTCCGTCCTTAGGTTCTGAGTTCAAATTCCACTGAGGTCAGTTTGCCTTTCATCCTTCCAGGGTTGATAAATTAAGGACCAGTCAAGTACCGAGGTCAATGTGATAAACTATTCCCCTCCCCTCAAATTCCAGGCCTTGTGCCTATAGTAGAAAGGATTATTATTGCTTGTATACACTTTTTTGATACATGTATTTGTTTTGGGACCCCTTCGCATTGAAGACCGGTGATTGTCGCACTGACAACGGGTAAATACCCAGAAACCCGGGTCCATGCGTATCACGTCAGGTCGACAATGGGAAGGATGGCTTCCCTTTGCAAATACTGATAGGGCACAGAAAGTGTGTCAATAGCCAGCTGGAGAAGATGTTCTCCTGGGGCTACAAGCTACAGTAGCAGCCACATTTAAGTGGCAAATATACTTCACATTATTATTATTATTATCTCTTTATCATAGATTTTGTTGGAGCTCCTGGAGTCTTGTATGCATAGCAGGCTTGCTACCTGCAGCCTACGGTACCATTCTATCCATTCTTTTCAGTTGTCTAATACTTTCCTGATTATTCTGGCCATGCCAGGGAGGCAAAACCATTTATAACAGTTCTACTGGGCACCCTATTCCAATTTCCTGTATATTCTTCTTGATGCCTTCTGATACTGTTCCCAAGGACCCAACAATAATTGGTATTATCTTCACCTTCTTCATTTACCATAGCTGGGCTATTTTGTACTTAAGAGGGTTGTGCCCATCTATCTTTTCGCCTTCCTTCTTGACTATTTGTGGGTCAAAGGGGCATGCAACATCAACTATATAGCATATGAGGTGCACCTTGTGCACCACGACTAGGTCCGGTCTGTTATGCTCTAGCACCTGATGTATTTGGATTGGGAAATCTCATGGGATTTTACTAGTCTCGGACACTACCACTCTCTGTGTTTTGTGGTCATACCACATCTTGCCTCTCTCTAGCCTCCACTTTTCGCACAGTTTCCAATGTAGCACTTTCACTACCAGGTTGTGTCACCACAACTTGTAGTGGTTTTGAGCGAGTCTAGGGCATTCATTCGTAATATGTGCAATGGTTTCATCCATTCTGTTGCTGATGCAACAGAGCAGAGATAAATAAAAGAGATAAAAGAGATACATACAAGAAGTTAGACTGTTGGAAAAGAAAAGAATCCTAACATTGGGCCACAATAAGTTGGCTTAAATGCCAAGAACCCTCCCAAGTATCCTAGCTGTCCCTAAAAACACTGTTTTCTGCAGCTGTACTAAACTGGGTTTTTTGCCTATTTCCTCCATCCATCTGTTCAAATCTTTAGGGATAGTTCCTAATGCACCAGTAACTACAAGGATACATTTTATCCACACTTTCCATAGTTTCTGTAATTCAATAGATAGGTCCTGGTACTTTGCTATTTTTTCTATACTTCTCATATTAATTTTTTCCTCATTTAGGACTGTAAAGTCAATTATCTGGCACTTTTTATTCTCTTTATCTTCTATTACCAAATCATGCCTTCTAGCTTCTATTACTCTATCAGTCTGAATGTTGAAGTCCCACAACACCAATTTCTTACTTTCTAGTACTTTACTGGGTTCATGTTCATACCATTTATCAGTATGTTCAACTCATATTATTATATATTTGTTATTATCATTATTATCAACAGGTCATCCTATAAGTTCTGTTTGATTTTACCTTTTTTAAAACTGAATGAAATTTAATAGTATTTTAGAATGTCTTATGGAATTAAAATTTATTTTTATGCATTTGTGTACATTTAAACTAATTAAATATTATTTTACAGAATAATAGAATTAAAATTTCTTTGATTAAAACCCTTTCTAACATGGAAGCACCCAAAGAGCATTTGAGGCACATAATGCTTTTTGAGTACAAAAAAGGAAACTCTGCAGCCGAAACGACTCGAAACATACACTCAGTTTATGGGAAGGAATGCTTGAATGAAAGAACTTTCAGAAGATGGTTTGCAAAATTCAGAAGTGCAGATTTCAGCCTTGAAGATGAAGATCGAATGGGACGTCCAGTTGAGTTTGATGATAAGATCCTTGAGGCATTACTTGAAGAAAATCCTGCATTATCAGTTGAAGAATTGGCAATAAAGCTTAGTTCAAACCATACAACTGTTCATTGTCATTTTCAACAACTTGGAAAGGTTCCGAAACTTGGAAAATAGGTACCTCATAAATTGCCTGAAAGCAACTGCAAATCCAGAGTTGACATCTACTCTTCTTTCCATTCTCGCGAACTCATTTCACCCTTTTTGGATAGACTTGTAACTGGTGACGAAAAATGGATCTTCTATCGAAATGTTAAACATCATAAACAGTGGCTTGGTAAAAGTGAAAAGCTCAACCACAACCGAGTAGGGAACTTCATGGAAAAAAGGTTCTTCTCTCTATCTGGTGGGATTGCAAAGGAGTAATTCACTTTGAATTGTTACCACCTAATGCAACAATCAATGCTCAAATCTACTGTCAGTAATGAGAGCATTTGAACAAAGCTTTGAAGAAAAAAAGACCTGCTTTAGTGAATTGAAAAGGAGTGATGTTTCATCAGGATAATGCGTGACCCCACACTGCAAAGATCACATCACAGAAGATGGAAAAGCTTGGTTAGGAAAAAATTCCCCATCCACTTTATTCTCCCAACCTTGCTCCTTCAGACTACCATTTGTTTCGTAGTTTACAGATTCATTTGGGGGACATAACTTTTGCAAACCAAGAGGAGGTCGAAACTGACATTTCAGAGTTCTTCGCTTTGAAACCAAAAGAGCTTTACATTAATGAGATTAAAAAGCTTGTAAATAGATGGAATTTCAATTCATCATCATCATTGTTTAGCGTCCGTTTTCCATGCTAGCATGGGTTGGATGGTTCTACTGGGGTCTGTGAAGCCAGAAGGCTTCATCAGGCCCAGTCAAATCTGGCAGTGTTTCTACGGCTGGATGCCCTTCCTAACGCCAACCACTCCGTGAGTGTAGTGGGTGCTTTTTACGTGCCACCCGCACAGGTGCCAGACAGAGCTGGCAAACGGCCATGAACGGATAGTGCTTTTTATCGATCAATGGAAATTGCAGATGTGTTACCAGTGCCGGTGGCATGTAAGAGAACCTTCCGTTTCGCGACCGTTGCCAGCACCACCCCGTTTCGTGTCCGTTGCCAGCCTCGCCTAACATTTTATCACTTGTTTTCTTTATTCAAAATTCGGACAGAACTTATGGGATGACCTGATATTATTATTATTATTATTATTATTATTATTATTTTGTTTAATTTACTGCATGGCTAAATTTTAAGTAGAAAAACAGTTCAAGATGTTTCTTCAAAACTAAAATAAAATAAAAGAGGTGGGATATTGAGGAATAAAATTAGAATATTTTTTAAATACTGTAATTAAAATTAAGAAGGGAAAAAAAAAACATCCAGAAACTTCTAGTTTGAATTGATTAAATCATTGTTTTGTTTTCCATGAATTTCAATTCAGCTTTGAATTTCTATTTCAGATCACGTTGTTCCTCAGTTTTCTTAATTTTTCGTAAAATTTAAAATGTCCATTTTTATCTTGTTTCAGCCATGCTGGAGGTCTGCCTTGAAAAGTTTAGTAAAAAAAGAAAAAAAGGCGATCCCAGCACTTATGTTTTTTCAGATTTTTTAAATTTTTTTATTTTGGATATTCCAGGCAATGTGACATTCACAACCACACCAGGGCAACATGAACTTTATTCTTTCAGCCAGTGGTGTGATTTAAGGGAGATTTGGTTGGTGCTTCTAGCAAAGTGAGTGACCACAAAGAGGCATCATCAAATGGACAAGAGTTACTTTCTTTTACTCTCTTTTACTTGTTTCAGTCATTTGACTGTGGCCATGCTGGAGTACTGCCTTTAGTCAAGCAAATTGACCCCAGGACTTATTCTTTGTAAGCCTAGTACTTATTCTATCGGTCTCTTTTGCCGAACTGCTAAGTTATGGGGATGTAAACACACCAGCATTGGCTGTCAAACGACAAACACAGACACAAACATATACACCATCATCATCATCATTTAGCGTCTGCTTTCCATGCTAGCATGGGTTGGACGGTTCAACTGGGGTCTGTGAAGCCAGAAGGCTGCATCAGGCCCCAGTCTGATCTAGCAGTGTTTCTACAGCTGGATGCCCTTCCTAACGCCAACCACTCCATATATATATACATATATATATATATATATGTATATATACGATGGGCTTCTTTCAGTTTCCGTCTACCAAATCTACTTACAAGGCTTTGGTCGGCCCTAGGCTGTAGTAGAAGACACTTGCCCAAGGTGCCACGCAGTAGGACTGAACCCGGAACCATGTGGTTGATAAGCAAGCTACTTACCACACAGCCATTCCTGCACCTATTTGGGTAATTGCAGTTTCCCTTTTTTAAAGAACAAAGGATTTGAACTCAACACTTCTAGCCAATGAAATTAAAAAGTTCACAAAATGACCAAAGAGAAGGTATCTACATGGATGACTAACCTGCTAGAAATAGCAGTTTTCCAGCAGGTTTGAAAAAAGGAAGGACACACTGGATTATATAGTTTTAGTTATACTCTGCATGACTCAAAGACAGACTAACATCAGCAACAAACGAAAAAGTCCCTGCCTGGTCAATCAATTTGCTAGAAATAGCAATCAGATTACACTAAAATTACACCCTGCTTTTTTCTAAAACAGGACACATTGGATAATATATTCTTAGATACACTATGCCCGCAAAAAGAAAAAGAAAGAATGAATAGTGAAAATGGTGATGGCTGTAAACCTTCTAGCCATAAGTTGGGCCCAAATGACAATAAGTAACGAAGCAAAGATTTGATTATATTAAATCATAATATTAAAATGGTGATTCCAATATATATAGGAATTCCTATATATTTAGGAATAGTTACAGAGTTACAAATAAGTTATGGAGAGTCCTGATAATTGGGGGTTGCAGTTAAGACATGTTTCTGAAAAAGACTGCGGGTCTCGGGAATGTTAAACGCACCCCATGAAACACATGTAGAAGCGAAATTTGGAACCGAAATAGTAAGTATTAAAATAAATTCTATGATATGGTGTGATGTATATTAGGATTTGATGAATTGCATGGGGACTTCTATCTCTAATTGACATATATTTTCTTATTGAGAATAATTTAATTTATTTGAATCCTTGTGACGCCAGAATTTTTATTCCCTAATTAATATATATATATATATATATATATATACATATGCAATGGGCTTCTTTCAGTTTCTGTCTACCAAATCTACTCACAAGGCTTTGGTTGCCCATGACTATAGTAGAAGTGGGACTGAACCTGGAACCATGTGGTTGGGAAGCAAGTTTCTTACCACATAGCCACTCCTGTGCCTGCAAATACTTTTTTTTTTAATGGAGTTTTTAAATAGCAATAAACAAAAAGAAAAAAAGAAATATAATGTAACTTACTTTCTCAAAGACACCAAACACACGCAGTTCTTCACAAGCAATTTGAAGAAAGAAAGGATTTGATGCTTCTTTCTTCCAAGCCAGGACTTTCAACTAAATAAAGAATGAAGAAAAAAATAATAATCATTAATATTTACAGGGTGTTAAGACAGCGAGCTGGCATAGTCATTAGCATGCCAGGCAAAATGCTTAGCAGCATTTTGTCTGCCGCTACGTTCTGAGTTCAAATTCCACCGAGGTAGACTCTGCCTTTCATCCTTTCAGGGTCGATTAAATAAGTACCAGTTACGCACTGGGGTCGATGTAATCGACTTAATCCGTTTGTCTGTCCTTGTTTGTCCTCCCAGTGTTTAGCCCCTTGTGGGTAGTAAAGAAATCGGTATTTCATCTGCTGCTACGTTCTGTGTTCAAATTCCACCGAGGTCGACTTTGCCTTTCATCCTTTCAGGGTCGATAAATTAAGTACTGGTGAAACACTGGGGTCGATGTAATTGAATATCCCCCTCCCCCAAATTTCAGGCCTTGTGCCTATAGTAGAAAGGCAGTGAGCTGGCAGACTCATTAACATACCAGGCAAAACACTTTCCAGTATTTCGTCTGTCTTTACATTCTGGGTTCTAATACAGCCAAGGTTGACTTTGTCTTTCATTTGGAGTCAATAAAAAAAGTACCTGTGACCACTGGGGCCAATGTAATCAATTTATCCCCTCACTCGAAATTGCTGGCCTTGTGCCAAAATTTGAAACCAATATTTAGAGCATTAAGATGGTGAGCTAGCAATGCATGCTTCTTTGATTTTAAATAATATGATTTTAAATCGTAATTTCAATTTAATATAAACAGTTATTGAAACAGCTGTTAGCTGAAAAGGACTAATGAAACAAAACCAATTTCAAATGTGGATCTATCAATGTAACTGTATATTTATAAATATAAATAAAACCTTATTTCTCTATGAAAACTGTCTGACAAATGAGAACGTGAAACTCAAGTAACAGTTTTTGTGATGTCTTTGCGGCTTTATTAACCCCTTAATGGATCAATTATTTTGACATAGCGTTTCATTTCAGAGCATATTTTTTTTTTCTTTTTTAATTATATACACTATGTTAATTACAAAAAAACAGTTTTTATCTTGTTTCCTTTATTTCTTATTATCGAAATTAAAATGTACCTATAGTTCTTAGCGCTTGCACATCTATAAAAGCAAAGCCCACACACATTTTGTGAAATCTCTTCCCAAAGGTTACTCAATGGAAACACTGATATATGAATGAGTATGAAAAGCATACCTGATTGTTGAAAAAGGATTCACTTAATGCTTTACGGTAAGCACCCAAAGCATCTCGTATGATTTGTAGTCTTTCTGTCATAACCAAGCCTGGCATCATAAAAGTGCAAACGTCTTTCCTTCGAACCAGATTTCTATGGTACTGACCAGAATTCTCAACAGATAATATGAAGACCACACCCTAGAAAATAAAAAGTATAAATATATATATATATATATATATATATATACACATTTCGAAATGTTTTGAGGAAGGTCTTATGTAATGCAGGCTTATCCTATTATTATATAATACAAACTAGAAATGCACATATTACAGGATTTCAAAATATCACTATTTGGTTTGATTTCATTATTACAACTGATGTGTGTGTGTGTGTGTGCACGTGGATGTGTGGTGTATAAATGTGTTTGTTCTGAACGGACTCTCTAAAAACTATTGCTTGCAGACGTTTTATAAAAATTAATCAAATCTGAGAAAGGCCACCTGAGACTGTGCTTGAAAGAAATGGCATAAGACAAATAAGTGTTCATTCAATAAATGGTTATATATTTACTAAGGACAAGCTTACCTCTGGGATTTCAGACAACCAAGTCAAATTCTGAGGCTGATAGATGCTATCAAACAGATCAAGTCCATCAATAAAGACAAGAATCTTCCCATTAGCTGAATGACGACACTGGGTGAGCATTTGTGAAAATGTCATCAGAATGTTTCTGTAAAATAAAGATCATTCAAATAATTTCAGTTTATCAAAGAAACTTAGTTTGGTCAAAGAATGTATTTCTGTTTAAAGAAAATGTTATTAGAACATTTCTTATTTCTTTATTGCCCACAAAGGGCTAAACATGGAGGAGACAAACAAGGCAGACAAAGGGATTAAGTCGATTATTTTGACCCCAGTGCGTAACTGGTACTTAATTTATCGATCCCGAAAGGTTGGAAGGCAAATTCAACCTCAGCAGAATTTGAACTCAGAACGTAACAGCAGACGAATTACCTATTTCTTTACTACCCACAAGGGGATAAACACAGAGAGGACAAACAATGACAGACAAAAGGATTAAGTCGATTATATTGACCCCAGTGCATAACTGGTACTTAATTTATTGACCCCGAGAGGATGAAAAGCAAAATCGACCTTGATGGAATTTGAACTCAGAACATAACAGCAGACGAAATACCTATTTCTTTACTACCCACAAGGGGCTAAACATAGAGTGGACAAACAAGGACAGACAAAGGGATTAAGTTGATTATATCGACCCCAGAGCATAACTGGTACTTAATTTATCAATGCCAAAAGGATGAAAAGCAAGGTCAACCTCGTCAGAATTTGAACTCAGAACGTAACAGCAGACGAAATACTGCTAATCATTTCGTCCGACGTTTCTGCGAGCTCTCCACCTTAGAACATTTCTGTAAAACAAATACAAGGACTGATCAAAAAGCATCGGGACTGGTGCTAAAAAAAAGCAGAAAACTACAACACATAACAATTTAACATTTCATCTGCTTCAGAGTATAAAGCTATACACTTTATCCAGCATCCTTTCCTCTGATAGAAGCATTCCTGGAACACCTTCCTTCGGATAGCAAACAACTTCCTTGTCACATTCTCTTGGATTTCCTCAGCATCTTCAAATCTTGCTCCATTCAAATGGGATCTGATTTTTGGGAAGATTTTCGGCTGTAATATCTTTCAAGTCATGTCACTCTCTCTCTCTCTCTCTCTCTCTCTCTCTCTCTATATATATATATATATATATATATAGAGAGAGAGAGAGAGAGAGAGAGAGAGGGAGAAATATTATATTTCTAAATATCTCAGAGAGATATAAGCAGTAGTGGTACAATAGAGTAGTTGTATATTGTCAACTTAATGTGACAGTCCCTTGAAGGGAATCATACTACTGCTATTTAGTATATATATATACACACACTATATATATAATCTCACACACACACACAAACACACACACGCATGCACGCACGCACGCATGCATGCACGCACACACACACACACACACACACAACAGGATTCCACACAGTTTTGACCCTATCCACTCTCAAGTCACTGGTCAACCCATGGGCCATCATAGGAGATAACTGCCCAAAGTCCTATACAGGTGGGCTGAATATACAACCATATTGTTTACAAAGCATTAGGGTGGAAGTTAGATGGACTGCTGATTAATCTTAATTAGAATTTAATCTTTGGCCAGCAGGTGTGGCTGTGTGGTTAAGAAACTTGCTTTGCAACTGCATGGCTTTGGGTTCAATCCCACTGCACAACACTTTGGGCAAGTGTCTTCTACTATAGCCAATGCATTATGAATAAATCTGGTAGACAGACACTGTGTGGAAGTTCATCATGTCTGTATAAAGTGTGTATGTATATACATACATTTATGTATGTGTCTATGTGTGTATATATATGTGTGGAAGTATATATGTATGTGTGAGTGTGTGTATGTATATGTGTCTGTGTGTGTGTTTGCATTTGTAGTTGTCCTGTGCTTGGTTTGTTTATGTCTCCACAGCGAGGTCGTTGCCAGTGCCGCTGGACTAGCCCCTGTGTAGGTGGCACATAAAAAACACCATTTGAGCGTGGCCAATGCCAGTACCACCTGACTGGCCCTCGTGCTGGTGGAACGTAAAAGCACCCACTACTCTCTCAGAGTGGTTGGTGTTAGGAAGAGCATCCAGCTGTAGAAACTCTGCCAGATCAAGATTGGAGCCTGGTGCAGCCATCTGGTTTGCTAGTCCTCAGTCAAATCATCCAACCCATGCTAGCATGGAAAGCGGACGTTAAACGATGATGATGATGAACTTAGTTCAACAAAACAGACCAATTGATAAAGTACAATTAAACCTTTCAAGGCAGTGCTCCAGTATGGCCACAGTGTAAATAAATGAGCAAAACAAACAAAAGAAAAAGAAAATAAAAACACATTCACAAACCTTGATTTTTCTGCTTCTGACAAGTGATAAAACCAAACAAGCAAATTTTGACATTCTTAAACAGTCGTGACAGATCTTAAAACAGATATTACACAAAAAAATATTTATAAAGATCTTACTTGTATTCTTTTGGGACAGGAGCTTCTAAATTATTGCTGTTTTTCATTTGGTGACAGAAGCGTTTCAAAACTAACATGATATTCGTAGAATCTGGTGCGATGCCAGTGATATTTACTAGAACATTAGCTGCTTCAGCATATTGTTTAGAAATGCATTCTTGTACAAGCTTACACTGAAAAAGAAAAAGAAAAGAACATCATCATCATCATCATTTAACCCTTTCGTTACCAGCCTGGCTGAAACCAGCTCTGGCTCTGTGGTACAATTGTCTTGTTTTTATAAGTTTTCAGTTAAAATCTTCCACCAAACCTTAGTCACAATTTATGTTCCTAACACTAGCTTAATGATAACTAAGTTATTTTACTAAATTCTTTGTTATATTTAAAGTAATTGAAAGAAACACAGAGCACCTCAACAGAAATATGGTAACAAAAGGGTTAAAATATATAATAGAGAAACAATTCTTCACCCTTTCAATACCAACCTGGCTGAAACCACCTCTGGCTCTGAGTACAAATGTCTTGTTTTCATAAGTTTCGAATTAAAATCTTCCATCAAACCTTAGTCACAACTTATGTTCCTAACACTAGCTGAATGATAACTAAGTATTTGACTAAATTCTTTGTAATATATTTACAGTAATTGAAAGAAACACAAAGCATCTGAAAATAAATACAATAATGAAAGGGTTAACATCCATTTTCCATGCTGGCATGGGTTAGATGGCTTGACTGGAGATGGTAAGCCAGAGAGCTGCACCAGACTCCAGTCTGCTTTGGCTTAGTTTCTATGGTTGGATGACCTTCTTAATGCCAACCACTCTACAGAGTGTACTGGGTGTCTTTTACGTTCCACTAGCATAGGTGCCTTTTATATGTCACTGACACAGGTGCTTTTCTATGTGTCACCTTAATTGAATTAACTGGTACATAAAAGCAGCCGTGCCTGGGGGGGTCATGAAAAGCACCCATTACACTCTTGAAATAGTTGACATTAAGAAAGACATCCAGCCATAGGAACAATGCTAAATCAAACTGGAACCTGGTGCAGCTCTTCGGCTTACCAGGTCCACTCAAACTGTCTAACCCATGCCAGCACGGAAGAGAGATGCTAAATGATGATGATGATGATGATGATGATGATGATGATACACAGAAAATATCCTCACTCCCATAAACAGAAAGAGATGGAAAGAGAGAAGCAGAAAGGAAAGATAGATAGATAGATAGAGATAGAGAGAGAGAGAGAGAAAGAGTCAGAAAGGAGACATAGAGAGTGAGACAGAGAGAGAGGCAGAAAGGAAAGATCAAGAGAGAGAGACAGACAATGGTGAGACATAGAAAGTGAGACAGAGAGGCAGAAAGTAAAAATAAAGGGAGAGAGACAATGGTGAGAGAATGGAGAGAGTGAGTGAGGGAGAAAACAAAGGGAACATTAAAATGAGAAACACATTAAAACATCCCATGTCAAACAAGTCAGCATCGAATCTGGAATGCCAAATAGGTGCCTCCAAAATGGTTTACCTCTGAGAGCATAGTATTCAAAGTAAGAATGGGGATGGCGGAAAGAGTGTAACCTCTGCAGGCAACAAAGCATTCCCTCCTTTCAAGTGAAAGGGTGTTTGTGCACAAAGTGATGGTCATGGTGGGGATATTGCAAAGCAGCA
>NC_042999.1:23227636-23242636 GCF_006345805.1 Octopus sinensis
TAACTCAATCTGCCAACCAATAAAAAACAAATCATTATCTGCACAGTGTATAGTGAGAGCTAGAATGCATCCTTGTTGTTATCGTGTCTAAGTAGGTTCAGATGCAGAATATGCTGATTGCTGTAGAGTACGTCACAGAAAATAAATTCTCACTTTTTACAATGACAGTGTGTTCAACACACTCAGCTCATTGGTGCATAGCATTCAGTGTCAATGAATTTATATGCAAATATGCAAATAGGAGGGGGGAGAAGAGGAGGTTGGCAATAATGATGGCAACAATGACAATGACAGCTAAGAACATCGATGTTACAAAAAATGATGATGATGATGATGATAAAGATGACAGCTGCATACATACAAAATAATGCAATCAGTGAATAATAGCAGAAAATCATCATCATCATCATTGTTTAACATCTGCTTTCCATGCTAGCATGGGTTGGATGATTTGACTGAGGTCTGGCGAACCAGATGGCTGCACCAGGCTCCAATCTGATCTGGCAGAGTTGCTACAGCTGAATGCCCTTCCTAGTGCCAACCACTCCAAGAGTGTAGTGGGTGCTTCATGTGCACCGGCATGAGGGCCAGTCAGGTGGTACTGGCAACGGCCACGCTCAAATGGTGCTTTTTTATGTGCCACCTGCACAGGAGCCAGTCCAGCGGCACTGGCAACGACCTCGCTCAAATGTTTTTCCAAGAAAAAAGAAAACAAAAGAAGTGATCTAAAATTATACACTTACATTGAAAACTGGTCATTTCGGATGTAGAAGAAAGCAGTTTTCTTCTTTGCATCAGGACGTGAAAGTGCAGCAATGTGCATTTCTAATTCTGTAACAGATGGCTGTCCCTCATATTCACGTACCCAATCAAAGTCTGAACTAGCAGGAATATTCTCTTTATTTGGCACCCAGCCATAACGTTCTCCAAGAATTCCAATAAACAAATCACTGTTTGCTGCTTCAGCTAAACAGATAGCAAGATTTCTGAAAATAGAAATACACCATGTATGTATGTGTGTGTGTGTGTGTGTGTGTGTGTGCACACATACATATATACATATATATATATATAGTCAATCCAAACATGAACAAGCAAGAAAAAATAACAATGCAAGGACGTGGAATAAGTACAGTATTATTGGACGCTCTTCATGTTTTGAGCGGAGCTCTTCATCAAAAATACAGAAAAAGTCCAAAGAAGGGAAGACAGAAAGAAAATCACCAACGATACACACACAGTCACATATTGAAAAAAAAACATATATATATATATAATAATTATAATAAAAATTACATATTATAGAAAGATTAAATATGATTAAGTAATGTGCAAAATAATAAATAAATAAATAATAAATATTAAATAAAACATATATATATATTATACACACACAATAAACATGTTAGTTAGTTAGTTAGTTAGTTAATTTGGCTCAAAAGCAAATAGCAAGGCCATGTAGGGGGACATGGAGTTAAGTACAGGGTGGTGTTCATGTAAAGAGTTCAGGCCACTTGAGGTCAAGGGAGGCTTTGAACAAAGCAGTCGTCGGCATTTTCACCATCTCGTCTGGCAGCTTGTTCCACGGATCCGCAACCTGGATGGAGAAGGCTCCTCTCCTTCGATTGAGATGAAATCGTCGCAGGTAGAGGTTTTCGGAATGACCCCGCAGCCGACGCTCTGGAGCAGGAGTGAAGAACAGCTCTTTCGAGAAGTTACACTTTCCGCTTATGATGATCATCATCATCGTTTAGGAAAACGGACGCTAAACGATGATGATGATGATGATGTTTATTGTGTGTGTATAATATATATAATAATATATATATATGTTTTATTTAATATTTATTATTTATTTATTTATTATTTTGCACATTACTTAATCATTGTTATATGTTTTATCTTATATTTAATCATTCTATAATATGTAATTTTTCTAAATGGTATAATTTAATTTTTCATAATTGAATTGATAAAAGGTGGTTTTATTCTAATTTATATATATATATAAATCATAAAATGTCTGGAGGTATAAGAGGTGAATATATTTATTTAACCATTTGTCATCTTTAGGATTACAGCTGTTTCGCAGTCTTCTTCATGTAATAATAATTTCAGTGCATAATAAATTATGTTTATGTGTGTGCACTAGTATGCATGTTACACATTATACAATACAATTTTATATTCACAGGTCAAACTATGATGATCAGATGAGCTAGCTTTTTTTATCTGCATTGATTTGTGAATATAGCATCTATGAAACTGGTTAAGTCTTTAAAACTAAACCATCTAAAAGACTCCCAGTGCATTTTACACTTCTTTATACACACTCACATACAGACCTTCCACACAGTTTCTGTTTATCAAATTTTATATATGCATGTGTGTGTGGTGTATGTTTAAACATACATATATACACACACACATGTGCGTGCACAACACACCACATATAACAGGCTTCCATACAGTTTCTATCTGTCAAATTTTATGTGTGTGTGTGCATGTGCATGTGTGTATATGTTTATACATACACTCACACATACAATACACACATACAACAGGCTTCCAACATTCTCTGCTTATCAAATTTTACATACATATGTATGTTTATACACACACACACACACACACATATTGATGTTTGTGTGTATCTTTATGTCAGTGTTTATCCCGTCACCACCAGCACCAGCACCAGCACCACCACCACTGCCCTTGCTTGACAACTGGTGTTGGTTTGTTTACATCCTTGTAACTCAAGGATTCAGTAATAGAAACCAACAGAATAAGTATCAAACATGCGAAAAATAATAAGTACCAGGATTGATCTGTTTAACTAAAACCCTTCAAAGTGGTGCTCCAGCAAAGCCACAGTCCAATGGCTGAAACAAGTTAACCCTTTTTAACATTCAGATTATGCTGTCAAATGCAATCCTCATTTAATCCCATTGTTTTGAATTAATCTTGCATTATCTTGTAGCTTCGAGATTTTGATGATATTCGTTTATTTTCAGAATGACATTGTAGGGCTGGTGTAAGAGAACAGATCTGGCTGGTTCAAACATAAAGAAAGAATTTCAACCGTGTTTTGTGGTCTGCTACCACAACAGCTCCTTTATAGGATCCAGTTAGCTCAAGACATCATCAGGAGGAACCACCTCCAGTTTCGGCTCTTACTCCTCTACCGTTTTGACGTGTCTTCAGCTCTGGTGTTGGGTGCATATCTTCTTTCTTCTTCTTTTTTCTGTTCCCTGGCCTCTTCGATGTAGCATCAACGAGTGTCAGCGGATGACTGACTATTTTATCAATTTTTTTTCCCTTTAAATACTTGCTGCTAGGCTCCAGCAGGCAGCCCCAGCAAGTTGTCACGTGACACTGTCTCAACTTTAACCGACCAATGAAGGTGCGTAGTCTCAGCCTACGCATTCTCTAAACGATACCGTCATCTGTCAATCAGCAAAGTTAATTTCATGTCATCTTGTCTCACCTAGTGATTTTATTTTCCGTCGGCATGTTATGACTTTCAAGAATATTTGGGTCAGATATGTCCAGATTAAATGTTAAAGGGTTAAAGATAACAGATATACCAGGCACAGGAGTGGCTGTGTGGTAAGTAGCTTGCTAACCAACCACATGGTTCCGGGTTCAGTCCCATTGCATGGCATCTTCTGCTATAGCCCCGGGCCGACCAATGCCTTGTGAGTGGATTTGGTAGACGGAAACTGAAAGAAGTCTGTCGTATATATGTATATATATATATATATATATGTGTGTGTGTGTGTGTGTGTGTGTATGTGTTTGTTTGTCTGTGTTTGTCCCCCTAGCATTGCTTGACAACCGATGCTGGTGTGTTTACGTCCCCGTCACTTAGCGGTTCGGCAAAAGAGAACGATAGAATAAGTACTGGGCTTACAAAGAATAAGTCATGGGGTCGATTTGCTCGACTAAAGGTGGTGCTCCAGCATGGCCACAGTCAAATGACTGAAACAAGTAAAAGAATAAAAGAGATACCAACCTCGAAGATTCTGCTTCTTGTTTCGGGATTCCCCATCGCAAATCTACTTCGTTGATATGAATGAAATGCTTTTTTGCCCAGTGTTTCAATTTCGGAAAAACATAGCGTGTAAGGATGTCTCGCTCGCCATGCATGTCGTGGAAAGTCGAAGAAATGAACACTTGAACGGTTTTCCATCTACGAAAAGAAAAAAAAAATGATTTAAAAAGTTAAAAAGAAAAAATTAATTTTTTTATAAAAAGGTAGGCAGAGGTGTTGCTTCCCAACCACATGGTTCTGGGTTCAGCCCCTCTGCATGGCACCTTGGGCATGTGTCTTCTACTATAGCGTCGATCTGACCAAAGCCTTGAGAGAGGATTTGGTAGACTGAAATTGAAAGAAGCCCATCATATATATATATATATATGTATAATATTTTCCAGTAAATATTGGTGCCTTGTTGTACCATTTATCTACTTATATATATATATATATATATATATATATACATATATGTATGTATGTATGCATGCATGTATGTATATATATGTATATACATCTATGTGTGTGTCTTTGTTTGTGTCTGTGTTTGTACTCCCCATTACTGGTTGACAACTGGTGTTGATGTGTTTATGTCCCTGTAACTTGGCAGTTCAGCAAAAGACCCCGATAGAATAAATACTAGGCTAAAGAAATGAGTCCTGGAGTCGTTTTATTTGATTAAAACCCTCCGAGGCGGTGCTCCAACTTGGTCGTAGTGAAATTTATTGAAACAAGTCAAAGAATAAAAGAATAATGTAGGTGCTGCAGCATGGCCTTAGCCTTATTTATGATGGATAAAGCAAATGAAAAAAAAAACACATAAAAAGAACAAGGGACCTCAAAATGAATATTTGATGAAGAGGACAACAAATCGATAAACACATTCCCTGAGGGAATTTAAAGAAAGTGAATTCAATTAAATAGCCTTGTCCCGAATAACCCTGGAAGGAATGAAAATATATAAAGATCAATAAAATTTCCAAATATAGATTTGATTTGATTTTTTTTTTGTTTTGCTTAGTCATTTATTTTTTTTAATATATTTTACAATGTTTAAAAATGTCAAGTTATATATTGATTCCTACATATATATATTTTTTTGTTTGAAAGAAAGGAAGAAAGAAAGAAAGGAAGGAAGGAAGAAATGAAGGAAGAAAGGAAGAAAGAAAGAAGGAAAGACAGGAAGAAAGAAGGAAAGACAGGAAGAAAGAAGGAAAGAAAGAAAGAAAGAAAGAAAAGAAAGAGAGGAAAGAAAGAAAGAAAGGAAGAAAGAAAGAAAGAAAGGAAGGAAGAAAGGAAGAAAGAAAGGAAGAAGAAAGAAAGAAGGAAAGAAAGGAAGGAAGAAAGAAAGAAGGAAAGAAAGAAAGAAAGAAAGAAAGAAAGAAAGGAAGGAAGGAAGAAAGAAAGAAAGGAAGAAAGTAGGAAAGAAAGGAAGAAAGAAAGAAGGGAAGAACGAAAGAAAGAAGAAAGAAAGGAATGAAAGAAAAGAAAGAAAGAGAAAGACACAAACAAAGTTAAGGCATATTTTCCACAGCAAAGCGCTCTTCCTGTCAACAACCCTCACCTGACTGCAAGCAACCATTCAATGTTTAAAAACTAGTTTTATAGATGCTTCTTCCAAAATTCCTATTTTGTTTTTCACACATTAACTTGTATAGGTTGAATTATGTAAGATGTTAGAGAAAGAACTCTAGCTGTTGGTCGTGTGGTAAGTAGCTTGCTTACCAGCCACATGGTTCCAGGTTCAGTCTCACTGTGTGGCACCTTGGGCAAGTGTCTTCTACTATAGCCTCAGGCCAACCAAAGCCTTGTGAGTGGATTTGGTAGACAGAAACTGAAAGAAGCCCATCGAGTGTGTGTGTGTGTTTGTGTGTCTATGTTTGTCCCCCTCCCCAACATCACTTGACAACTGATGCTGGTGTGTTTATGTCCCCGTCACTTAGCGGTTTGGCAAAAGAGACCGATAGAATAAGTACTAGGCTTACAAAGAATAAGTCCTGGGGTCGATTTCCTCGACTAAAGGCGGTGCTCCAGCATGGCCACAATCAAATGACTGAAACGAGTAAAAGAGTAAATACATACGTCTAAAGCGAAAGTTTTTCATGGGCCCTTAAAATACTATTGTGGATCTCCAAGTTACTATTTTGTGGTGTAGGCCCCTAAAAATCTTATATGGACCCTCAGAGGTTAAGGACCCTGGTTGGGGACCACTGACCTACTGTAAACAGCAGCAATAATAAGAAACGGATCTTTTCGGTTTGAACGGCAGTTTTTTAAAATAATTTCCACGTAACTAAACACTTTTAAACTTCGTATACTGGTAGTGTGTTACATAAAACATCTTTTTCTCTTGGCTTTATTGAGAAAATTCTATAGTTTGTAAGATATTTGTTGTTTTTTTTTCTTCAATTTCTGCAATTTCAACCAAGCAATAACGTCTATTGAGGTGAAAACATTCTGTGCCATATGAATATGTCCCGCGTTTAAGAAACAGATTGGGTTTATTTACATTTCTGAAGAAAAAAAGATACCCTTCCCCCCACCCCTAACCCTAACCCTAAACCAGATTGAAATGCAATAGATAGATACTAGGGTCATAATTATGGGTGACAATTTCATATGACACCGCTAGAAAAAAACTGCCGTTCAAACCGAAAAGATCCTAAGAAACATGTTGACTCTTCTCAGTCACAAGATAGGAGCAAAGCTGATTAAACAGCATTGGCAAAGATCTGAGACTAAACAATTGCACTTACTTGTCTGAAATGCTTTCACCTCCCTGCAGTGTTGACATCTTCACCTGTTTTGGTATTTTTGAAGGTACATTAGCTTGGAGATTGTAGGCTTTATCGATATTTTCCACATGTACCAATTGGCTGGAATCTCCACACGTATCTATGAAACTGAAAGGAAATAATTTTTGTTAAATATATAAATGATAATAATGATGATGATGGTGGTAGCAGTGTTGGTGGGGGGGGGGGTTCAAATTTTAGCATAGGGCCAGTAATTTTAGAGGAAGATGGTAGGTCAGATACATCAACTCCAAAGCTCAGCTGCTCATGATTTTTATCAACCCTTGAAAGGATGAAAGGCAAAATCTATCTTGGTGGAATTTGAACTTGTGCCAAAATTTGAAATTCCATCCTTTCGGGGTCAATAAAATTAAGTACAAGTTGAGTACTGGGGTCAATCTAATCGACTACCCACCTCTCCCAAAATTTCAAGCCTTGTGCCTAAAACAGAAAGGGTCATCGTTGTCGTCATCATTGCCTTTGCACAGCTTTTAATGCTGGAAATGTATTACAGTGTTAGTTGTTCACTAGCAGTGAACAAAGGTAACACCCCTTATTTTTCAAGCACCTTCTGGAGTATTCGAGCAGTTCCAAGCAGTGCTGTTTTCTGCAAGTGCTCCACCTTTATTACAGCCCCTATTTGTTCCACGTACTTCTCGAGATTTTTGCTCATTGTTCCCTGGGCTCAGACAATTATTGGTACTACTGCTACCTTTTTCATCGACCACGACTGCTTAACCTCCCAAGCTAACCTGTCATGTCTATTGACTTTTCTTTCTTCCTCATCACATACCTTGCTGTCAGCTGGGCATGCTATATCTATGATCCAACATCATTTGCTTTCTTTCTCAATTAAGACCATGTCTGGCTTCCTATTCTCAATGTCATGGTCGCACTGAATCATAAAATCCCACAGGATCTTTGTATTATCATTTTCGATGATGCCTTTGGGTTTGTATATAGTAGTAGTAGTAGTAGTAGTAGTAGTAGTAGTAGTAGTAGTAATAATTCTCTACAACAAAAAAGAACACACAATGCTGCACACACCCCCAACATCAACATGGAGATGTAGCAGGTGATAGAGTAGAAATTTGTCTGAAACTGCCAAATGTTGAATGATGGCGGTGATGATGATGATGGTGGTGGTGATGATGATGATGATATATGCATGTGTGTATGCATGCATAAATTGTGGTAGGTAATATGTAAGATAACAGGTGCACACAGTCAATCAGAGCTCAGGTCAATTTCTACCTGAACTCCAGCTTTAAAAGCAAGGATGTGACAGCTGCCTAAGTGAAGATTGGCTAAAAGGCAAAACTCTGAGTAGACTGTCAACTTTTGATTAATATCTCTTAATACACATACAGACATGCAAATATATGTGTGTGTGTGTGTATATATATATATATATATATATATATATATATATATTCTCTTTTACTCTTTTACTTGTTTCAGTCATTTGACTGCGGCCATGCTGGAGCACCACCTTTAATCGAGCATCTCGATTAAGCCCAGTACTTATTCTATCGGTCTCTTTTGCCGAACCGCTAAGTAACGGGGACATAAACACACCAGCATCAGTTGTCAAGCAATGCTAGGGGGACAAACACAGACACACGAATACACACACACACACATATACATACATATATATATATATATACATATATACGACAGGCTTCTTTCAGTTTCCGTCTACCAAATCCACTCACAAGGCTTTGGTCGGCTCGAGGCTATAGTAGAAGACACTTGCCCAAGGTGCCACGCAGTGGGACTGAACCCGGAACCATGTGGTTGGTAAACAAGCTACTTACCACACAGCCACTCTTGCGCCTATATATATATATATATATATATATATAATATAATAAAGGGTAAAATTAATTAATTAATTAATTGATAATTTTACCAAGTAGTTTGGTATGTTAAAAGAACCGTTATCGGTAAACTTAAACAAAAATTTTTATAATTATGAGTATAATTATAATTAGGGTTCAGCAAAAAAATTTGCTTCACCACATACCGAAATTTAGAAATAGCAGTTAAAACTAACTATTTCCCTACCATAAGAAAATCTCCCAGACAACAATACTCAACAACCCACGCAGGTAAAGAGAAAAAATAACAAATCAAAGCCGGATGGATTCATTATTTTTTTCTCTTTACCTGCGTGGGTTGTTGAGTATTGTTGTCTGGGAGATTTTCTTATGGTAGAGAAATAGTTAGTTTTAACTGCTATTTCTAAATTTCAGTATGTGGTGAAGCAAATTTTTGCTGAACCCTAATTATAATTATACTCATAATTATAAAAATTTTTGTTTAGGTTTACCGATAATGGTTCTTTTAACATATCAAACTACTTGGTAAAATTATTAATTATTTATTAATAAATTAATTTTACTCTTTATTATATATATATATATATATATATATCATTATCATCATCATCATCATCGTCTGTTTTCCATGCTAGCACGGGTTGGACGGTTCGACCAGGGTCTGGGAAGCCAGGAGGCTGCACCAGGCTCCAGTCTGATCTGGCAGTGTTTCTACAGCTGGATGCCCTTCCTAACGCCAACCACTCCATGAGTGTAGTGGGTGCATATATATATATAAAAGGGATAATGGTGTCATTGAGACCCAAAGGTGTCAGGTAATGCTGAATAAGTGCTATAGACAGACCATAGTTAAGTTCCAGATTCGGTAATATTGCGAATAAAGGGTTCAACGTTGGTTCTATGTCAGCATGTGTATACAAGAATTTTTTGCGTAATGAGATAAAAAACCAAGGCTGTATGGATATTAGAGCATTTATAGATAGGTCTTACAGCTGTTTCTAGGATATTAATTTATGATATCCCTTCATCGGAGACGGTGTGAGAGGAAAAATTAAGTCACACACACATATATATTTGCATGTCTGTATGTGTATTTATAATATATGTGTGTGTGATGTGTGTGTATTTATATTATATGCATGAGCATATGTATAGTGTGTGTGTGCATGCAGACCAGATTACGGCTTCAGTGTTGTATTCAGCATTTATTAACCTTTTTATTGCTCTGTACTGTATGCGTTTCAACAAACACATGAAATGCATAACACTTGTCAAAAAAAAATTCAAAATATACTCACGTTAAGATTTGATCACTGAACCCAAATACTTCAATATCTTTGTTCAAACCACTGCTTCCCATTTCTTTCTCAATTAAAGTTGAACTTTAAATGAAACAAAATAAATGAGATCAAGATTATTACAGGGGACTTAATAGGAAATACAAATATTCTATGCTTTTTCTTTTTTTTTTTAAATAATATAATAATGAAATTATTGTAGACAGTGCTCAGGTGCACCACAACTTGTCAGAAAGTGCGTATAAAACATATGCAGTAATGTACAAATGTCTGGAAAGTGAACAGTGTATGAGTTAGATACATGCTTGTGTGTGTATGGAGGGGAGAAAATCAGGTGTAGTGTTGGTGAATCTCAGGAAGCATGGAAGTTTTGAAGGATGCAGTGCTCCGACAACTAACAACTGATGCCGGCAGTTTGTTCCATGCTTCAGCAACTCTCAGCGTGAAAAAATGTTTCCTAAAAATGTTACCTGCAAAGTGATGCCTGTTGTTGCCAACGTTGCAGTTGTTTTGTTCCAGGTCCTCTCTAACCAGGCAAAAACCCATGATTGAAGGTCTGCAATCAGAATTATCTTTCCTTTTATTTGCATTTCAGTCATTGAATTGTGACCATTCTGGAGCACTGCCTTAAAAGGAGTTTAGTCAAACAAATCAACTCCAGTACTTGCCGGTGACAAGTAGAGGCACTCGTGCTGGTGGCACAAAAGGCACTTATGCTGGTGACACACAAAAGGCACCGGTGCCAGTAACACGTATAAGGCACCCATGCCAGTGACACATTAACGGCACCTGTGCAAGTGACACATAAAAGACACCCAGTACACTCTATGGAGTGGTTGGCATTAGGAAGGGCTTCCAACCATAGGAACCAAGCCAAAACAGACAGGAGCCTGGTGCAGCTCTCTGGCTTATCATCTCCAGTCAAACCATCCAACCCATGCCAGCATGGAAAACGGATGATAAAGGATGATGATGATGGTGCATATTTTATCGGTGTCTTTAGCTGAACTGCTAGGTTGCAGGGATATAAACAAACTAACACCTGTTGTCAAATGGTTGGAGGAGGACACACACACATATACATGCTGGGCTTCCACACAGTTTTCATCTACCAAATTCACTCACAAGCATTTGGTTGGCCCAGGTTGTCAGTAGAAGGCTCTTGCCCAAGGTGCCATGCAATGGATCTGAACCTGAAACCACATGGTTGGGAAGCAAACATCTCGACCACATGGCCATATCTGTCCTACATACATATGTGTGTGTGTGTGTGAGAGAGAGAGACAGAAAGAGGGAGAGACACCTTATATATATATATATGTGTGTGTGTGTGTGTGTGTGTGTGTGTGTGTGTGTGTGTGTGTGTATATATATATATATATATATATATATATATATATACACATACATATATATATATTCAGATATTTATGCTGACAAACTTAAACCATGCACATACACGTTCATATATCTAGACATCAAATATTTGTCTATAATTTAATTAAGTTACCTCAATCACGATACTATCTTAATTAACAACTACTTTTGAAGACTCTTGTAGTCGGTTATTGTGTGGTAAATAACCTCTGTATCTAAGACAGTCTTTGAAAATTAGAATTTTCTTTTGTTAAGCTTTCGGCTAAATTCTGTTTATTGAATAATATTTGTGAATCGATCGCTTTCTTCTGAGACTTACATCAAAGTGACACATTCTGACGCATCTTATCTTAACACTTGAAACATCTTAAAAGTATCTCTGTAATGATTTGCCTCAACAAAGTAATATATTTAATTATCTCTGTCTCACAAGTGACAGCAGTAAGCTAAGTACATTTTGGCACCCCTCTCTCTCTCTCTCTCTCTCTCTCTTCTCTTCTCTCGCTTCATAAGTGACTATCTAACTACCAGCCGATCTACTTCTACCTATCAATTTATATATCTGTATGTCGACTACGTACCAATTTGTACCTACCGCTCCATCTACATATGTACCAACATGTCTGTCTCTACCTACCAATTCATTTATCCATATGTCTGTATGCAGGCGTGTGGCCTAGTGGTTAGGGTGTTCCACTCACAATCACCAAATCGTGGGTTTGATTCCTAAACTCGACAGCAAGTTGTATGCCTGAGCAAAACACTTTATTTTACATTGCTCTTGTGTTGTGTGAGGACCAGCATATCAAAGAATAGACCCAGTATTTCTTCTCATGTACCAAACTGTCTATTTCTTATTTCTTTATTACACACAAGGGGCTAAACACAGAGAGGACAAACAAGAACAGACAAACGGATTAAGTTGATTATATCGACCCCAGTGCATAACTGGTACTTATTTAATTAACCACCGAGAAGATGAAAGCCAAAGTCGACCTCGGCGGAATTTGAACTTAGAACATAAAGACAGATGACATACCTATTTCTTTACTACCTACAAGGGGCTAAACACAGAGGGGACAAACAAGGACAGACAAATGGATTAAGTCAATTACATCGACTCCAGTGCATAACTGGTACTTAATTTATCATCCCCGAAAGGATGAAAGACAAAGTCGACCTCAGCGTTTCTGCCAGCTCGCCACCCTTATTTCTGTCTATTTCTACTTACTAATTTATTTATCAGTATATCTGCATGAAGGCGCGTAGCCTAGTGGTTAGGGTGTTGGCTTCACAATCACTAGATTATGGGTTCAATTCCCAGGTTGGGCAGCGTGTTATGTTCTTGAGCAAAACACTTCATTGTACATTGCTCTAATGCTGTGTAGGGACTGGCATGTCAAAAAACAGATCCAACAATTCTTCTGCATGTCATTAGAGGCAACTAAAAGAGGTTGAGGAAGGGTTTGCCCTCCAACTTCGTAAAACACTTGTTGAAATTTTCCTTGGACATGGTATGAAAAATCACCAATGTCTCAAAGAAGTGAGTGTCGTGGAGTTTAGTTACATCCAACAAACACTAAAATTTTTCCCAAAATCCAGGGTTTTTATAACTGCTCAACTTGACTTTAAAGAATCGAAATTTCATACAAATCTTCTTTAACTAATTCTTAGAATTCCTATATGAGCAGTTATATTAACCAATGGAAAAGCGACAATAATATTTCTTCAGCAATACGACATTACGTCATATTGCCAGCTACCACAAATTGGCACACATATTTAAAAATGGCTACTTGCTACACCCTCACCAGCAATGACTACCCAAACAGACCCATGGGCTGGAGGGTTGTTGCTTGAACCATGCAAAGGGGTCATCCACCAGAAGTAAGGAATCACCAACAAAATGCTAGATGCAGTGACATGGCATTACAGTGCATGGCTTCAGTAATACTAGTACTTTGTCTATCTAAGTACCAATTTGGGTAAATTTTGTGAAGTACACGTCGCACGAGTTTCACTAAAAATAAAGAAAAAAAGAATTTGGATCTTTTGTGCGAAATCAAGTACCCTGACCTCCTAATGTGCCGCAAACCCCTTATTTTTGTTCAGAAAAAAGGAGTGGGTGTGAAACCTGACTCTCCCCCCCCCCTCCATCTTGGAATCATTGGAATTTTTTCGTTGAATGAATTATGGTGACCCATGGCAGTGGTGGGGGTGAAACCCTCAGAAATTTCACCCATCTACCACCCCCAATATTTTACAGAAATACAAAAAAAAAAGACTCAGATTTTTTGGTACTTCCCAAAATTTACCCCAATTTGTATCTAGCATTCTATATATATATATCATCATCATCATCATCATCATTGTTTAACGTCCGTTCTCCATGCTAGCATGGGTTGGGCGGTTCGACCAGGGATCTGGGAAGCCAGAAGGCTGCACCAGGCTCCAGTCTTATCTGGCAATGTTTCTACAGCTGGATGCCCTTCCTAACGCCAACCACTCAGTGAGTGTAGTGGGTGCTTTTTACGTGCCACCTGCACAGGTGCCAGGTGAGGCTGGCAATGGCCACGGTTAGCTTGGTGTATTTTATGTGCCACCGGCACGAAAAAACCACCTTTTATCAATTCAAAATGAACAATTAAATTACACCATCTAGAAAATTACATATAACAGAAATATTAAAATTAAAATAACAATAAAATGTCAATGATTCAGTAAATTGGAAAAAAAAATAATAAAATAATAATAATAATAATAATAATAATAATAATAATAATAATAATAATAATAATATATAAGTCACTAACCTATCTATTTCTACCAATCAGTTTATCTGTATGTTAACCTCCATAAAAGTTTGTACCAACAAATCTGTATTATATCTTATATCTTTTACTTATTTCAGTGATTAGACTGTGGCCATGCTGGAGCACTGCCTTGAAGAATTTTAGTCAAGCAAATCAAACCTGGTACTTATTCTTATTTAAAACTGGATACATATTCTATTGGTCTCTGTTGCCGAACTGCTAAGTTATGGAGATGTAAATGCACCAACACTGGATTGTCAAGCAGAGGTGGGAGACAGATATAGACACAAAGACATACACACATAGATAGGTACACACACACACACACACACACACACACACACACACACACACACACACGATGGACTTCTTTCAGTTTTCATCTACCAAACTCACAAAGCTTTGGTTGGCCCAAGGCTATAGAAGTAGTGGGACTGAAGCCAGAACCATGTAGTTGGGAAGCAAGCTACTTACCACACAGCCACGCATCCTCCTATATATATTCTTTCAGTTTCCATCTACCAAATTCACTCACAAAGCTTTGGTTGGCCCGAGGCTATAGAAGAAGGTGCTGAGAAGTGGGACTGAACCCAGAACCATGTAGTTGGGAAGCAAGCTTCTTACCACACAGCCACACAGCCACACATCCTCATATATATATATATATATATATATATATATATATATCTATATATATCTTAAAAATAATTCAATGCTCATCTTGCATGGCTTCACAAACTTGCCAGCCCTTTCGCCCACCACTTCATACAAAACATCTCTCACAATGTGTGCATGACCATCGGTGTGTATGCGTGTATGGGGGGGGGGTGCATTTGC
>NC_042999.1:23247636-23425136 GCF_006345805.1 Octopus sinensis
AATAACTTTTAAATAGAACACAGAATTTAGTAAAATAACTTAGTTATCATTCAGCTAGTGTTAGGAACATAAATTATGACTAAGGTTTGGTAAAACACCATTTGGGCATGGCCATTGCCAGTACTGCCAGACTGGCCCTCGTGCTGGTGGCACGTAAAAGCACCCACTACACTCTCAGAGTGGTTGGCATTAGGAAGGGCACCCAGCTGTAGAAACTCTGTCAGATCAGTTTGGAGTCTGGTTTGCCAGACCTCAGTCAAATCGTCCAACCCATGTTAGCATGGAAAGCAGACGTTAAACGATGATGATGATGATAATGTATGTATGTATGTATGCATGTATGTATATATATATATATATATATATATATTTATATAAATAAGGTTAAGATCGTTATTTAAATATCGATCTTATCAAGTGGCCAGCATGGGAATAAAAACCTTCAAAGGTAATAATTATTTTGCTAGTTTATTTTGTCTCTCCTGGTGCTGTATGAACATTTAATGTGGTTTTAGAGTCAAGTTTTGGCTGCTATTTCCAGCGTGGTGGTATCGCTTAGATATCCTAAATTATAATTTTAAATATATATATATATATACACACTCACAAGGCTTTGGTTGGCTTGAGATTATAGTAGAAGAGATTGAACCTGAAAGTACGTGGGTAGGAAGCGAATTTCTTAACCCCACAGCCATGCTTATACATATACAAGCATGCACCTAAGATCGAACATTATTGATCTGCACTACATAATGCAGTGCAGATCTATAATGCAAATGCATATACATCAATACAAGATTAAAAGTTGATATGTAACCTACCTCTGATTTTCACCGAGAGACACTTTGACAAAGAGCATGTTTGGATTGACATGAAGTCTATAGAGACTTTTGAAATTATTGACACCCTCTACTTCACAATCATCTACCATGATAAAGTTGTCAATCTGCCAAAGAAAGGAAATACTTCTGAGATATTATGCCAAAATGTTTAAGTCAGATTTCTTATATTATTTTTTATGTGTGAAATTCTCTTTTTTATACTTATGTAATTTTTTTGGATCTTATATAGATGTTATTAACAGAATATTTCTACAGGAAGAAAAGAAAGAAAAAGCATTAAAAGTATAAAATGATAAACGTCGCACTTATCAACCCTAGCCAGACTCATGGGCTCGGTTTCTCGGTTTCTGAGGCGTATGTGTTCCCCCCAGCTGGACGGGACGCCAGTCCATCGCAGCGTTACTCAAGAAACAGGAAGACAGAGTGAGAGAAAGTTGGGGCGAAAGAGTACAACAGGGGTCGCCACCACCCCTTGCCAGAGCCTCATGGAGCTTTTAGGTGTTTTTGCTCAATAAACACACACAAAGCCCGGTCTGGGAATCGAAACCGCCATCCTCCAACCGCGGGTCTGCTGCCCTAACCACTCGGCCATTGTGCTTCCACTATTAAAAGTAGAAAAGTCCAAATTATTGAGAAAAAACCCCTAACTACCTCACCCAGGAAACAAGCAAAAAGTAAAAAGTATGGAGGGGGGTTAAGCAGCAGAAGATGTGGAGGGAGAAAGGGGTTGCACACTCCAGAACAAATTGTATAATTAGCCATACCTTGTGGACATGATCGCAATGGTGTTGCCATGGGGTATGACCAGCATCACTCACTGCAACAACCACCCAACCCTGCAGGGCTTGTTTCTTGGACGGACCACAGTTATCCCAATTTTGCAGAGGAAACTGACAGTGCAGGGTCTGAGAACTCCAGGTCTCAATGGTGATTGGCACAAATGGATAGTTGCTGGGGATCTTTTCCCTTTGAATGGCAGATCTAGAAATTAATTTTTTGTAACTAAACACTTTCAAACTTCGTATACTGGCAGAATGTGTTATATAAAACCTCTTTTACTCTTAGTGTTGTTGAGAAAGGTTTCTATTTTCAAAGTTATCTCGTGTTAAAGATGTCGTATTTTGATAATTTCAACCAATCAATGACGCGTATTCAGCTGAATAAAATTACTGCTGTTGTTTGTCAACAATAACTATCGGCGGTGTATATTTCATTTATCACTGTTATTTATGACATCGTTCATGCGTTTGTACTGGTTTTAGCTTTAAGGGGTTAGGGTTAGGGCTTTAGAGTTAGGATTAAGGTTAGGATTTTACGGTTAGGGTTTTAGGGTTAGGGTTTTAGGGTTAGGGTTTTAGAGTTAGGGTTAGGGGGGTTGGGTTAGGGTGTTAGGGTTAAGGTTGGGGTTTTAGGGTTAGGATTGGGATATTAGGGTTAGAGTTACGGAAAAAAGTGACAAACAGGAAAAAAAAACTAAAAGCAGTAGAAATGCATGAACAATTGTGGTGGTGCCATGAAGTAAACATGCTTCAGATACACTTGTTTATTCATACAAACGTAACTGAGATGAAATATGTCATAAATAACAGTGACAAACGAAATATACACCACCGGAAGTTGTTGTTGACAAATAACAGCAGTAATTTTATTCAGCTGAATACATGTCATTGATTGGTTGAAATTACTGAAACACGACAACTTTAACAAGAAATAACTTTGAAAATACAAACTTTTCTCAACAACACTAAGAGTAAAAGATGTTTTATATGACACATTATACCAGTGTCTGAAGTTTGAAAGTGTTTAGTTACAAAAAATTAATTTCTCAATCTACTGTTCAAAGCTGGTCAGGCTTCTGTGCCTGTTTCTCTATCTCTCCTCTGTGTTACAGATGGCGATGCCCAGACTTGTGACTGATGCAACAAGATTGAAGCAGGAGAATGTGTCACAGCACGTTGCATTCCAGACTAGGGATCTGCCTCCTTCACATGGGTACAGGGTTATTCTGCAAGTTTATTAATTTCAAATTTTTATTTTCTTTTATTTTTTTCTTTGCTTATTGGACAATACAACCGAAACCTTATCACTGTTATGTGTAACCATAGTCAAGACATCTGATCTCTCAGATGACCCAAATCCACCTCATATTAGTAGGTACATCAAGATCAGTATCATAGTGTGAGGTGTACTGGGAGTGCAGGCCACACAGGGCAGCCACAGGGTGACCTGTTGTGCTTGAGGAGACCTATTGAGTCAAGTACATCAATATCAAAATAAATATCAAATGGAAATTGTAGTTACAATGCCTGTGCCGGTGGCACATAAAAAGCACCATCCGAATGTGGCCGATGCCAGCGCCGCCTTGACTGGCTTCTGTACCAGTGGCACGTAAAAAGCACCAACTGATCGTGGCCGTTGCCAGCCTCTCCTGCCAGCACGTAAAAAGCACCCACTACACTCATGGAGTGGTTGGCGTTAGGAAGGGCATCCAGCTGTAGAAACACTGCCAGATCAGACTGGAGCCTGGTACAGCCCCCTGGCTTCCCAGACCCCAGTTGAACCGTCCAACCCATGCTAGCATGGAAAACGGACGTTAAACAATGATGATGATGATGATCTTTGTTGTAGTTGAAGGTTTATAACATTTAAGGAAGGGGACAGCAGTTTTGGCTCTGGCACAGGGTGGTTGAAACTCACGCTACACCACTGATCAAGATAGGAATAATTTATCAATGTCAGCAATAATGAGTGCTCCAACTAGCTTTCTGAACTGAGCCCCTGAGAGTAAATCTATAGATACAGCAGGACTCATTTTAGATTTCATATATTCTTTTACTTTTACTTGTTTCAGTCATTTGACTGTGGCCATGCAGGAGCACCGCCTTTAGTTGAGCAAATCGACTCCAGGACTTATTCTTTGTAAGCCTAGTACTTATTCTATTGGTCTCTTTTGCTGAACTGCTAAGTTACGGGGACGTAAACACACCAGCATCGGTTGTCAAGCGATGTTGGGGGGACAAACACAGACACACAAACATATATATATATATCACTTGACAACTAATGCTGGTGTGCTTACATCCCTGTAACTTAGCGGTTCAGCAAAAGAGACCAATAGAATAAGTTCTAGGCTTACAAAGAATAAGTCCTTAGGTCGATTTGCTCAACTAAAGGTAGTGCTCTAGCATGGCCACAGTCTAATGACTGAAACAATTAAAAGAATAAAAGAATTAAAAGAATATATATATATATATATGATGGGTTTCTTTCAGTTTCTGTCTTCTAAATCCACTTGCAAAACTTTGGTCAGGTCAGGGTTGCAGTAGGAAACACTTGTCCAGGGTTCCATGCAATGGGAGTGAAACCATATGGCCAGGCAGCCCCTACATCTGTAGAAAAAAAAATTGCCTTTTGTTTGATTTCTTTAATATTTTGATTATTACTGGACCAAAATTGTCTTCCATTTATGGAATGGAATGAGGAAATTCACATCAAACAGAGGACTAATTATATGCTTTTCCATTTGCTTCTTTTATCCAAGAACAAAGCTGTGAATTTTTAGGAGAAACAAATTAAAGCTACCTCAAACAGTCATGCTTTTTGAAAGGATACAAACAGTTAAATCCATTTAGTCTTTGATACAAAACCCATTTAGTCCTTTGATACAAAACTGCTTCTTTAGAATAAACATTTTAAAACTGAAACCACACATTATAATTCTGTGAAAGAATCCTTTATTAATTTATGTTACAAACACCAATTTACTGTACAAATGTGTGAAAAAATTAGTTTTTTTTTTTTACAAAATCACTTAAATTTATTGATTACTCTCTTTTTACTCTTTTACTTGTTTCAGTCAATTGACTGCAGCCATGCTGGAGCACCGCCTTTTTTAGTTGACCCCAGGACTTATTCCTTGGAATCCTAGAACTTATTCTATTGGTCTCTTTTGCCGAACGGCTAAGTTATGGGGATGTAAACACACCACCATCAGTTGTCAAGCGATGTTGGGGGACAAACAAAGACATACCAACATATGCACACACACACACACACATACATATATATATATATATATATATATACATATATACGACAGGCTTCTTTCAGTTTCCGTCTACCAAATCCACTCACAAGGCTTTGGTCAGCCCAAGGCTATAGTAGAAGACACTTGCCCAGGGTGCCACGTAGTGGGACTGAACCTGGAACCAAGTGGTTGGTAAGCAAGCTACTTACCACACAGCCACTCCTGCACCTATTATTATTATTTTTTATTTTTTTGGCAAAACTAACTGAAACAAAAGGAAAGTGTTTCATTAGAACGTCTGGCAGCTGACTTGGCAGACACCCATAAAATTATTAACCATCTTACAAACAATAACTCTGAGCACCTTTTCAAACTCCACCTGTCTAGCACCCGTGGACATGTTTACAAAGTAAGAAAACAGCACAGCTCCCATGACTTTCGGAAACACTTTTTCACGCTAAGAGTTGCTGAAGTATGGAACAAACTGCCGGCATCAGTTGTTAGTTGTCAGAGCACTGCATCATTCAAAACGTCCATGCTTCCTGAGATTCGCCAACACTACACCTGATTTTCTCCTCTCCATACACACGCAAGCATGTATCTGACTCATACACTGTTCACTTCTCAGACATTTGTACATTACTGCATATGCTATATACGCACTTTTGACAAGTTGTGGTGCACCTGAGCACTGTATACAATAATTCCGTTATTATTATTATAGAATTGATGATTGATGATGATGATGATGATGTTGGTATTTGGCTGAAGAGGTAATACAGTGTTGGGCTATACAACAACATCATCAACATTTACAAGCTTTTGGTCATTGCCAGTGCCACCTGACTGGCCCTCGTGCCGGTGGCTCGTAAAAGCACCCACTACACTCTCAGAGTGGTTGGCGTTAGGAAGGGCATCCAGGTGTAGAAACTTTGCCAGATCAGAATTGGAGCCTGGTGCAGCCTTCTGGCTCACCAGTCCTCAGTCAAACCGTCCAACCCATGCCAGCATGGAAAGCGGATGTTAAACGACGACAACAATTATGATCACAAAAATGTTAAATGATGTGAAATTAGCTCAACAGAGGATTGAAACCAGCTTGTAAACTTTGTCCCCCCCTTTTAGTTTACCCGTTACACTTTAGTAGTCATTAGAGTAAATGAAGAAAAAAAATAACGAAATAATTAAATTGTACTAACCTGTTCTCGGGTTTCAAGTTTTCTAATGAAAAATTCTTCCAATTCCTGAAATGAAATCCACAATTCAAAGAGTTTTTAATATCATTTTTAAAATGGAAATACTTTGAGTTGCTGGTGTTACGTGTACCTAACTCATTTCAAATTACATATGTGTAGGAAGAAGTCGCCAAACAGATTTCTTTTCTTAAAGCAAGCATTTAGTAACAGTTACTAATTTCATATAGCTAACATGTTTTTATGTGGAGGCATATGGCCTAGTTGCTAGAGTAGCAGACTTGCGGTCGAGGGATCACGGGTTCGAATCTCAGACCAGGTGATGTGTGTGTTTATGAGTGAAACACCTAAGCTCCACATGGCTTTGGCAGAAGCTTAATGGTGAACTTCTGCTGACTCTTTCGCCACAACTTCCTCTCACTCTTTCCTCCTGCATCTTGCAGCTCACCTGCGACGGACTGGCATCCCATCCAGGTAGGGAAACCTATACGCCAATGAAACCAGAAAACTGGTCCTTATGAGCCAGGCATGGCTAGAGAAGAAAACAACAACAACGGAGAATACAGTTCTATATTTAAGAGATGAGGAATTATGTACATTATTTAGATTATTTAGATTTGATGGATATTTGTCCTCATCTTTGTTGTTGTTAACACAACGTTTCGGCTGATATACCCTCCAGCCTTCATCAGGTGTCTTGGGGAGATTTCAAACCTGGGTTCTCGTTCCTAAGGTATTTTTTGAAAGTTATTATTATTATTACTATTATTATTATTATTCAGGTCACTGACTGGAATCAAACTCGGAATCTTGGGGCTAGTAGCCCGCGCTCTTAACCACTATGCCATATGCCCATGGACCATTATGAAGTGACTTTTAGGGTTTATAAATCTAATATTTTCCTCTCCTTCCTTAATACCGTTTCCCATATGCTGCTCATATCTGCACTCGGTCTGCTTAGGAGGTTGTTGTGTCCTAGCATATGTGCTGCTTCTTTTAGTTTTCATATTTTCCAGTAGTGTTCTCTGTCTATTGTTTTAACTTCATCCCCCAGGGGGAGGTGGTCTCCATTTTTCCATACATGATCAGCTATACCCGATTTATCAATATCTCCTCTTGTCACAGCTTTGCAATGTTCGTCTACCCTTATTTTGAGGGGCAGCATGTTTCGCCATTGTATAACCTACCACAGCTGCATGGGATGGAGTAGACGCAGTTTTGGGTCATATTGGTGGTTTTACTCGAAGGAGATATTTTCAAAGTGTTGTATTACTTTTGAATACTGTCCTGATGTTGTCAACAACAACAACAACAACAACGAAAAATACCTTAGGAATGAGAACCCAGGTTCGAAATTTCCCCAAGACACCTGATGAAGGCTGGAGGGTATATCAGCTGAAACGTTGTGTTAACAATAAACAAGATGAGGACAAATATCTGTCAAATGTAAATAATGTAAATAATGTAAAAAATGGAGAAGTATGGAAAGAAACATTGCTAATATGAAAAGAATAATGTTACAAGCTGTATGATAGAAGGCTGCTGATTTTCAAAGTTAGAGATGCTGGAAGAGGAAATGGAGGAGGAGGACGAAAAGGAGGAAGTGGCAGGGAAGCAGGGAGGTGGAGGAGGAAGAGAAGAGGAAGCAGAAATGGAGGAGGCAGAAGTGGAGAAGGAGGCAGAAGTGAAGGAGGAGGCAGAAGTAGAGGAGGAGGCAGGAGTGGAGGAGGAGGCAGGAGTGGAGGAGGAGGCAGGAGTGGAGGAGGAGGCAGAAGTGAAGGAGGAAGAAGAGTTTATCTTCTTACTGGTGCTCAGCTTACCGAAGACAAGGGTTCTATTTGACCTGATCAAAGGAATGGCCAGCTCATGAAATTAACATACAAGGGGCTAAGCACTCCACAAACACGTGCACCCTTAACATAGTTCCCAAGGAGATTCAGCATGACACAGAGTCTGACAAGGCTGGCCCTTTGAAATACAGGTACAACTCATTTTTGCCAGCTGAGAGGACTGGAGCAATGCAAAATAAAGAGTCTTGCTCAAGGACACAACCCACCACTTAATACCAAACTCATGACCTTACAACTAAGCCACACACCTTCAGATTATCTTAAAATGACCAAAGTCTCCATACAAAATAATAAGATATTCTAAAATATTCGAAAGACATCTGCATGAGACATTTGTGAATATCTTAGTGAAAATGTTGATTATCAAATGATACCAATACTGTTTTTCCAATTTAAAAAATATTCAAATATTTGCTAATATCCAGATGAGATATCAAATGATATTGTAATTAAATTGCTGATATGAAGTGATATCAATATCACTACTTCAATATACAAGCTATTCTCAAATAGTCACAAAATTTTCTAATAACAACAACAACAATAATAATAATAATAATAATAATAATAATAATAATAATAATAATAATAATTCTTTCTACTGGAAACACAAGGCTTCAAATTTGGGGGAAGGTATTAAGTCAATTACATTGACCAAGTGTGTAACTAGTACTTGTTTAATTGACCCTGAAAGGATGAAAGGCAAAGTCGACCTCGGCGGAATTTGAACTCAGAATGTAAAGACAGATGAAATACCACTAAGCTTTTCGCCCAGCGTGCTAATGTTTCAACCAACTCGCCGCCTTAATAATAATAATAATAAATAAAATCAAAACTGCTGACAAATGGTATAAACACCATCCTGAAGTTGTGACTGATGGAGAAAATGTGTCGATTCTCTGGGACTTCCCGCACATATCGACAAAACTATAAAAGCTAATAAACCGAACATTATTATAAAAGATCAGACAAAGATGGTGTGTTTATTAATTGACATGAATATTCTTTGCAATCACAATATAGCAGCGAAAGAATTTGACAAGATCAGTAAATATAAAGACTTGCTAATAGAAATTGAAAAAATGTGGCATCTCAAGGTGACTACAATACCAGTGATTGCAGGATCTCTAGGAATGATAAAAAAGGGTACTGAAACCTATTTGAAAATGATACCAGGCCTACTATCCTTACAGGAAGTGCAAAAAATCGTATTAACTGGAATGGCTCATGTACTGAGAAGAGCAATATCGCTGTGAAAACAACATTCATTTATGAATTTATTTATCTATTAATTTTTTTAAATACATATTTTACCTGTGAATTTGCATGTGTAATCTGGGAATGCATACAATGAGCTTCTCTGCCCTAGGTGTACAGAAAACACTTGGCAAGAAACGGAAGAAAATTTGAAGAAAAAAGGAAAAAAAAAAAATAATAATGATAGTTTCTTTATTGGCCACATGGGGTGCAATACCATTTCGGACAATGCAAAAACAAAAGACAGTGAGGGTTTACATAAATGTGTAAACAAGGAAAAATAATAACAATTAACAAGAAAATTCAAACAACAAAATTCCTCAATAGGGACAATGCCACCAAGGGACAACCATGGAACTCAGTAGTGATAATAATAATCCTTTCTACTAAAGGCACAAGGCCTGAAATTTTGGGAACATGGGCAAGACGATTACATCAATCCCAGTAATGAACTGGTACTTATTTTACCAATCCCCACCGTAAAGACGAAAGGTAAAGGTGACCTCGGTGGAATTTGAACTCAGAATGAAAAGGGTGGATGATGATAATTTATCAACTCGAATAATGATAATATTGTTAGCATAGTAATAGGACAGGAGGAGGGGGAAGAAATGGGAGGGGGCATAGGAAGAGGAGGAGGGGAAGCAGAAGTGGATGAGGAAGAGAGAGGAGGGATAGGGAGGGTGAAGAGGGCAAGGAGGAAGAGGAAGATGAGGAGGAAGAGGAAAAGGAAGACGAGGAAGTGGGAGAGGAGGCAGGGGTGGAAGAGGAGGTGGGGAAGTGGAGGAGGAAGAGGAGGAGGCAGAAGTGGAGGAGGAGGAGGAGGAGGTGGATGAGGAAGAGGAGACGTAGGAAGAGAAGGAAGTGCAGCAGCAGCGGCCAGGCTAACCTCAGGCAATGCTGAGTGGTTAGAAAGTCGCTTCCCAACCACATGGTTTTGGGTTCAGTCTCACTGCATGGCACCTTAAACAAGTGTCCTCAACTATAGCCCTGGGTCAACCAAGTCTTCTTAGTGGATTTGGAAAATAGAAACTGATAGAATCTTTAGCATGCCAGGCGAAATGCTTAGCAGTATTTCTGAGTTCAAATTCCACCGACAAGGACAGACAAACAGATTAAGTCGATTATATCAACCCCAGTGCATAACTGGTACTTATTTAATCAACCCTGAAAGGATGAAAGGCAAAGTCGACCTCGGTGGAATTTGAACTCAGAATGTAGCGGCAGATGAAATACCGCTACGCATTTCACCCGGCGTGCTAACGTTTCTGCCAGCTCGCCGCCTTATTTGTCATGATTTCTACAGCTGGATGCCCTTCCTAATGCCAACCACTCTAAGAGTGTAATGGGTTCCTTTTATGCGCCACTGACACAGGTGCCAGTTATATGACATCAGCATCAGCCACAACTACAATTTCACTTGGCTTGATGAATCTTCTCAAGCATGGCATATCACCAAAGGTCTCAGTCATTTGTCATTGCCTCTGTGAAGCCCAACATTTCAACCTGGAAAAGTGGAGATGATGATGATGATGGTGATGATCACACACACACACGACAGACTTCCACACCAGTTTCTGTCCACCAGATTTCACTCAGAAGGCATCGGTCCATTCAAGGTTGCCCAAGGTGTCACACAAAGGTACAGAATTTGATGCCATGCAGTTGTGGAGTGGACGACACAACCATAAAGCCTCTGGTATCTCAACAAAAACTGACAATATCAAGTGATATCAAGAACACCATTCCAATTTACAAAATGCCAAGATATTCTCAAATATCCACAAAAACATCTTAATGAAATATTTAATGATGTTTTAATTAAATTGTTGAAATCAAAGAATGTCAACACTGCTGGTTTAATTTTCATAATATTCAAATATTCTGAAAGATCCAGGAATATATTAATGCTATATTTGAGAAAAACCTTCATGCCTGTATACGATGGCTGTAGAGAGACTCTCACAACATCTCCCTCTATCTAAAGGACAGGAGTTGTATAACAGGCTTGGTTAGACTGGATAACTCCGTAAGGAGCACAGGGACAGTTTTTCTGGTGTATATATGTGTATATATATATATATATATATATATTCTTTTACTTGGTTGTCATTTGATTGCAGCCATGCTGGAGCACCACCTTTAGTTGAGCAAATCGCCCCCAGGACTTATTCTCTGTAAGCCTAGTACTTATTCTATTGGTCTCTTTTGCCGAACTGCTAATGTTATGGGGACGTAAACACACCAGTATCGGTTGCCAAGCGATGTTGGGGAGACAAACACAAACACACAAACAAACACACACACACATATATATATATGTACATATATATGACGGGCTTCTTTCAGTTTCCGTCTACCAAATCCACTCACAAGGCTTTGGTCAGCCCGAGGCTATAGTAGAAGACACCTGCCCAAGATGCCACGTAGTGGGACTGAACCTGGAACCATGTGGTTTGTAAGCAAGCTACTTACCACACAGCCACTCCTGCACCGATACACACACATATATGTATTCCTTCCTGGATGGAATGCTGGTCCATTGTAGAATTACTCATACCAACTGAGTGGACAGAAATGACATGAAATGAAGAACACAACACACTGCCCAGTCCAGGAATCGAAACTACAGTCTTATGATCATGAGTCTAACACTCTAACCACCAAGCCACGTAGCATCTCTTGTACAATAAAAGATACTATTAATTATGAAACTATGTACTAACCAACATTACACTTAATAGACACTTCAAAGCACTGAGTTGGTATTTTACAGAAAATAGAGGAAGTCTCAAACATAGAATACATGCAGAATTTGAGAGGCACAGGGTTCAATTCTCTGTAACAGCTTGCTGATCGCTTTTTTTTTTCCAACTCAAACTATCTGATGTGGCATACCAGCAGTTTTTTTTTTTTCCCTCCCAATGTGCCAAGGACCGGTAACATTTCTTAGTAATATTAATTTATACCGGAAATAATATATATAATGACTATAATAAAAGTTGATAATTTTTTATTGGATCTTTTCGGTTTGACCGGCAGTTTTTTAAATAATTTCCACATAACTAAACACTTTTAAACTTCGTATACTGGTAGAATGTGTTTATAAAACATCTTTTTCTCTTGGCTTTATTGAGAAAATTCTATAATTTGTAAGATATTTGTTGTTTTTTACTTCAGTTTCTGCAATTTCAACCAATCAATGATGTCTATTGAGGTGAAAACATTTTGTGCCTTATGAATATGTCCCTCGTTTAAGAAACAGATTGGGTTTATTTACATTTGTGAAGAAAAAAAATACCCTTCCCCCCACCCCTAACTAACCCTAACCCTAAAACAGATTGAAATGCAATAGATCGATACTAGGGTCATAATTATGGGTGACAAGTTTATATGACACCGCTAGAAAAAACTGCCGATCAAACCGAAAAGATTCTTTTTATTTTACTTTATATTTATTTTTTAAACACATAATATAATATTACATAAGCATTTTATAATGTTTTGTTTCTTTTCTGGAAACTCGCTGCATACCGGCAGCTGACGGCTTGCGAACCGGCACCGGTCCGCGGCCACCACTTTGAGTAGCACTGTTCTAAGCTGTTTTCACAGCCATTTTGCGTTCGAGACGGCCTTTACTTGCAGAATATAGCTCAAGGGAGATAACTCACGAAGATAAGTGAACCATTTAACTAAGGTGTGAAAAATTGGTCTTGTTTATTTGTTACAGTATCATCATCATTCAACGTCCTCGTTGCCATAAAGTTAGATGGAATCTTTTAAGGCATATTTTATACAATTGGATGCCCTTCCTGTCGCCAACCCTCACATGTTTACATGTAAGTTAATATTTCCCCCATAGCCTGATATACTTTTCACAGAAGACTGGAAACAAACAGTCTCACTTACATGAAAAATAAAATTTTATTTTATGGTTTGTTATTGTTTATATTTTGAATTGCATAATCTGTTATGGGGGCACCAAAATCAAGTGCTTAGGGCCTTGATAGGTCTTAATCCGGCTCCGCCTACCACTCTAATAATTCTTTCTACTCTAGGCACAAAGCCAGAAATTTTGGGAGAGGAGCTAGTTAATTACATCGACCCCAGTACTTGACTGGTACTCGATTTATTGACTCTGAAAGGATAGAAGGCAAAGTGGACCCCAGCAGAATTTGAAGTCGGAACATAGCAACAGGCGAAATACTGCTAAGCATCTTGTTCAGCATGCTAACAATTCTGCCAGCTTGCCGCCTTTTTCCTTTACTACTCACAAGGGGCTAAACACAGAGAGGACAAACAAGGACAGACAAACGGATTAAGTTGATAATATCGACTCCAGTGCATAACTGGTACTTATTTAATTGACCCCGAAAGGATGAAAGGCAAAGTCGACCTCGGCAGAATTTGAACTCAGAACGTAAAGACACGAAATACCTATTTCTATTTCTTTACTACCCACAAGGGGCTACACACAGAGAGGACAAACAAGGACAGACAAACGGATTAAGTCGATTATATCGGGCCCCAGTGCATAACTGGTACTTATTTAATCGACCCCAAAAGGATGAAAGGCAAAGTCGACCTTGGCGGAATTTGAACTCAGAACGTAGCAGCAGACAAAATACCTATTTCTTTACTACCCACAAGGGGCTAAACACAGAGAGGACAAACAAGGACAGACAAACGGATTAAGTCAATTACATCGACCCTAGTGCATAACTGGTACTTATTTAATTGACCCCTAAAGGATGAAAGGCAAAGTCCACCTTGGTAGAATTTGAACTCAGAACGTAGTGGCAGACAAAATACCGCTAAGCATTTCACCTGCCAGCTCGCCACCTTACTACCACTCTAATAATAATAAAAAAAAATTTTTTTTAAATAATGTTTACAATAATAATGGTTCAGAAAGCAATATGGTAAAAGACTGGAGAATTATGACAAATTCTTACTAACCTCTTCAAAGCTGGAATCTGCTGGTGGAAATGATTCCTGAAATGCAAAGAAAAAGAAATAAATGTAAACAGCAATAGAAATAGGGAATAATGTACAATAGCAAAAAGAAAGAGAAAAAAAATGTATGATGATCATCATCATCGTTTAACGTCCGCTTTCCGTGCTAGCATGGGTTGAACGATTTGACTGAGGGCTGGCGAACCAGATGGCCACACCAGGCTCGTTTAACGTCCGCTTCCCATGCAAGCATGGGTTGGACGATTTGACTGAAGGCTGGCAAACCAGATGGCTGCACCAGGCTCCAGTCTTGATCTGGTAGAGTTTCTACAGTTGGATGCCCTTCCTAACGCCAACCAAAAGAAAGAGAAAAATGAACACCATCAATCATTGCCAACATTTAATGACCATTTTTCATGATGGCATGGGTTGGACGACAGCTTGACAAGAACTGACAAGGCCAGGGACCATACCAGGTTCCACAGTCTGTTTTGGCCTTGTTTCTATGGCTGGGATGCCCTTCCAATCACCAACCACTTTACAGAGTGTACTAGGTGCTTTTCACATGCCACCATCATGCTTTAAGTGGTACTTTCCGGACAACTCAATAAAATGCTCCCTCATAGTCTTGCCATGTGTGTGTGTGTGTGTGTGTACAAATGTCTAATAAACTCCAAGAAAAAGTGCTAATTGCTGTACTAATTGCATTGGCTGTTCAATGAGGCAGCATCTTTCGATCTTTTCAGAGTGGAAATCTGCATCAATTATTTGCAGACAAATTTGAAAAGTAGCCTCCCTTGCCTTCGCCATCAAATCTCTATATATAAAGCTGAAGTTGTCTGTGTGCGGCAGGTTTGGTAGCCTTCAACTAACACTATCTCCTTCGAGACTCTGCGGCGCAAGTTGACCAAAATTGAGAGTATGATAGAAGAAGGCTTGCTCTTCCTTTCATAGAAGAAAAATTTCAAGTCGGACCATGTTAAGATCAAAAATTATTTACATCAAAAAGGTGCTTTTTTTCTATGAAAATCCCTATTTTTTACGATTTTTTGACTGCTGTGTCGCCATTTTTCGGTGTATTTCAACTGGAAAAATGTTCACTTAAAGAGAATAACAAGCTACATAATGCAAAACTTTTATTTTCAAAAATTCCAATTCTAAAGGGTCGAAACAAACCCGAGTAACGCTGGGCGATACTGCTAGTCCAGAATATAACCAATATGACTCACTCTGCTCCTCACTATCACGTCATCGTTTTCACTATCCGCTTTTCCATGCTTGCACGGGTCAGACGGAATTTGATGAGGCAGATTTTCTATGGCCAGATGCCCTTCTTGTCACGACCCTTATCTGCTTCCTGCCCCCATGATCAGACATGTTTTCATGGGAGATTGGAAATGAAGGACCAGCTTGCATGATACTCTCTTTACTCTTTTACTTGTTTCAGTCATTTGACTGTGGCCATGCTGGAGCACCGCCTTTAGTCGAACCAATCGACTCCAGGACTTGTTCTTTGTAAGCCTAGTACTTATTCTATCGGTCTCTTTTGCCGAACTGCTAAGTTATAGGATTGTAAACACACCAGCATCGGTTGTTAAGCGATGTTGAGGGGACAAACACAGACACACAAACATATACACACACACATACACATATAAATACATATATACGACGGGCTTCTTTCAGTTTCCGTCTACCAAATCCACTCACAAGGCTTTGGTCGGCCCGAGGCTATAGTAACATTTGTTTACAACTTTCACACACACACACACACTTATATATTCGTTTTCTTTTATCTTTTACATTTTTAGTCACTAGAGCTTGGCCATGCTGGGGCATCATCTTGAAGAATTTTTACTCAAATGAATGAACCCCAGTACATTTTTTACACCTGGTGCTTATTCCATCAATCTCTTTTGCTGAACCGTTAAGTTATAGGAACGTAAAGACACCAGCATCTCAAGCAGCGGTGGGGACAAACAGACACAAAGACACACACACTATAGGCTTCTTTCAGTTTCCGCCTACCAAATCTACTCACAAGGCTTTGGTTGGCCTGAGGCTATTATAGTAGAAGACACTTGCCCAAAGTACCACGCAGTGGGACTGAACCCAGAACCCTGTGGTTGCAAAGCAAGTTTCTTACCACACAGTAATGACTATATTTATCAGATATTGGAGTAAAAGTTAATTTCGTTGTTTTTGTTTTGCTAACCAAGGTCTCTGACATGGCAGAACAAGCTAATATTAAAAAAGTGGAGGCACGTGGCTTAGTGGTTAGGGTGTCAGCATCATGATCGTAAGATTGTGGTTTCAATTCCTGGACCAGGCAACGCGTTGTGTTCTTGAGCAAAACACTTCATTTCACGTTGCTCCAGTCCCCTCAGCTGGCAAAAATGAGAAACGTTGCGATGGACTGACGTCCCATCCAGCTGGGGAACACATACACTATAGAAACTGGGAAACCGGGACCATGAGCCTGGCTAGGCTTTAAAAAAGGGCATGTGGAGGCGCGTGGCTTAGTGGTTAGGGTGTCAGCATCATAATCATAAGATTGTGGTTTCGATTCCTGGACTGGGTGACCCGCTGTGTTCTTGAGCAAAACACTTCATTTCACGTTGCTCCAGTCCACTCAGCTGGCAAAAATGAGTAATGCTGCAACGGACTGGTGTCCCGTCCAGCTGGGGAACATACTCTGACTGAAATAACTAAAAGAAGAAATCTCTATGCAGTTAATCAACCTGCTAGAAATAGTAGCTAAATTGCTTTTAAACTTCACTCTACCAGCTTTAAAATGGTTGCTTTGATGTTGTTGCATTTAGTCCTCAATCAACCCAAATTGAGCAGATGTATAACCAAAGACATTCCACCCATGACCATCCTGTTTTGGATTTTTGATCTTTTTAAAGTTACGTAGGAATACATTATCTTATGTGTTCTTTCTTTTTTCAAGGAGGCAAAGTATAATTTGAAGGAAATTTGACTATTATTTCTTGCAGGTTGAACAACCAGATGGAGGTTTACTCACTGGCTCAGTTATTTTTTTTGTTCAGTTTATAGATAAACTGTTACAATCAGAGTTATGTACCTTGCTCAAGAGTATAATAGTGACTACAGTCAGAATTGAACTCCTTTCATTTTTTTTAATTAATAATAAATCCCATTTCTTAAAAAACAGTTGTGAGGTGGCAACAGGAAGAGCAATCGACCATAAAATCCTGCCTCAAACAACTTCGCATCTAATCCATGCAGGCATAGGGAAACAGACGTTAAAGAAACAAACAGAGACATGGCTGTGTGGTAAGAAGCTTGCTTCCCAACCACATGGTTCTGGGTTCAGTTTACTGTGTGGTACTTTCTACTATAGCCTTGGGCCGACTGAAGCCTTGTGAGTAAATTTGGTAGATGGAAACTGAAAGAAGCCCATTGCGTGTGTGTGTGTGTATGTGTGTGTGTGTGTGTGTGTGTGTGTGTGTGTGTGTGTATTTATGTGTGTCTATGTTTGTTGCCCACTACTGCTTGATAACTGGTATTGGTGTATTTACATCCCTGTAACTTAGCAATTCAGTAAAAGAACCAATAGAATAAGTAATAGGCTTTAAAAAATCAAGCCCTGGGATCGATTTGTTCAGCTAAAACCCTTCAAGGTGGTGCCCCAGCATGGCCACAGTCAAATGAGTGACAACAAGTAAAAGATAAAAGATATTGTGCCTTGTTTAGTAACTACTTGTACTTGTGGCGACATTCACCCTGGGCGACATTCACCTCAAGGCATCTCGAACCATGGCAGCCCACGCACAACAGTCCTACGCCAATTCACTGGAGATAGAGAGCCAGTCACGGTTCCATCGGCGCAGGCTAACCATCTGCGGTCCCGTGAGCACAGAGAGGTCCTCCTTGATTGTCGTAGCTCAGGTCTTCAGCTGCCCGCCCATGCATTTCCACCAGTTGGGAAGTGGAGTTGGAAGGACATCACAGCTCAGTTCATCCACCGAATGCCTACATGCATGGCCAAACCACCGCAAGCACCGTTGCAGAAGGACAGATGGAAGGGGCCGTAGAGGCAGGCAAAGTCGAAGATTGGCGGTGGAAACTCGATCCACCCGACGGCAGCGAAGAATTGTTTAGGAATATAACTATTGAGCGTCATTGAAAACGAAAGAAAGAGAAAGCATAGTAGAGATGGTCAACTAAGAATGTATTCTAGTCTCAAAATAAGATCCTTTTCATAATCTTACCACAACTGTATCCAAAAGTTCGCCAACATTGTTGAGAATTGTTCCTGGTTTTACATCTGCAACACAAGGCTTACAGTCTTTCTTCCAGAGCACAATCTCGCAGGCTTCACAGGCATAGTTGCACATTAAGGCCAACAATATAGCGACTTGCTGTTTCTGTGGAAAAACAAAAATGAGAAGTGCTAAATTTTTCGTTCGTCTTCCAATTGCTTTTTTTAATATTTTAGCATTCAGTCTATAAATCTCAAGTAGAAAAGTTACATGCATATATGATGAGACAGCTGTGACAGATTATGGATATAATAATAATAATGAAATTATTGTATACAGTGCTCAGGTGCACCACAACTCGTCAAAAGTGTGTATAAAGCAAATGCAGTAATGTACAAATGTCTGGAAAGTGAACAGTGTATGAGTCAGATACAAGCTTGCATGTGTATGGAGGGGAGAAAATCAGGTGTAGTGTTGGCAAATCTCAGGAAGCATGGAAGTTTTGAAGGATGCAGTGCTCCGACAACTAACAACTGATGCTGGCAGTTTGTTCCATATTTCAGCAACTCTTAGTGTGAAAAAGTGCTTCCGGAAGTCATGGGAGCTGTGCTGTTTTCTGACTTTGTAAACATGTCCACGGTTGTTAGACAGGTGGAGTTTGAAAAGGTGCTCAGAGTTATTGTTAGTAAGATGGTTAATAATTTTATGGGTGTCTGCCAAGTCAGCTGCCAGACGTCGGAGTTTCAACGTATCCATGCCCAGGGAAGTAAGACGTTCAGAATATAGCAAATGCCTGATGGAGGGTATTCTTTTGGTTGCACATCGCTGAACAGTTTCCAGACGATTAATATCCTGGGCAAGATAGGGATTCCAGACAAGTGATGCAAATTCCAGGTGAGGCTGCACCATAGCTATATAAAGCCTCAGATATATAAAGCCCAGAGAGTGGCTCACAAAGGACTTGGTAAGTGATGCCAAGACACCCTCACTCTATTTGACAAGATCAGGAATGATGAGATCCTCTGGAAACATCTTCACTGATAGAAATTTATGTTGGTCGGGACATGTGTACAGGATGGGCATCAAAAGACCTACCCACCCCACCAGACAAATCCTTTACTCCCAACAATGTAAGGGGAAAATAAATCAGGGAAAACCTAGACTGGGATTCAAAGGTACTGAAAAAAGGAATATGGGGACAGTGACAAGTGACTGAAGACCTGACAAGCCAAGTGAGATTGTAGTTATGGCTGGTGGTGGTGTTTCGGAACTGGCATCCATGCCAGTGGAACGTTAAAAAGCACCGACTACACTCTTGGAGTGGTTGGCATTGGGAAGGGCATCCAACTGTAGAAACCATACCGAGTCAGAATGGAACTTGGTGCAGCTCCCCAGTTTACTGGTTTTCAAACAGCCCAACCCATGAAGAAGAAGAAGAAGAAGAAGAAGGTGGTGGTGGTGGTGGAGGAGGGGTCGGAGGAAGAGGGGGCAGGAGTGAGGAGAGGAGGGGGTGTGAGGAGGAGGTGTGAGGAGGAAGAGGAGGAGGAAGAGGAGGCGGAGGGGGATGTGGTGGTGGAGGGGTGATGTGGTGGTGGAGGGGTGATGTGGTGGTGGGGGGGGCTGTTAGAAGGTGGAGGGGGGAGAGGAGGGTGGGGGCCTGAGGAGAGGAGGAGGAGGAGGAGGAGGAGTGGAAAGGAATTGATCAGAAGAAATGGCAAACTCGAGCAAAAAAAAACTGACCAGCATGGAGAAAGCTTATCAAGTCCTGCCAAAGCCATGAACAGTCATAATCACAATGATTGACTGCAGATCAATAGAGAGCGTTCAGATTATGCTGTCAAATGTACCACTTGTCTATTCTCATTAATTTGAATCAATCATCTCATAGCTTTGAGACTTCGATGATGTGATTGCTTATTCTGAGAATGATATTGTAGGGTAGGTGCAGAATGTTTAGGTATTCCCAATCATCTCTTTCATGATCATCATCACCATCATCATTTAACGTCTGCTTTCCATGCTAGCATGGGTTGGACGACTTTGACTGAGGACTGGCAAACCAGATGGCGCACCAGGATCAAATCTGATCTGGCAGAGTTTCTACAGCTGGATGCCCTTCCTAACGCCAACCACTCCGAGAGTGTAGTGGGTGCTTTTACGTGCCACCGGCATGAGGGCCAATCAAGCAGTAATGGCAACAGCCACGCTCAAATGGTGTTTTTTACATGCCACCAGCACAGGAGCTAGTCCAGCGGCACTGGCAACGACGTCGCTCGAATGTTTTTTTTCATATGCCACCGGCACAAGTGCCAGTAAGGCGACGCTGGTAATGATCATGCTCAAATGGTGCGTTTTACGTGCCACCGGCACGGAATGGAAATAAATGAAAGGAAAATATTAAACTGTTTTTTTACTTACAGTCCATGATTTTCCAAGTCCTTTCGCTGATTTGCAAGCACTCTTCCTTGCCCCTTCATCAACAAGGTTGCAAAGTATAACAGTCCTTCCTTTGACTGGACGCAGGTTATGGTTAGTAGCAAGCTTCATGGCCTTGTCAAGTGCTGCTTTGTAGGTATCTAAATTCTCCTTTGTATAATTAGTCCTGAAAGTAAAATATGCCAGCGGAAATGTTGAAAGGAAGATAAAGATTAAAATAATAAAAGACTATATTAAATGAAAAAAAAAAGGCATTGGAGGGACCATGCATTTACTGCATGCAGATAAATTTTTTTTGCAAATTATAGTGAGGCTTACAATGCTTTGCTTACCCAGGCTTTTTAATTGAACTGAATTGTTTCTTTTTTTTTAAGTATCACCATTATAAATGAAATTAAGAAATCAAATCTCTCTCTATATAAAGCTGAAGTTGTCTGTGTGTGGCAGGCTTGGTAGCCTTCAACTAACACTATCTCCTCCGAGACCCTGCGGCGCAAGTTGACCAAAATTGAGAGTATGATAGAAGAAGGCTTGCTCTTCCTTCCATAGAAAAAATTCAAATCAGACCATGTTAACACCAAAAGTTATTTACATCAAGAAGGTGCATTTTTTCTATGAAAATCCCTATTTTTTACGATTTTTTGACTACTGTGTCGCCATTTTTCAGTGTATTTCAACAAGAAAAATGTTCACTTAAAGAAGATAACAAGCTACATAATGCAAAATTTTTACTTTTCAAAAATTCTAATTCTAAAGGGTCGAAACAAACCTGAGCAACGCCAGGTGATACTGCTAGTTCTAAATAAATGAAACCCTCGAATCCATCTCTGTACATACATACACACACACACACACGTACAGTCACATGTCTATATGTATTTATGTATGTACGCACATTTGTCTACGTACATAGGTACACCATGATCTATACACATGCAGATGAGGGTCAATTCACATGAAAAAGAAAGTGAACAAAAATAATATGACCACTTGCTTATCGGGAAATTTGTAAGTTCGACTTTATTTTTTGTTTAAGATAATCAAACCAAATGTTCATCATTTTTGAGCCACTTGCCCAATGAGTATTTCTGCCAAATTTGGTGAAAATCCATTCAGCCGTTTTCCAGTAATTTTGCAAACACTCAGATAAACAGACAAAGACAAGTGATTACAATACCCTGCTTTCGTTTACACATGCAGGGTAATTAATTAATTAAAACTGAATAGAAAACTTATTAACAAATAATTACATATTTAACTCTTTAGCATTCAAACTGGTCGTATCAGGCCTAAATATTCTACCAGCTTTGTGTTTAAACTGGCCAGGTTTGGCCTCTTACACCTATCCTACAATGTTATTCTAAAAATAAACAATCACATCGTTGATATCTCAAAGCAATGGAGATAATTCATGATTAATTCAAAACAATGTGAATAAATAAGCAATACATTTGACAAAGTAATCTGAATGCTAAAGGGTTAAAAATATACAGTGTGTGTTTGTGTGTGTGTGTGTGTGTGTGTAAAGAGCTAAAAAGGCATAAAAAAAAATAAAACCAGAAGAGAGAGAAAAAAACAAAAATAATTTACTTACAAATACTTTTTCCGTTTTTTTTCAGGTGATACTCCTGTAAATTAAGAAAAAAAGTTTTTCACCATATGAAATCATCATTGACATCATCATATTTAACATCTGCTTTTCCATGCTGTCATGAGTTGGACAGTTTGACAGGAACTATAAAACTAGAAGATTGGGGGTGGAGGGGGGAAGGTGGTGGTGGTGAAGGCAGAGGAGGAGGGAGGATGTGAGGTGAGGAGGAGGAGGAAGACGAAAAGGTAGAGGAGGGGGAAGAGGAGGGGGAAGAGGAAGAGGAGGAGGGGTGAAGAGAGAAGGAGGGGAAGGGGTGGAAGGGAGGAGGGGTGAAGAAGAGGGGGGAGAAGAGGAGGAGGGTGACGAAGAGGAGGAGGGGTGAAGAAGAGGAGGAGGGGTGAAGAAGAGGAGGAGGGGTGAAGAAGAGGAGGAGGGGTGAAGAAGAGGAGGAGGGGGGTGAAGAAGAGGAAGAAGAAGAAGAGGAGGGGAAGGAGGAGGAAGAAGGAGGGAGGAGGACCAAGCCAGATTGAACATGCTGGCAGAAAATTATTTCCCTATGCAATCAAGACACACAGGAAGACCTAAGTTCAAGTAGGTTTGTTACAAGACTTCTGATCTGAAGTACAAGTTACAATCTTTGTCGAGATGTTTCTTACTGCGGTAACCCTATCCATGAGTCATGGTTTCTTCCCCACTTTTCATTCACCAGACTCAGAGGCCCTAGCAAAACTCACAGGCATAAGCTTATAGGGTGCAGGCAAAGTTGTGTGGTTAAGAAGATTGCTTTGCAACCATGTGGTTACAGGTTCAGTTCCACTGCACAGCACCATGGGCAAGTGTTTTTTACTATGGCCTCAGACTAAACAATGCCTTGTGAATAAATTTGATAGATGGAAACTGTGAGGAAGCCCAATGTATGTGTGTGTGTGTGTATGTATGTGTGTGTGTATGTGTATGTATGTGTGCATGTCTTTGTGGTTGTGTTTATCCACTATCACCACTTGGTAACCAGTGTTGGTTTGTTTGCATCTCCATAACTTTACAATTCAGTAAAAGAAACCAAACAGACAGGAACCAGACTTAAAATAAGAACAGGGGTTATCTTACAATCCTATATTTAAGAGATGAGGAATTATGTACATTATTTACATTAAATGGATATTTGTCCTCATCTTGTTTGTTGTTAACACAATGTTTCGGCTGATATACCCGCCAGCCTTCATCAGGTGTCTTGGGAAAATTTCGAACCTGGGTTCTCATTCCTAAGATATTTTTTGATGTTATTCAATAAAGCCATGGGCATGTGGCCTAGTGGTTAAGAGCACGGGCCACTAACCCCAAGATTCCGAGTTCAATTCCAGGCAGTGACCTGAATAATAATAATAATTATTATTATTGTTGTTGTTGTTGTTCAGGTCACTGCTTGGAATCAAACTTGGAATCTTAGGGTTAGTAGTCCGTGCTCTTAACCACTACGCCATATGACCATGGGCATATCCATCAAATGTAAATAATGTAAATAAGGAGTTGTCTTGTAAAACTAAAACCCTTCAAAGCAATGCCCCAGCATGGCCACAGTCCAATGACCGAAATAAGTAAAACAACAAAAGATTAAAGCTTACCATCTTCTGCTTTATCCAAATCCTTTCCATTTGTTCTAAGACAGCATAAGCACTGAAGGGTTGTCTTGTAAAACTAAAACCCTTCAAGCATGCCCCAGCATGGCCACAGTCCAATGCCATGACCGACATAAAGTTTAAACCACCAAAAGATTAAAGCTTACCATCTTCTGCTTATATCCAAATCCTTTTCCATTTGTTCTAAGACAGCATAAGCACTGAAGAACTGCGTTGGAAGCTGCTTACTGTGGATCACGTTATTCTAAAATAAAAACAGAAAAAAAAAGGGAAATTCCATTATTTTATGTGTTGCATCATCATCATCATCATCATCATCGTTTAACGTCCGCTTTCCATGCTAGCATGAGTTGGACGATTTTGACTGAGGGCTGGCGAACCAGATGGCTGCACCAGGCTCCAATCTTGAAATGGTAGAGTTTCTACAGCTGGATGCCCTTCCTAATGCCAACCACTCCGAGAGTATAGCAGGTGCTTTTATGTGCCACCGGCACGAGGGCCAGTCGGATGGTACTGGCAACAGCCACGCTCAAATGGTGTTTTTTACGTGCCACCTGCACAGGAGCCAGTCCAGCGGCACTGGCAACAACCTTGCTCGAATGTTTTTTCACGTGCCACCGGCACGCTCGAATGGTGCTTTTTACGTGCCACCGGCACGAAGCCAGTTAGCTCCTCTGGCAATGATCATGCTCACCCAAAACTATTATTATAATAGTTTTGGGTTTCTCAAGGACTCCTGTGCAGGTGACATTAGTCACTCTAGTGGATATTTAAAATGGTGCACAGAGAGTGTAGGTGGAACCTCTTCAGGAGGCATGAACAGGAGATATCAATAACAAAAAAAAAATTAATATTATGACAGAATTTCACAAAACAAAGAAGAATTTTAAAAACAACAAAGAAAAACAGATAACATTAAAATACAATAAAATGAAATAAAAATACCTCATCAGACAACTTTTGCAGTACGAGCCGTGTGTGTTTGCTCGAGATCTCTGCTGTAATCAAATTTCTGATATTCCTCAGCGTAGCCATATATGGTAATTTTCTATGATCTAATGAAATTTAAGAAGAAAGAGAAGATTGTTAATATATATATATACTGCTGAGACCCCCTTCGATCATGACTGACCATGGGATTGCACCTAGAAAGTTAACCTCTGAGGCACAAGTCCAGGCAAGGTTGTTTATGGAAGACCAGCAGTCGCCCATGCATACCAGCCTCCCCTTTCCATGCCACCGATGTTATCCAAAGGAGAGGCAAAGGGGGCGATACAGCTTGGCACCGGTGGCGTCGCAACTCATTTCTGCAGCTGAGTGAACTGGAGCAATGTGAAATAAAGCATCTTGCTCAAGAACACAACACGCAGCCCGGTCCGGGATTCGAACTCACAACCTCATGATAATAAGATCAACACTCTAACCACTGAGCCATGTGACTTCACATATATATATATATATATAAAACATTGCCATTTTAATGTCCACTTTTCCATGCTTTCATGAATCAGACAGAGTTTATTGAGGCAAATATTCTGTGGTTGATTCCCTTCTTGTTGTCAACCCTAACCTGTGCGTATATTTCTGTGTGTGTGTATGTGTGCACGCATATGCACATGCATGTGGGTGCATTTCTGTGTAGCTTTGTTTTGACATGATGCAATGATTGCAAATGAGCATCACCATCATACAAGCAATGGTTTTTGCTTCTAGTTTTCCATGGAAGACATGTCTGACCATGGGTGGATATTACCTTGCTTGAAAACAGGTGAGTGTTGGCAACAGCAAGGGTATCCAGCCATAGAATATCTGCTTCAGTGAATTCTGTCTGACCCATGCCAACATGGAAAAGTGGCATTTAATAATTTTGGCACTAGGAAGGACCTCTAGCCAAAGAAACCATGCCAAAACAGACATTTGGGGCCTGAGCAGCTCTCCGGCTGGCCAACCCCTGCCAAACTGTTCAACCCATGCCAACATGTCTTGTTCCTTCTCAAGCCATGCCTGTCTCATAAGGGCCGGTTTCCCAGTTTCCTTGGTGTATAGGTCCCCCACCTGGACAGGACGCCAATCCATTGCAGGTGAGCTGCAAAATGCAGGAGGAAAGAGTGAAAGTTGTGGCAAAAGTATCAGCAGAAGTTCACCATTAAGCTTCTGCCAGAGCCGCATGGAGCTTAGGTCATAAACACACACATCACCTGGTCTGAGATTCGAACCCGCAATCCCTCAACCGCAAGTCCGCTGCTCTAACCACTAGGCCATGTGCCTTCACAACTAAATGCGCCCTTTTAAAGCCTAGCCAGGCTCATGGGCCCGGTTTCCCGGTTTCTGTGGCGTATGTGTTCCCCAGCTGGACAGGACGCCAGTCCATCGCAGCGTTACTCATTTTTGCCAGCTGAGTGGACAGGAGCAACGTGAAATGAAGTGTTTTGCTCAAGAACACAACGCGTCGCCCGGTCCAGGAATCGAAACCACAATCTTACGATCATGATGCTGACACCCTAACCACTAACCAACGCACCTCCACACCATGCCAACATGGAAAAAGTGATGTTAAATGGTGGAGGTGATGTTGGCAATATAAATGAAAAGATGATCAAGCAATTTGTTCCCAGGTTAGAGAACAAACAGACCAGCAAACTTCAAAATACTCACCTATCAGGGATTGCCAAACACTAGCCTTGTTGCCATGTGAGGAAACTTGGGTCTCCCATGTTTCTGGGACTGGCAGTTTCATCCTCTTGCCAGCTCTTTTTTCATCAAAAGTACCATCCAATCGTGATTTATAAAATTCTTCAAGACTTTCTGGATACCTGAAAGAAAACAATAAGCAGAATATGAATATCCTGTTTAAAATGTTCCTGAAATGGTAAAAGAATAAAATGACTATGGATACTTTCAAAGGTTGTAGAATGGACATCATTGCTTTGGAGGTCTCTTCATTTTAATGGAAAATGAAAAGGGAGAGCAAGGAGAAATTAAAGAAGGAAATTAAAATTTTTAATATTATTTTTTATTTTATGTACCCAGGCCTATACCCTATTTTTTTTAGGAAGGGTTAGCCACAAGAAGACACACACCAGGCATTCCATTCGTTTCCTAGCTCAAAGAGGTGAACCCTGTTCTATGCTCGGGTCAAGGCATAGAACGCAACCCCCAATACTAGCAGCAGGGCCTGACAGCATATCCTGGTTCCATACTTCTTTAAGCAATATCAAATTCACTCATCCATCCACAAACACTGTGCGTGTGTGTGCAAAAGCACTATCCGAATCATGGCCGAAGCCAGTGCCGCCTCGACTGGCTTCCGTGCCGGTGGCACGTAAAATGCACCAATCCGACCGTGGCCGATGCCAGCCTCGCCTGGCACCAGTGCAGGTGGCACGTAAAAAGCACCCACTACACTCACGGAGTGGTTGGCGTTAGGAAGGGCATCCAGCTGTAGAAACATTGCCAGATAAGACCGGAGCCTGGTGCAACCTTCTGGCTTCCCAGCTCTCCGGTCGAACCATCCAACCCATGCTAGCATGGAGAACGGACGTTAAACGATGATGATATGATGTATATATATATATATATATATATATATATATATATATATATATATATATACGACAGGCTTCTTTCAGTTTCTGCCTATCAAATCCACTCACAAGGCTTTGGTCAGTCTGAGGCTATAGTAGAAGACATTTGGCCAAGGTTCCAGGCAGTGGGGCTGAACCTGGAACCATGTGATTGGGAAGCGAGCTTCTTACCACACAGCCACACCTGCACCTAATGGTAACACACTTTTAACACCATCATTGTGAGGTCAAGGTAAATAGACTGTAAAGTGCACACACACACAGTTGTCATGCTCAAACTATTAATATTCTCATAATGATGAACATATGAACATTTACATTATTTACATTATTTACATTCGACGGATATTTTTTCTCGTCTTGTTTGTTGTTAACACAATATTTCAGCTGATATACCCTCCAACTTTCTTCAGGTGTCATGGAGAAATTTCAAATGTAAATAATGTAAATAATGTACATAATTCCTCATCTCTTAGATATAGAACTATATGAAAATTTAATTTTCTTTAATTAATTAAATACATATGGAAAAAAAAAAAAAAAATGCTACTAACTTTTTACCAATTAGACACATTACATGATTAATTGGTTTGGCAATGTGAAGTTGTCTCACAAGCTGTTTCAGTGTGTACATCCGAGTACCATTCCTTTTGTGCATTTCACATCTGGTTGTCTGCAAAATTTATAAAACAAAAGCATATATACATATATCTATATAGATACACATATAATAATAATGAAATTATTGTATACAGTGCTCAGGTGCACCACAACTTGTCAAAAGTGTGTATAAAGCATATGCAGTAATGTACAAATGTCTGGAAAGTGAACAGTGTATGAATCAGATACATGCTTGCGTGTGTATGGAGGGGAGAAAATCAAGTGTAGTGTTGACGAATCTCAGGAAGCATGGAAGTTTTGAAGGATGCAGTGCTCCGACAACTAACAACTGATGCCGGCAGTTTGTTCCATGCACACATAAATCTTACTTGTGTAAATCTATAGATTCTAGCCATCACAAGAGTAAAACACAATGTAAGTTTATTAATGTTAATTCGATATATCTATTTCTATTTCTTTACTACTCACAAGGGGCTAAACACAGACGGGACAAACAAGGACAGACAAACGGATTGAGTTGATTACATCGACCCCAGTGTGTAACTGGTACTTATTTAATCGACCCCAAAAGGATGAAAAGCAAAGTCGATCTCGGTGGAATTTGAACTCAGAACATAACGGCAGATGAAATACTGCTAAGCATTTCGCTTGGCATGCTAACGTTTCTGCCAGATATCAGAGCTGTAAAGAGCGAGTATGTTTATACAAATTTTTACTCACTGTGGACATAAAAAGAGCATTCAGCTGAACCTTAATTTTTTTTTTTATTATTTTCCAATGGATTTTAATTAATTTACACATAAAATGATAGGATCTACCTCTCTTTAGCATAACACTGTTAATGCATTGATTACATTGCGCTAGTGCCAGGTAAAAAACACTGAGTCAACTCTGCAGAGTGGTTGGTGTTACGAAGGGCATTGAGCCGTAAAAACCTTGCCAAAACAGACACAGTAACCTCAGGTAGTCTTCTACCAGGCCAGCTCCTGTCAACCGTCCTACCCATGGATGCATAGAAGATGGACATTAAATTATGATGATGATGATGATGATATATAAACAGCTATGTACAATATAAAACCATAAAAGGAAATTTTAATTATCACTAATTGTGACTGACGGTGCTGAATAGCACCTATATTGCTAGAAATAGAAGTTAAAACAAGTGCACATATACATACATAGACAGGGGAGATAACCGCCCCTAAGCAAAGTTGGAAAACCACTGGACTAGACTAGTTTCATCTGTTAATTGCAGACTTGTCAGCAGTGTCTGTCCCCATTGCTTAGATGGTTAGCTAAAATCCTCTGCCTGTATATCTCTCTCTATATAAACGGCAGTTTGTCTGTGTGTGTTTCTGTGTGTCTGTTTGCTTGTACCCTCACCCTGACCACGGCTTTCAACCGATTCTGATGAAACTTGACACACACATAGCCCAATGTCATAATTCAAAACTAACGCAGCGAAAATTTTGAAAAGTTCCCCCAGTTCTGAAAAAAATCGATAAATTCGACATGGGGTCGAGAATCAGAAACACAAACCACAGACTGTCATGGGGACGCAACTCGACCTTTTTTAACTCAAAAAAAAATTTACCATCATTTTTTTCCATTTTTTTGCTATTTTTTGGCTATAACTCTCTAAAAATGCTTTATAGTTATTTCCCTTACAAACCTGAGCAACGCCGGGCGATACTGCTAGTATATATATATATATATATATATATCTTTTATTTTATTTGCTTCAGTTACCTGACTGTGGCCATGCTGGAGCACTGCATTTAGTCAAACACATCGACACCAGGACTTATTCTTTGTCAGCCTAGTACTTATTCTATCGCTCTCTTTTATCGAACCGCTAAGTTACAGGGACGTAAACACACCAGCATCGGTTGTCAAGCGTTTGTGGTCGAGGGATCATGGGTTCAAATCTCAGACCCGGCGATGTGTGTTTATGAGCGAAACACCTAAGCTCCACGCGGCTCTGGCAGAAGGTAATGGCGAAGTTCTGCTGACTCTTTCACCACAACTTTCTCTCACTCTTTCCTCCTGCATCGCAGCTTACCTGCGACGGACTGGCGTCCCATCCAGGTGGGGAACCTATATGCCAAGGATATATGAGCCAGGGATGGCTCGAGAAGGAACAAACTTCATCAGATCACCAGAATGTGTACATATACACACACATAGGCATAGGAGTGGCTGTGTGGTAAGTAGCTTGTTTATCAACCACATGGTTCCGGGTTCATCCCACTGTGTGGCACCTTGGGCAAGTGTCTTCTACTATAGCCTCGGGCCAACCAAAGCCTTGTGAGTAGATTTGGCAGGTGGAAACTGAAAGAAGCCCGTATATGTTTATATATGTGCGTGTGTATATGTTTGTGTGTCTGTGCTTGTCCCCCCAACATCGCTGGGACAAACCGATGCTGGTGTGTTTACGTCCCCGTAACTTAGCGGTTCAGCAAAAGAGACCGATAGAATAAGTACTAGGCTTACAAAGAATAAGTCCTGGAGTCAATTTGCTCGACTAAAGGCGGTGCTCCAGCATGGCCACAGTCAAATGACTGCAACAAGTAAAAGAGTAAAAGAGTAAAGAGAGAGTACATGTATAAAAAGGAGTAAATTCTCAAATGTTCTACTACTTAGAACCATACCTTATCAGGATATCCATCCGTGTTCTCTTTGTCCTCATCCTGATCTGTATTCTTTGATTTCTTGTCTTTCTTGTCTTTGTTGTATTTTGCTGAAACAGAAATGACATTGAAGAGAATAAATAAATATGCTATAGAAATGTAAAGAAATAAACTCTGCCATGGACACTAAACTCTGCTTGCGAAGACCTGTTGAGGCAAGTGAAATCGAAATCGAATTCGATGACTGGCATCCGTGCTAGTGGAGCGCTAAGAACACCATCCGAACATGATCGTTACCAGAGCAGCAAACTGGCTTCTGTGCAGGTGGCATGTAAAAAACACCATTTGAGTGTGGTTGTTAGCAGCGTCACCTTACTGGCACATGAAAAAAACATTCAAGCGATGTCGTTGCCAGTGCTGCTGGACTGGCTCGTGTGCAGGTGGCACATAAAAAACACCATTTGCAAGCGTGGCCATTGCCAGTACTGCCAGACTGGCCCTCGTGCTGGTGGCACATAAAAGCACCCACTACACTCTCAGAGTGGTTGACATTATGAAGGGCATCCAGCTGCAGAAATTCTGCCAGATCAGATTGGAGCCTGGTGCAGCCATCTGGTTCGCCAGTCCTCAATCAAATCATCCAACCCATGCTAGCATGGAAAGCGGACGTTAAATGATGATGATGATGAGGAGGAGGAATAAATGGAAACACTCGGGTATCTACAACAGTTCTCTTATGTTTATTACAACAATAACATTGTCAATATTGTTATAGGTGATCATCATCATCATTATCATCGTTTAACGTCTGTTTTCCATGCAGCATGGGTTGGACAGTTTGACCGGGCTCTAGGAAGCCAGGAGGCTGCACCAGGCTCCAGTCTGATCTGGCAGTTTTTCTACAGCTGGATGCCCTTCCTAACGCCAACCACTCCGTGAGTGTAGTGGGTGCTTTTTATGTGCCACCGGCACAGGAGCCAGATGAGGCTGGCAAACGGCCACGATTGGTTGGTGCTTTTATGTGTCACCAACACGGACACCAGTCAGGCGGCACTGGCAACTGCCACGTTCAGATGGTGTTTTTATGGCATGGGGGTCTTAACTACAATTTCCATTTGATTTTCGTTTTGATGTTGGTGTTAATGTACTTGACTCAATAGGTCTCCTATGTGAGGGAATTAATTATTCCTGTAAGCACTAATGAGGTTGCTATGCAGCTTGCAAGACTATGAACCCGAAGATGATGGCTTTATACTAGGAGACAAAGGGTTACAGTATGAGCGGAGCCTAAGCAGAACAGAGGAGCTGCATATCTACTCAGATTTCAGAAATAAGGACAGGAATGATTGGGTGTAGCTGGAAAGAGATGAAAAATAGGGGTGGTGAAATATGAGAGAGAACCCTCAAAGGACAAGATGGATAAAAGTGAGAGGGACAAAGTGACCAGGAGTGTGGGTGGGTGGTTGAGGATTGCAAAAGAGTTTGGGGGAGTGAGAAATGGGGAATGGGTGAGATGAGAGGAGCCAGGCAACCACTGTAAAGATTGGGTAGGATTCAAAGACGAATGAGGTGAATAGGGAAATGACCTAATCCTTTACTACCCACAAGGGGCTAAACACAGAGAGGACAAACAAGGACAGACAAATGGATTAAGTCGATTATATCGACCCCAGTGCGTAACTGGTACTTATTTAATCGACCCCAAAAGGATGAAAGGCAAAGTCAACCTCGGCGGAATTTGAACTCAGAATGTAGCAGCTGACCAATAATGCATCAGTTGAGAGAGGTGGGGAAATAAGAGATGAATGACAGAGCAGAGCAGCAGAATGGTAATGATAGTGCAGTAGACAGGAGAGACATAAAATATAAGAAAAATAATTACTCTAACAAATAAGACTGACATAGCTGCCGTTATTGTTTACATAATACAGGTACTCTAATAATTATATAAATAGTTAAGAAATATGTTCTCACCAAGTTGGTATTCATCAAAATCAGCGAATTTTTCAACCATTACTTTTCGTAAGGCAGATGGTAAAACACCAATAATAAAAGGCTTATTCAGAGTTTGGTACTAGAAATAAAGGGAATCAAAATAAATAGTTACTGTTGATTTATGAACACAAAAATGCTTCATAGTTACTATTAATTCATTAATTGTTTTCATTATTCATAGTATTCACAGCCTATTCAGGTAGGCATAGGAGTGGCTGTGTGGTAAGTAGCTTGGTTCTGGGTTAAGTCCCACTGTGTGGCACCTTTGGCAAATGTCTTCTACTATAGCCTTGGGCCGACCAAAGCCTTGTGAGTGGATTTGGTAGACGGAAACTGTAAGAAGCCCATCGTATGTATGTATGTATGTGTATATATATATATATACATATGTGCGTGTGTGTGTGTGTGTGTGTGTGTGTGCGCGTGTGTGTGTGCGCGTGTGTCTGTGTGTGCGCGTGTCTGTGTGTGTGTGTGTGTATGTTTGTGTGTCTGTGTTTGTCCCCCCACAACATCGCTTGACAACCGATGCTGGTGTGTTTATGTTCCTGTAACTTAGCAGTTCGGCAAAAGAGACCGATAGAATAAGCACTAAGCTTACAAAGAATAAGTCCTGGGGTCGACTTGCTCGACTAAAGGCAGTGCTCCAGCATGGCCACAGTCAAATGACTGAAACAAGTAAAAGAGTATAGAAATACAGTGAAGTTTGTGTGTTTCAGTGAAAAAGATGAAGACTAAAACAGGTCCATGAGAGAAATGCAGAAAAAGAAAAACATGAGAAATAATAGGCACAGGAGCAGCTGTGTGGTAAGAAGCTTGCTTCCCAACTACATGGTTCCAGGTTCAGACCCATTCCATGGCACTTTGGGTAAGTGTCTTCTAATATAGCCTCGAGCAGACCAAAGCCTTGTGAATGGATTTGGAAGACAGAAGCTGAAAGAAGCCCATTGTACGTGTGTGTGTGTATATATATATATATCGGTGGCACATAAAATACACCAATCCGACCGTGGCCGTTGCCAGCCTCGCCTGGCACCTGTGCAGGTGGCACGTAAAAAGCACCCACTACACTCACGGAGTGGTTGGCGTTAGGAAGGGCATCCAGCTGTAGAAACATTGCCAGATAAGACTGGAGCCTGGTGCAGCCTTCTGGCTTCCCAGATCCCCGGTCGAACCGTCCAACCCATGCTAGCATGGAGAACGGACGTTAAACGATGATGATGATATATATATATATATATATATATATATATATATATATATATATATATATATTTACAATTGAGGATAAAATCTTTATAAGAAATTATCAGTAGTTAGCGTGAAAAACTTCGTAAGAGAAAAAATCTGTAAATTTTTCCACTTTGAAAATATTTATTTATTATATTGAGGGTACTACTATTCGTAGATACCACACGCTAAGAGGGACCAATGCGGTCAAAACTATTAAAATAACAATAAATGTTGTTTATTTTTGTTTATTTTAGTAGTTTTGACCGCATTGGTCCCTCTTAGCGTGTGGTATCTACGAATAGTAGTACCCTCAATATAATATATCATCATCATCATTATCATCATCATCGTTTAGCGTCCGTTTTCCATGCTAGCATGGGTTGGACGGTTCAACTGGGGTCTGTGAAGCCAGAAGGCTTCATCAGGCCCAGTCAGATCTGGCAGTGTTTCTACGGCTGGATGCCCTTCCTAACGCCAACCACTCCGTGAGTGTAGTGGGTGCTTTTTACGTGCCACCCGCACAGGTGCCAGACAGAGCTGGAAAACGGCCATGAACGGATGGTGCTTTTTATGTGCCACCGGCACGGGGGCCAGGCGAGGCTGGCAACAGACACGAACGGATGGTGCTTTTTACATGCCACCGGCACGAGGCCAGTCGGGGCGGCGCTGGCAACGGTCGCGAACGGATGGTTCTCTTACATGCCACCGGCACTGGTAACACATCTGCAATTTCCATTTTGTTTTTCGATTTGGCATGCAAGATTCTTTATGCGAGTTCGTGTGTTGAAGCATATTCTGTTGTGTCTGGGGAGAGTCATTTTCTTTTCGTGCCTTATAATTTAACACACTCACCAGTAAAATTTCCACTTATTTCTTATTTTTATTTCCTAAAATTTTCGTTGTGTCTTGCAAGCTTTTCAATAGTCTTGACTCTCTTGAAAATGTTGCAAGACACAACGAAAATTTTAGGAAAATAAAAATAAGAAATAAGTGGAAATTTTACTGGTGAGTGTGTTAAATTATAAGGCACGAAAAGAAAATGACTCTCCCCAGACACAACAGTGTATATATATATATATATATATATATATATATATATATATTTAATAAAGAGAATGAAGAATTTGAACATTCAAACTTTATGTTCATTTCCAGTTAGTTTTTTCATAATAATTGTCCAACACGTGTTTTGATCACACTAACTGCATATTGTTGTATGCTTATATGCTTATATGCAGTGATTTATGCATTATTAGTACAATCTCTTCAGGGTATATAAGTACTCAGAGAAATTCGGTACCTGCCTGGATATTATATACTCCTTCTTACTCTGTGTGTGTGTGTGTGCGTGTGTGTGTGTGTGTGCGTGTTTGTGTGCATGGACATGTGTGTGTGCATGCGTGTGTCTTTGCTTTTGTGTTTGTTCCCCATCACCGCTTGACTACCGGTTTTGGTATGTTTACATCCATGCCATTTAGCAGTTCAGCAAAAGAGACTGATAGAATAAGTACCAGGCTTATAAAAAGAAAATAAGTATGGGATTGATTCATTCAATAAAAATTCTTCAAAGCATTTCCCCAATATAGCCACAGTCTAATGCCTGAAACAAGTAAGAGAAAAGCGCTTTTAAAATGAAAGAGAAATTAACCCTTTCGTTACTGTATTTCTGTTGAGATGCTCTGTGATTCTTTCAATTAATTTTAAATATAACAAAGAATTTAGTAAAATAACTTAGTTATCATTAAGATAGTGTTAGGAACATAAATTGTGACAAAGGTTTGGTGGAAGATTTTAATTCAAAACATATGAAAACAAGACATTTATACTGAAAGCAAGAGCTGGTTTCAGCCGGGTTGGTAATGAAAGAGAAATTAAAATATGGAAAATAAATGTAACTTACAGCACAGAATTCAGCAACTTCGATCCAGTCGGATGGTAACACCACAGTTCTCTTGTAGTATTTCTTCAAAAAATTCCGACAGTCAGAGTGCATAGATGCGAAAGCAAGAAGATAGTTGCTCGCACTACGGATATTGAGTTGCAGACGTGAATATAGTGCCACCTGGTGGTATTTTGAAACCAAAAGTTAGATTTTAGAGAATCATAAGAGAATATTTACCATACATATTATTAAAATATCTATATAGGTTTTATTTATGCCGGTGGCACGTAAGAGAACCATCCGAACGTGGCCGTTGCCAGCACCGCCCAGACTGGCCTCCGTGCCGGTGGCACGTAAGAAGCACCATCCAATTGTGGCTGTTGCCAGCCTCGCCTGGCCTCCGTGCCGGTGGCGTGTAAAAAGCACCATCTTATCGTGACCGTTTACCAGCCTCATCTGGCACATAAAAAGCACCCACTACACTCACAGAGTGGTTGGCGTTAGGAAGGGCATCCAGCTGTAGAAACATTGCCAGATCAGACTGGGCCTGGTGCAGCCTTCTGGCTTCGCAGACCCCAGTTGAACCGTCCAACCATGGAAAGCGGATGTTAAACGATGATGATGATTTAAAAGCAGCAGAAATATAACAAAAGCTGTTACTCAGAGTTTCACATTTCCGTTCCTCAGACAGTTTTGTTAAAATAGAACAGAAATAACGATATGATCAAACCAGTTAAAGGATACACCTTTAGAAATGGATTTGTTTCATTGGTCCTTTCAAATAACAGTCTTAAGCATGCGATAAATAAAGCATATTACTCTACCTCTGGTATTTGAGTACTCTTTTTTCCACTTGTTTCACATTTATGTGCTTACTCCGGAATATATATATATATAGGTGCAGGAGAAGCTGTGTGGTAAGTAGCTTGCTTACCAACCACATGGTTCTGGGTTCAGTCCCACTGTGTGACACCTTGAACAAGTGTCATCTATTATAGCCTCGGGCCGACCAAAGCCTTGTGAGTGGATTTGGTAGACGGAAACTGAAAGACATTTGCTGTGTGTGTGTGCGTGTATGTCTGTGTGTCTGTGTTTGTCCCCCCACCATTTCTTGACAACCAATGCTGGTGTGTTTACGTCTCCATAACTTAGCAGTTTGGCAAAAGACACCAATAGACTAAGTACTAGGCTTACAAAAAAATAAGTCCTGGGGTAAATCTGTTCAACTAAAAGTGGTGCTGCAGCATAGCCACAGTCAAATGACTGAAACAAATAAAAGAATAAAATAGTATATATTTTCTTCATTTTAATGTCTACTTCTCTATGTTTGCATGGGTCAGATGGAGTTTATTAAGACCGATTTTTCTACGGCTGGATGCCCTACCTGTCACCAACTCTCACCTGTTTCCAAGCAAGGTAATGCTTCACCATGGCCAGACAGGTTCTAGCTGAATAATGGAAATGAACGACACTGCTTATCTACATATGTATACACACAGGTGTGTGTGTGTGTGTGTTCTCAAAGAAGTCTCACCTTCAAAATAAATTCTGGGTCCACTTCAGCAATTTGCGTGCACAACTTTTCGATGAAGAGCTTTTCCTCACAATCAGAACTCTTGAACCTTGGTGAGGAAAGTAAAACTGCACCCATCACTCGAAGAAGTTTCTCCTGGAATATTTGAAATGTATAAACGTAAAATGTTAATTCAAAAGAGAAATTCTAATACTCGGTTAAAAGATAAAGTGTTCAATTATTGTTGTATGAATGCCCCCAGACGATGAAGTAGACTAGCCCTATACCTAGATATAGAGAGATGCTAGCACAGTAGTAGCAGTCGAAGTAGTAGAAGCGTAGTAGGGAGTCGAGAGTAGAGTTTAGTAGAAGGCGTCTGAACGTGCGACATAACAGTGGCAATGAGGATGAGATAGAACACACAGACACTGTGTAGTATTGTGATATAACAGTGGCGATAAGGTTTCGAATAGTACCAAAAGAGAAGAGTAGAGAGTAGGAGCAGAGCAGAGTAGTGTTGAGTTGAAGGCATCCGAATGTGTGACATAACAATTATGTATAATAAACCAGTGAGGGATACTACCTGCATAAAAGAACAACAGTTAAGTTAATAAAATGCACTAAAAAAATTCTAATTAAAATAATTACACTTTGAAAAAAAAACATCAGCTCAATGTCTAATATCATTTTAATAATTTTGGCAAAGATGGGAGACAACTCTAGGCATATTTAAGCCTTATTATACCTCCACAGTGAAGTAAAGATTTTGCAGAATTTTCCATATAGTGAATCACTATGTAGGTAAATAATACTGTAAATGAGCTGATATGAAAATAAGAAGCTTGCTTCCAAACCACACAGTTTCAAGTTCAGTTCCATTGCCTGTACAGGCAATGTCAAGTTGATGGAGGGAGTAAGCTAATACCAAGCCCAAACATTTGATAACTGTAAACAAATTCACCTGTGCAGGTTGTTCAGCAAGAAATTGCAAAACTGACATTCCCATCTCAGCCTCAAGAGACTACAATTAACACACAGCCAGACAGGGCAGTGCTTTGTGTTCTTGAGCAAATCACTTCATTTCTCATTACTCTGTGATTATCAGACACCTGACATGTACCACACCATGCACCCATACAGGTAGCTGTTCAAGAATTTGGACCTGGAGATCTCCATTTCCAGCGACTTCAAGGGCCACCTCCCAGTGGTGTTGGGCGTCAACGAAGAGCCCTCGACTACGACAAGACGACCAAAGTTTTTTTTCTTTTTCCCCAAGGTCTGGGGTCTCCTGCCCCTAAGCCCTAGACCATCACCTAATCACCCTTACCCGTCTTGTTGCTTAACAACAACAACAACAACAACCCATACAGGTAATGTTGATTTGATGGAAGAAGCGAGCTCATGTACAGCACATTCAATCACTATAACCAAAATCATCTGTGTGGTTCCATCAGCAAGAAAACTGCAGAATTGTCGGATCTTTACCTTTCAACCGACAGATTTAGAAAATAATTTTTTGTAACTAAACACTTTCAAACTTCAGACACTGGTAGAATGTGTCATATAAAACGGAGTGGTTGGCATTAGGAAGAGCATCCAGCTGTAGAAACACTGCCAGATCAGTCTGGGCCTGGTGCAGCCTCCTGACTTCCCAGACCCCAGTCGAACCGTCCAACCCATGCTAGCATGGAAAGCGGACGCTAAATGATGATGATGATGATGAAAACATCTTTTACTCTTAGCATTTTTGAGAAAAACTTATATTTAGGAAGTAATTTCACGTTAAAGTAAGTCCTATTTCGGTAATTTCAACCAATCAATGATGTGTATTCAGCTGAATAAAATTACTGCCATTGTTTGTCAATAAGAACTTCCGGCAGTGTATTTTTCATTTGTCACTGTTATTTATGACAACCCTTAACCCTAAAACCCTAACCCTAACCCTAAAACCTTAACCCTAACCCTAACACCCTAAAACGATAACTCAGGATGGTGAGCTGGCAGATTTGTTAGCAAGTTGGAATTTCATGTGGCTTTACATTGTGAGTTCAAACTCCACCAAAGTCAACTCTACCTGTTATACTTTCACTGGAGTTGATGCAATCGACTATCCTCCATCCCCTCCCCCCAACGTCTCCTAAAATTTCAGGCCTCATGCCAATAATAAAAATGGATTATTAAGTAAAGAATATTTACCTTTAACTGTTGAATATCTTTAAATGAGGACTCCTCACAGATTTCTGGTTCAGTGTCTTCTTGAGTAAATTTCAGTTTCTTCAGATAGTCATCTTTCTTGTTATCTCTTTCATAATTATCATCATCATCTTTGTCCATTTCTTCGTCAAAGACCAGTTCTTCATATTCATTCGAATACTGTTCGCTCACACTTTCCTTCTGTCTTTTCCTGACCACTTTACCTCTTAAATCCTTGAGTCCTGTTAAACTCCTTCTTTGTACCTTATTGAATCTCACTGGTGGTCTACATAAAAACAATTTAAATAAAAAACAATTAAATATTTCCATCAAATAACATCAAGCCAAGTGCTTCGTTTTGTTTCATTATGGCCACAGAAGACTAATGTGTTTGGGTTTCCTGTCATAGTTGTTAGGGCTTAAATAATCATACACAGGAGTGGCTATGTGGTAAGTAGCTTGCTTACCAATTACATGGTTCAGGATTCAGTCTGCTGAGATCCTAAACTCGGAGTTTTATCATGGCTACCGAATAATTATCAATTATTACATTTACAAATATATATACATCACACCACACTACACTACACCATACATTACACATCACATCACAACACATCACCCACAGCACACTGCCCATACACCCATCTACACATATATACACATATCACATCACAACACACCACCCATACACCCATCCCCACATCTCCACACCCACACATACATACACACACACGTCGAGACCACCAGCCCTCTTTCACACGCACATACATACTCTCTTATACACACACGCACCTTTGTGTTGGGGGCACCTTCGTTTTGGAAGTCACTTGACCCTGTTATCTCCCCTACTGTCCTTCTCGCGTCTGACCACTGTCCGAAGTCAGGACGCCATGATAGATTGTTAGCTCCTATGCGCATTTTTTTCTCTCCTTGTTTTTTTCTGTGTATCTTTCTGTCGAAGAGCGTAGGCTCGAAACATAAAAGACTTTTTCTATTTCTATTCCTGAGCACTATACTAATACATTTGTTTGTTTGTACTCCACCTGCCTTTGTCTTTTGTTTATTTTCGTAAACCTTCCCATTATATATATATATATATATATATGATGGGCTTCTTTCAGTTTCCATCTACCAAATCCACTCACAAGGCTTTGGTCGGTCCAAGGCTATAGTAGAAGACACTTGCCCAAGGTGCCACGCAGTGGGACTGAACCCAGATCTATGTGGTTGGGAAGCAAGCTTCTTACCACACAGCCATGTCTATACTTATACCTTATTTTCAGATATAACATATACATTACCTTATTATTTAGTGTGTTCTTCATTTTTAAGACAGCAGGTTATTATCTGAGTAAATTTTGGCAGCCATTTTTTGAAGATGAGAAGTCCACACAAAGACTCCTTTGTTGACATGTGTATGTTTAAATGTGTGTATATGTATGGTATGTGTGTATATATGTAAAGGCAGCGAGCTGGCAGAAGCATTAGCACGCCGGGTGAAATGCTTAGCAGTATTTCGTTTGCCGCGACGTTCTGAGTTCAAATTCCGCCGAGGTCGACTTTGCCTTTCATCCTTTCAGGGTCGATTAATCAACTTAATCCGTTTGTCTGTCCTTGTTTGTCCCCTCTATGTTTAGCCCCTTGTAGGTAATAAAGAAACAGATATTTCGTCTGCCGTTACGTTGTGAGTTCAAATTCTGCCGAGGTCGACTTTGCTTTTCATTCTTTCAGGGTCGATTATATAAGTACCAGTTATGCACTGGGGTCGATATAATCGACTTAATCCGTTTGTCTGTCCTTGTTCATCCCCTCTGTGTTTAGCCCCTCGTGGGTAGTAAAGAAATAGGTATGTGTATATATGTATATGAATTTAAGTGTGTGTAAGCATGTATATACAAACCTCTGTATGGGTCTGCATCGCTTCAAAGGACGCACAACCCTTGGCTTTGGTTTCTGCTGTGGTTTCCACACATGGGATGGTTGTGTTTCCATATCATCAGGTTCAATAGAGAATGGCATGACAGTGGAAGGCTCATTTTTCAGAAGAGTATTTTCCAAAGACAGACTTGGAATAGTTAGATTGCACGACAGATGTGCTTCATTCTCCAGATTCTTTAATAAGTTTTCATGTAATTTGGTTATTCTGTGATCAGAACCATAGTGTAAAGATGGCTTCTGTAATAAGGGATCCGTCAGATATTCTGTAACAAGAAATATTTCACAAAATTTTCAAACTAACATTACATTCAATCACATGATTAAATCATATAAATAATAATATATTAATAATATGGGGAGTGAGGAGGCACAGTGGCCCAGTGGTTAGGGCAGCGGACTCATGGTCGGAGGGTAGCGGTTTCAATTCCCAGACCAGGCATTGTGGCTGTTTATTGAGCAAAAACATCTCAAAGCACCATGAGGCTCCGGCAGGGGAACGGGGTGGCGACCCCTGTTGTATTCTTTTGCCACAACTTTCTCTCCCTCTCTCTTCCTGTTTCTTGAGTAACGCTGCGATGGACTGGCGTCCCGTCCAGCTGGGGGGAATACATACACCACAGAAACCAGGAAACCGGGCCCATGAGCCTGGCTAGGCTTGAAAAGGGCGAAAAAAAAAGAAAAAATATGGGAAGTACCCTGGTGGCCAGTAAACGTAGGGGAGATTATCAATTCTAGTTAATATTTGGTAGGATTAGAAGTTGGAATTTGAAATCAAGGAACAAGGAAAAAGGAAAAAGATACACATAATGTATATCTTTTATTTTTCCTTGCTCGAAAAGAGGATTTTAAAACTTCCAGTCTGAGGTAATTGCGTATTGAGCCATTTCATTCTTATTAGAAATCGTCAGCATGACAGAACTCAAAGTAAAAAAGAAATTAAGCATTTTACATAACAAGGCATTTAATAATTATACTGATTCCTAATTTTGGTATAAAGCCAAAATTAATTTAATCCCAGGAAGAGGTGGAGGGTGTATAGGAGGAAAAGGAGGAAGAAGGTTGTAGAGGAAGGGGGATTGAGGGGGAGGAGGAAGAAGACAGAGGAGGTAGAAGAGGAGTTAGCAGTGGGGGGTTGTTGTTTGTTGTTGGTGGTGGTGGTGGTGGTAGCGGAGGAGGAGGATAGCATGGAAGCTGCAAGTGTGAGCCTGGGTGAAGCTAAGAAATGGGTGCCAATCTCAATGGTAGCAGAAGATATTTGAGGAGATTGACAATTTCATCAATTTCTTACCTGAAGGAATTTCCAAGTCAGACTCCAAATTTCCCAGCAAAGGCATCTTGAATTTATTTTCTTTTTCTTTTTACCTTTTTCTGCAAAAGATACATATTTCCATACACTGTAAATTATCAACATGATTATTATTATTAGTATAAATTGACCAATTCTGAGGATACACCTGTAGTATAAAAAGGTATTATAAAAGGAGAAAGGGGCTCTCTACCCCACTTTTGACCAAGCTCCTGTGGCTTTTATGGGTTTTTCCATGAGTAACCTTTTGAAGCGCCTCCCTCTATTGGGAATTTCAATTGTTATATTTTCGTTGTTATCTCTGGAATTTTTACACTGTTTTTTTGCAAACGGACAAAACCCTTTGTAACTTTCGTCCTGTGTTTTGTCCCTTCATGTTTTAATTAATTTCTGTCAGCCCTTGTGGCCAATAAACGAATTAATTATTATTATTATTATTATTATATAAGAATACTGGACAAAATGCTTAGTGGCATTTTTGCTAACTTCACGTTCTAAGTTCAAATTCTATCAAGGTTAACTTTGCCTTTCATCCTTTTCAGGGGTCAATAAAATAAGTATCAGATGAACACTGGGGTCGATGTAATTGACTTATCCCCTACCCCGAAATTGCTGGCCTTGTGGCAAAATTTGAAACCATTATCATTATTAACCCTTTTGTTTCCATATTTCTGTTGAGGTGCTCTGTGTTTCTTTCACTTAATTTTAAATATAAAACATTTAGTAAAATAACCTAGTTTTAAGAACATAAATTGTGTCTAAGGTTTGGTGGAAGATTTTAATTCAGAACTTTTGAAAACAAGACATTTGTACTACAGATCCAGAGGCGGTTCCAGTCAGGTTGGTATCAAAAGGGTTAAAAGTATCATGGCGACTCTTACCCTTTTGTTACCATATTTCTGTTTAGGTGCCCTGTGTTTCTTTCAATTAATTTTAAATATAACAAAGAATTAAGTAAAATAACCTAGTTATTATTATTAAGCTAGTGTTAGGAACATAAATTGTGTCTAAGGTTTAGTGGAAGGTTTTAATTCAGAACTTTTGAAAACAAGACATTTGTACTACAGATCCAGAGGAGGTTCCAGTCAGGTTGGTATCAAAAGGGTTAAAAGTATCATGGCGACTCTTACCCTTTTGTTACCATATTTCTGTTTAGGTGCCCTGTGTTTCTTTCAATTAATTTTAAATATAACAAAGAATTAAGTAAAATAACCTAGTTATTATTATTAAGCTAGTGTTAGGAACATAAATTGTGTCTAAGGTTTAGTGGAAGGTTTTAATTCAGAACTTTTGAAAACAAGACATTTGTACTACAGATCCAGAGGCGGTTCCAGTCAGGTTGGTATCAAAAGGGTTAAAAGTATCATGGCGACTTTTACCCTTTTGTTACCATATTTCTGTTGAGGTGCTCTGTGTTTCTTTCAATTAATTTTAAATATAACAAAGAATTTAGTAAAATAACTTAGTTATCATTAAGCTAGTTTTAAGAACATAAATTGTGTCTAAGGTTTAGTGGAAGATTTTAATTCAGAACTTTTGAAAACAAGACATTTGTACTACAGAGCCAGAGGCAAGTCCAGTCAGGTTGGTATCAAAAGGGTTAAAAGTATCATGGTGACTCTTACCCTTTTGTTACCATATTTCTGTTTAGGTGCTCTGTGTTTCTTTCAATTAATTTTAAATATAACAAAGAATTTAGTAAAATAACTTAGTTATCATTAAGCTAGTTTTAAGAACATAAATTGTGACTAAGGTTTGGTGGAAGATTTTAATTCAGAACTTTTGAAAACAAGACATTTGTACCATAGAGCCATATATAAAATAAATTTTATATATAACAAAGAATTGAGTAAAAATAACTTAGTTATCATTAAGCTTTTGAACATGAATTGTGACTAAGGTTTGGAAGATTTTAATTCAGAACTCTTGACAACAAAACCTTTGTACTACAGAGCCAGTGCTAGTGTTAGGAACATAAATTGTGACTAAGGTTTGGAAGATTTTGATTCAGAACTTTTGAAAACAAGACATTTGTACCACACAGCTAGAAGCAGTTTCGGACAGGTTGGTATCAAAAGGGTTAAGAATTGTTTCTCTATTATATATTTTAACCCTTTTGTTACCATATTTCTGTTGAGATGCTGTGTTTCTTTCAATTAATTTTATATATAACAAAGAATTGAGTAAAAATAACTTAGTTATCATTAAACTTTTGAACATAAATTGTGACTAAGGTTTGGAAGATTTTAATTCAGAACTTTTGAAAACAAGACATTTGTACCACACAGCCAGAAGTAGTTTCAGGCAGGTTGGTATCAAAAGGGTTAAGAATTGTTTCTCTATTATATATTTTAACCCTTTTGTTACCATATTTCTGTTGAGATGCTGTGTTTCTTTCAATTAATTTTATATATAACAAAGAATTGAGTAAAAATAACTTAGTTATCATTAAACTTTTGAACATAAATTGCGACTAAGGTTTGGAAGATTTTAATTCAGAACTCTTGAAACAAGACTTTTGTACTACAGAGCCAGTGCTAGTGTTAGGAACATAAATTGTGGCTAAGGTTTGTGGCAGATTTTAATTCAGAATTTTTGAAAACATGCTAAGTGGAATTTCTCTCTGCTCTTTTCAATCAGAGTTCAAAAACTGGCAAAATTAGCTTTGTCTTTTATCCTTTGAAGGACAATAAAATCAGAAGACTCATCGAGCCAAGCGAAATCGTAGTTCCGTATTTTCTCTCCTTGTTTCTTTCTTTGTTCCTTTCTGTAGAAGAGCATAGGCTCAAAACGTTAAAGACTTTTTCACTTCCTGAGCGTTAAACTAATACATCTGTTTGTTGTCTACACCACCTGTCTTCAGCTTTTGTTGGGTTTTTTTTGTGAATTCTCCCTATATATATATATATATATATATATATATATGGCGTTAGGAAGGGCATCCAGCTGTAGAAACATTGCCAAATAAGACTGGAGCTTGGTGCAGCCTTCTGGCTTCCCAGATCCCCGGACTTCACCTAGCAAAATATTTTATTTGCTAAAAAATGTCTGAAACCATTAGTCCAGGTGTTGGATGGTAAATGTTTATATTTTTCATTCATTTCGAAATTTTATCCCTAATAGTGGTTTGGAATTTAACTGTTCTCTCTAGCATGCAAGGAATCCTATGATGGATGCCTCTTAAGTGTTTAAATGTACACTGTATATATATATATATATATATATATATAGTGAGAATTTACAAAAAAAAAAGACAAAGACAGGTGTGTAAACAACAAACGGATGTATTAGTTTAACGCTCGAGAAGTGATAAAGTTTTTTACACTTCGAGCCTAAGCTCTTCCGCAGAAAGGAACACAAAAATAAACAGGGAGAGAAAATAGAAAAAGGTTTAGTGGCTAACATTGTCACTTTGTAATATTGCACATTCTAAAACACTTGTATAACATTAATTTCTTTTAACCCATGCTTTTCAAATTCCTTAATCCCCTTCCCAGACCAAGATGGTAAGTGATACCCGACAGGGTTCTTGGCTGTTCCAACGCCTTAGCCTCGCCATCGCCCGCGATAATGCTGTTAGTGTTTTTGGCTTGCTTCAGTAGGTTCCGTTGAACCTTGTGGTGTGCAGACAATTAAAGTGTGGTACTACTTGAGAACAGTGGTCCCGGTGCGCGCACTCACGTAGTCGCGCATCCGCACTAGCTAGTCATGACTAGTCGATCCATACTTTGTGTTTTTGTGTGTTATTTACTTTTACTCTTTTACTTGTTTTAGTCATTTGACTGCAGCCATGCTGGAGCACCACCTTTAATCAAGCAACTCGACCCGGGACTTTGTAAGCCCAGTACTAATTCTATCGGTCTCTATTGCCGAACCGCTAAGTTACGGGGACAGAAACACACCAGCATCGGTTATCAAGCAATACTAGGGGGACAAACACAGACACACAAACACACACGCACATATATATATATATATATATATATATATATATATATATACATATATACGACGGGCTTCTTTCAGTTTCCGTCTACCAAATCCACTCACAAAGCTTTGGTCGGCCCGAGGCTATAGTAGAAGACACTTGCGCAAGATGCCACGCAGTGGGACTGAACCCGGAACCATGTGGTTGGTTAGCAAGCTACTTACCACACAGCCACTCCTGCGCCTATGCTATGTATGTAATTAATAAATTTTAGCATGATTTTATAATTAAAAGAAAAAAATGTAGACAATGATAATATATAAATGAAACTGCCACTCATGAAAAAAAAATTCTTATAAATTTCATTTTCGTTCTCGCCATCCACTCCCATCATCATCATTTTTATCTTTTCACTCGTTTTTCTTTCTTGCCACTAAAAAACGTCAAAATCGGAATCGAAATTGAACCAATCCTATGACTGGCACCCGGCAGATGCCAGGACCCCTGGACTGGTGGCACATAAAAAGCACTATCCGAATCGTGGCCGATGCCAGCTCCGCCTCGACTGGCTTCTGTGCTGGTGGCACATAAAATGCACCAATCCGACCGTGGCCGTTGCCAGCCTCACCCAGCTTCTGTGCCGGTGACACGTAAAATGCACCAATCCGAACGTGGCCGATGCCAGTGCCGCCTCGACCGGCTTCCGTGCCAGTGGCACGAAAATTGCACCAATCCGACCGTGGCCGTTGCCAGCCTCGCCTGGCACCTGTGCAGGTGGCACGTAAAAAGCACCCACTACACTCACGGAGTGGTTGGTGTTATGAAGGGCATCCAGCAGTAGAAACACTGCCAGATCAGACTGGAGCCTGGTGCAGCCTTCTGGCTTCCCAGATCCCCAGTCGAACCGTCCAACCCATGCTAGCATGGAGAACGGACGTTAAACGATGATGATGATGATGATGATACGTAAATCAAATGAATTTATTAAGCCACTCGTGGTTGCTGGAGCTGCTAAAAATAACAGCTGAACCATATTGCGCATTTATCACACATATACACACACACACAGACCACCCAATACCATCAAAGTTTTGGTGTTTTGATGGTGAAGTTGAACAATTCATGGCAGTAAGGCTTTTTTTTTTTTTTGGCCATTACAAGATGTACAGAGGAGGTTAACTTTGCCTTTCACCCTTTGCAGATTGATAAAAAAAATACCAGTAGATCATTGGTGGTCGATATAACTGGCTATACCGCACCTGCTCCTAAAATTGCTGGTCTTGTGCCAAAAAGTTGAAACTTTTAGACAAAGTACAGATCAAAATAAATAGAAATACCTATATAATTCCAATCAAATTGGATTATATATCCTATTTTTTCCATTTCCCAGACAAGACAAAATTATCCTTCTCATCAAGACATTAGCGATCAGCTGTTATCCTTCAGTCGAGAAATTCACTATTTCTTGTCAAGATTTCTATCCACTCCAAAGTAATATTCAGTTTAAAAAAACTTAGAGATAAAGCAATTAAGAAGTAAAATATGCCGTTAGAAAAAGTTGGTGCGACCACCTGTTGTTGCTGTGATAAAGAGAGGGGGAAACGACAGTATGTGTGTGTGGTCACTATATTTTTCCTTCAATATTCTGTAATCTTTTCTACATTTCTGACAAGTGAAATAAAATGATTTTATACGAGTGGCTGTGTGGTAAGTAGCTTGCTAACCAGCCACACGGTTCCGGGTTCAGTCCCACTGCATGGCACCTTGGGCAAGTGTCTTCTGTTATAGCCTCGGGCCAACCAAAGCCTTGTGAGTGGATTTGGTAGACGGAAACTGAAAAAAGCCTGTCGTATATATGTTTATATATATGTATGTATATGTGTGTGTATGTTTGTGTTTGTCCCTCTAGCATTGCTTGACAACCGATGCTGGTGTGTTTACGTCCCCGTCACTTAGCGGTTCGGCAAAAAAGACCGATAAAATAAGTACTGGGCTTACAAAGAATAAGTCCTGGGGTCGATTTGCTCGACTAAAAGGCGGTGCTCCAGCATGGCCGCAGTCAAATGACTGAAACAAGTAAAACAGTATACATCTTTGTCTTATTTTCTATAATAGCTCGTTATTAAAACGCAAGAAAAGTTTTAAGGTTTCGTTTCCTATATTTAGTAGAGATACTAAATAACATTTCGCTGTTTCAGTTTTTTTTTTTTTTGTTATTTTACTTCCATCCCACTGGTGCTCTAAAATGCTATTTAACCTCTGGCAGAATCGCTAGCACGCCAGGCGAAATGCTTAGCGGTATTTCGTCCGTCGCTACGTTCTGAGTTCAAATTCCGCCGAGGTCGACTTTGCCTTTCATCCTTTCGGGGTCGATAAATTAAGTACCAGTTACGCACTCTGGTCGATGTAATCGACTTAATACCTATGTCTGTCCTTGTTTGTCCCCTCTATGTTTAGCCCCTTGTGGGTAATAAAGAAATAGGTATTTCGTTTGTCGCTACGTTCTGAGTTCAAATTCAGCCGAGGTCGACTTTGCCTTTCATCCTTTCGGGGTCGATAAATTAAGTACCAGTTACGCACTCTGGTCGATGTAATCGACTTAATACCTATGTCTGTCCTTGTTTGTCCCCTCTATGTTTAGCCCCTTGTTGGCAGTTAAGAAATATATTTAGCCTCAATACTTCCTAACTGACCACATTTTGGCATGTTTATCTAGATTAATCAATAACCCTAGATTTACCAGAGTCGTGGAGAATTTCTAAATATTTTCTACTCGTTCACAAGAACACAATAGTATGAAAATCATGGTTGAATAAGCCAACATTTTTTCAATAGATCGATATAAAACCATAAAGCAATGAGGGCTTCATGACTGATAAACCTGTCTCTCTCTTCAGTATGCTTTGTTTACAGAAACTCACGCTTCCGTTAATAGTATCTAGCATGATGCTAACCTGATACAGACCGATTTTATTGGTTTTGTTTTATTAATAATGCAGCAGTAGCCGCCCCAGGATTGGACATTCTATCGATGATGAATTATACTCAACAATCAATACTGCATACACACAATGTGAGTATTTATAACTGCTTGTAACTATGTTGGTTTTCTTCTGTGGTAATTAAGGCGGCGAGCTGGCAGAAACGTTAGCACGCCGGTATTTCGTCTGCGTTACGTTGTGAGTTCGAATTCCGCCGAGGTCGACTTTGCCTTTCATCCTTTCGGGGTCGATAAATTAAGTACCAGTTACGCACTGGGGTTGATGTAATCGATTTAATACCTATGTCTGTCCTTGTTTGTCCCCTCTGTGTTTAGCCCCTTGTGTTTGAACTCAGAACGTAGCGACAAACGAAATACCTATTTCTTTATTAATAAAGAAATAGGTAATTATTTACGGTATACACAACCAACGTGTTCTGAGTAGAATATAAGATTAAATATCTGTTTCTTTATTACCCACAAGGGGCTAAACGTAGAGGGGACAAACAAGGACAGACAAACGGATTAAGTCGATTACATCGACTCCAGTGCGTAACTGGTACTTGATTTATCGACCCCGAAAGGATGAAAGGCAAAGTCGACCTCGGTGGAATTTAAACTCAGAACGGCTACGCATTTCGCCCGGCGTGCTAACGGTTCTGCCAGCTCGCCGCCTTACAAGATTAAATATCGGGCCCTCAGTAGTTTTTGAGGTTAAAATTGGGTCCTCACAAGTTTATCATTAACTGTCATATCCCCATTAGCAAATGAAATTAATATAATATAATACGGGTTCTCAGTAATATTTAAGGTTAATATCGGGCTCTCACTAATATATCAAGTTTATACTGGGCCCTCGGTGGAATACGAAGTTAATATCTTCTCTGCAAATTCGGTTCTGTTTAAACGGACTGGACTTATCAGACAGTTATTCACACTGCACTTTCATCCTTCAAACGTCGATAACTATGATGTACATTTAAACTTATAAGTACTTTAAGAAAATAGGTCGATATATGTTACGGTATATGTAATTTGAAATAAACTCACTTTCTAGTCGAAAGTCAGGTTCACCTAAAAACAATCCTACGACGATCGTATAATTAATAATCTTTTATTTCCACATAATTTGAACTCACAGTAGAGTAAATAAACTGTGAAGTAAGTAATATTTACTGTAAAACCTCGGACCTAGTTTTTGTTCCACGGTTGAAAGATTTTTACAAATGCCAACGAGAAAGGAATGTTACACAATCACATTTTAACTCTTATAATAAACTTTATGCATTGTAACTGCACTAAACTCAGACATACATACATACAGCTTCAATAAAAGTTTATTTCAATGGATAGAGTAATTTGATAGTATTTTTAGTTAATCACAAGACTACCCGTCCATTTCCATCTGATATAAACAAGATAACAGTTAATGTATTGCTGGCCGTCAGCCAAAATTACTGCAGCTTATTTTGGTCTGACACCAAAGTGTTAAAAACTTGGTGCAAAGCTCTAAAAGCAGATATTATAAAGAATATTACATAGAAGGAGTGTATATTTTTACCTCATAATTTTAAACACTGCTAAGAAAAAAACCATTGTTCTATATATATATATGTATATATATATATATATATAAATTAGAGATAAAACCACTATTATGCAACTCAAACAGTGATAGACATAAACCAATACTTAAGTAACCTATATATATATATATATATATATATATAAAATATATAACTTATAACTAGATCTCAAAAAGTATAAAATGAATGATAAATATATAATTATATATATATATATATATATATATATATATATATATATATATATTGATAAACAAAAAAATTGTCCAAACTAGTTTCTTCAAGACTATGAATAGTTTTCTGAACATTTATAAAGAGAAAGTCTTACAGCTGTTTTATATATCCCATCATCAGAGACGGTGCGAGAAAATGTTTTAAGTAATAGTTATTATAGAGAAGATATGAAATACAGAGTGAAGTGGAGGAATGCAAACAGACGTGAGATACGTAAGGATATATACACTTACACGTGTGTGTGTATACATACACTAGTCAGTCTGCTTTTCGGCGTGCCGTATCCGACACACCCTTACTGGGTCAGCGCAGTCAGTGCTTGTGCAACGAAATTACGCAATGATATAAAAATAATGATGATGATTTTAGCAGTGGCACCGGACAACACATTTGCCAGGATGCTGTTGTCAGTTAGATCGTCCTCGATACTTAATTGGTATTTTATTTTATCTATCCTAGAAGGATTAAAAAGCAAAGTTCACTTCGGTGCAATTTGAACTCGTAACGTAAAACAGCTGTAATGACAATAATTTACAAATAAAAAGTATTTTCTTGGGGATAAATCTACAATTGAATAAGATGGTTTGAATAATGTTTATGTTTTTGTCGAGTGAATTAGTTGACTTCAAATAAGAACTAAAACTTCTTTAAGGAAATGAACTAGAAGCAGTAGTGTTAAAACCTTGAGGTGGAAAGATAAATCCAGTATATGGCCGTATCGAACCTGTTAAGCATATAAGAAAGAGTTTGATTCTTTTCGACTTATCACATATTCGTCCATAAACCCATAACGCCTCTCAAGTTCTTTTAATATTCTATTAACCCTAAAGCCACGTCTAGACTGGTCTTCTACGATAAGCATGCAGATTAAACTTTTTCTTCTTCTTTGGTACCTTTATTTACCTATATTAACTACTACTATTTGTTGATTTAATAACCTGTTGTCAGTGTAAAAAAAAAAAACGAATAGAACACCGTCTCCACACTTAGAAATTGATACTTAAAACCATGTCAAACGCAGTGGTTTTTATTTAGTTCCCGGTCATCCCTGATTATAAAGACAGTTTAACCATGACAACTCCGTTTTTGTTTTTCTCTTTAATATTACACACCTAGAATTACATTACACAACGTATCTCTATCTTTTCAAAACAGCAGAGTGTAATATAAAGAGGATTTAACTGTTATTTCTAGCAGGACGTATCAAGTACCGATTAGAAGTAACGCCGCAAAATTATTAGTTCGCAATTTGATTTGTTTTGATTTTTTTTTCCTTCACGGATGAAACAAACCATGGAGATCACGAGTTAAATATATGTATATATAACAAGTAAAGAGTAAATATATATATAAAGTAATAACAAACCTGGCGTAGTTAATTAATCCAACATAGTCTCTGAAAGCAGTGTTTATGTTACAAGTATGTATGTTTCCGTAATACGGCTTAAGAGCTACAGTTGCTAGCACAAAGTAGCTAACAGAAAGTGAATCACTAACTAAACGATTGGTAGAGAAGTTGTTTTTCTTTTTTGTTATTAATATCTATTTTAGTAAAGGGAAGATAATTAACCAAAATTGAAGCCGGCAGAATTAATTGATCTATTTAAAAAAATCAAAGAATATTTTTTTTCTTTCTTTAATTATAAAGTTATTGATTGTGAGAAAGTGGGGTGGGATGAGAAATGGTTCAGAAAGAGGGTTAAAATTTCATAATCACAGTTGCGTGTTATTGCGTGGGCTTGGCCGCTCCTTCTTCCTTAAACTTAACATACTTTCGACTACATCTAACACCCATATATTAACCCAATGCTGTACTGTGTGCCAGATACAATAAACAGGACATCTTTGCGTGGTTTCCATGCATCATTTACGATACACGTCCCAATTTGGATCTTGTTAAATTTCTTCCAACCACTTGAAGTTTCACTTAATTATTTTTACGTAACTTTAAATGCTTCTAATTTCTTTATTAATTTCTAAAAAAAAAATAAATGCGATTTTCGTCATGGCATGCAAAATTATATCGGAACTATATTTTTTTGAAAATATTTTGGTGAAAAATTGAAATACTCCAAGTGGTTGAAAGAAATTTAACAAGATCCTCCAATTTTTTCCAACCACATGAATAACTTGAGATTTATGAAAGGAAAGCCTTCATAACTCAGAACGTATAAAACAAAGGCTAAGTCTAAAAATAAGTTTGGATGTTTAGGACAAACTTATGAAAACACTTTGGACAGACAAAGGAGTGATTCATAATTGAAGGGGGGGAAATGTTTCGTTAATGAAGATGTGAAAAAAATGTCTATGGAAAATAGTTTAGAAACAAAGTTATGATTTGGCATCGCATGGGGTTTTGGCCGCTCCTTTTTTGAATCTGATATAACTCTTTTACTCTTTTAGTTGTTTCAGTCATTTGACTGTGGCCATGCTGGAACACCGCCTTTAGTCGAGCAAATCGACCCCAGGACTTATTCTTTGTAAGCCTAGTACTTATGCTATCGGTATGTTTTGCCGAACCGCTAAGTTACAGAGACGTAAATACACCAGCATCGGTTGTCAAGCGATGTTGGGGAACAAACACAGACACACACACACACACACATATATATATATATATATATATATATATATATATATATATATATATATATATATATACGACGGGTTTCTTTCAGTTTCCGTCTACCAAATCCACTCACAAGGCTTTGGTCGACCCGAGGTAAATAGTAGAAGACACTTGCCTAAGGTGCCATGCAGTGGGACTGAACCCGGAACCATGTGTTTGGTTAGCAAGCTGCTTACCACACAGCCACTCCTAACTCCAACAAAAGCAGACAGACATATATTAAGTGGCTACCCAGAGCGGTCGCCAAATTGATGCCCCCTCACCCCACCTTCAATACACCGTATTTGATGATTCAAAAACAAAATGTTTCCAAAAAAAAAAAATTACACCAAGTTCACTGTACGAAGTTGGGCTTCCCATAAACTTTAACTCTCTAAAAACTTGAATACGCGCTACTTAAATTAAGATGCGTCTAAAATGCCATCAAAATACGGTACATAAAGTAACAACCTTATACAGAAGGCAAATTGCACCATTTCCGTCAGCACCACCTTCCTTCCTTAAACGCCACATACCTTTCACTACAGCAGTACCACTCCTCTCCATGTACGTAGCATCCCTTCCACTACAATTAACTCTTGAATATAATGTGGAAGCACTGTACAGTTCACACACACCGCGTTACCCCATTTAACTATTATTTCAGAAAAGGAATGAACACACCACAAAAAGAATGCTTAAATCATTTTATTTTCAGCTATCAGTATTAATTTCAAATTCGAGGGATGATATAACTCAATTACATCGAACCTGGTGTTCAATTGGTACTGATTCTATAGACCCTGAAAGGACCAAGGCTAAAAGCATTTTGTCCAGCATGCTAATGAAAGGGCCAGCTCAACATACATACCATAAAAAAGTGATTAAATCCTTTTTTTTTAATTTTTTTTTTTTAGCCATGAATATTAATGTATAATTCTCACTTGTTTTTCAACTTTTCTGAGGTTAATGAACAAAATACCAGTGATATGGTGGTGGGAATTTAATTGGTGGCCACTACATTCTTTCCCTACAAATTTGTGGCTTTGTGTCAGTGTGAGATGTCAACATTTTAAACTTTAAGAAAGTTATTGGATCTTTTCGGTTTGAACGGCAGTTTTTAACATAATTTCCTGGTAACTAAAAAATTTTAAACTTCGTATACTGGTAGAATGTGTTTATAAAACATCTTTTTCTCTTGGCTTTATTGAGAAAAGTCTATGGTTTGTAAGATATTTGTTGTTTTTTTTCTTCAATTTCTGCAATTTCAACCAATCAATGATGTCCATTGAGGTAAAAAAAACATTCTGTGCAGTATGAATATGTCCCTCATTTAAGAAACAGATTGGGTTTATTTACATTTCTGAAGAAAAAAAAGATACCCTTTCCCCCACCCCTAACTAACTCTAACCAACCCTAACACTAAAACAGATTGAAATGCAATAGATCGATACTAGGGTCATAATTATGGGTGACAATTTCATATGACACCGCTAGAAAAAACTGCCGTTCAAACCAAAAAGATCCAAGTTATATATTGGTAATGTGTGTGTGTTTCACTTGCGGAGGGCAGTGCCCTTGGCCTCCATAACCCCTCTGAAGTCAATGTGATCAATACTATTTATAATCTTCATCTGGAATACAATAAAGTTTGACATATGTAATATATTGAGTTCAAAAACATTGATCAGTTGTGATTATCCAGCTAATTAGTAGACACTCCTGGATACACGGTGAGATTTGGTTGTTATTCCTAGCAGCTTGAGTGACCGTTAGAGCAGGCCTGGCCAACTCAAATTACATTGTGGGCCACTTTAATCACAAAGTTTTTTTGAGGGCCGTTTGTCTACTTTATACACAAATAGTCAAGTAATCAAATTACAGAATCAAGAATTTTTCATACTTTTTGTTTGTTTAAAATTATAAAATTGTAGGCTATTGCTTTATTGCCAATTTTCATTACAATCTTTAATTTTTGATAAAATTTTTTAAATGTTTATCTAGGAGTAGCTGTGTGGTAAGTAGCTTGCTTACCAACCACATGGTTCCGAGTTCAGTCCCACTGCATGGCACCTTGGGCAAGTGTCTTCTACCATAGCCTCAGGCCGACCAAAGCCTTGTGAGTGGATCTGGTAGATGGAAACTGAAAGAAGCCCATAGTGTATATGTATATATATGTTTGTGTGTCTGTGATTGTCCCCCCAACATCGCTTGACAACCAGTGCTGGTCTGTTTACATCTCGGTAACTTCGTGGTTCGACAAAAGAGACTGATAGAATAAGTACTAGGCTTCCAAAGAATAAGTCCTGGAGTCAATTTGCTCAACTAAAGGTGATGCTCCAGTATGGCCGCAGTCAAATGATTGAAACAAGTAAAAGAGTGAATAAACCCATTTGAAGAAAGTATTGAGCAGGCCAAAAGATAAGTCTACAGGTCACATGTGGCCCGCAGGCCTCAGGTTGGTCAGCACTGATGTAGAATCTTCTTGGTTGTTCAACATGCGTATGCATATCGTGAGGGAGATGTGAATTGTAACATTTTTCTCAGGGCAATTTATCAATTGTTTTTTTCTTCTCTATAAGACGGGTCCTGTTTGAAACATTAGAACCCTACATAACACTGGTTTTCTTATTCTTCTTCTTCAAGCAGCCACAACTAAGATAATGATGATGCTGATAATCATCGACTGAGTGATTGATAACATTTTGAATTTTCTAGTTTCAGTTTTTGTAATACAAGAGCAGACAACTCAATATGTCAAGCAAGCAAACTAGCCTAACTAAACCTCGTTTTTTTGTTGTTGTTGTTGTTGTTGTTATTTTGTTTTTTCTTTTTGTGGTTGGACAATGTTAAATTGGTAATAAAATACAAAAATTTCCAGTACTGTAGTTGTGAACAAACTCGTAACCAAAAGGCAAAAACAAGAACAAGATGATAGTTAAGGAAGGAGATTTAAAAATCATAAAATCACAAATTATTGCAAATATTTTGAATTTTATTACAAAAGAAAGAAAAAAAAAGGAAAATGGAGTTATGGAGACTTGCAAACAGTTTTTCTCTCATATCTTTACATAAAGAAATAAAATGTTGTTTTTTTTTTTTTTGCTAAACCAATTAACTAAATAAAAAAAGCTCAGAAACGGCCAAAACTATGACATAGAAATAATTTTATGCTTATGTTTATGTAGAGTTTGACAGTTTTTAAGCAATGTTAAATAATCTCTTTTTACATAGAAAATTAGAAACTAAATTTAAATTTCTCATTAGAGATCTCTGTATTTTTTTTTTTGCTTTCAATTATATATATATATATATTTAATATCCCTTAAATGGTTATTTAACACCTAGCTAAATTATATATATATATATATATATATCAGGAATTACAATTCAATTCTTAAATGTATTTTGGGGGGTTCCAATTATATTTCTTTATATGCATGTATATATAGACACACGTGTGTGTGTATATATATCTATCTATATATATATATATATATATATATATATGACAAATATGTACTGATCCTATCTAAGTGATTTAAACAATGCATGAACTGAGTGAGTTAATATCTAATATCTGCATGGAATGAGTTAAATAGTGTAAGATTAACTTGAACTCTCTCTTGGAAAGTAAAGAAAAAGCTTGTCACCCCATCTACTAAAAGCAAATCAAAGGAGGGAAGACTTAATAAAGCATGCATAAGAAGTGTGGTTCACTTCAGAATTGAGACATGAGCTGTGAATACAGAGTATCAGATGATATTGGGGAATAATGAGTTGAGCGTGATCTGTTGGCAAGTTGAACTGAGTGCAAACGAAGAAGGAATGTAATTAGGTTTTAAAGGTGGTGGTAGCTAATTATACTTTTCAGGGATTGGTGTGTGGTGTGAATGAATGATGCAAATCTAGTGACTGAGGGTACAATGAGTTGGTGGAAGAAGGTGCCTATCGAAGAAGCAAACCAAGGAATTGGATGACAAGAGAATTGTGTTTCAGAGAAGAGAAGTGATATAGGTATGTGAAAGTCCACTGCTTGCATAGAAAAGCTGATAATACTTTTCAGCGGAGGTGTCCAAGCATGGCCGCGGACTAAAACATTTTTAAGGATTTATATATATATATAATAATTTTTTGCGTAATGAGATAAAAAGCCAAGGCTGTATAGATATTAGACCATTATCTATCTATAAATGCTCTAACATCTATACAGCCTTTGTTTTTTATCTCATTACGCAAAAAATTCTTATATACACACGCTGACATAGAACCAACCCTTTATTCGCAATATTACCGAATCTGGAACTTAACTATGGTCTGTCTATAGCACTTATTCAGCATTACCTGACACCTATGGGTCTCAATGACACCATTATCCCTTTTATATATATATATATATATATAGGTAGATATATATAAAAAGGAAGAAAATGGAGATTGTGAAGTTAATAAGAGTTTATTATCAACAACAAATTGATTATTATGCCTTACAGCTGTTTCGATTATACACAGTAAATTAATTGAATATTAAAGTCATACTTCTGAGCAGAAACTCTTCAGAGGGAAAAAAATATACCCTTAGATGTTTTGTATGTTTGTTTATAGATTCATCATAGCAGACAAATCTATAAACATACAAAATATCTAAGAGTATATTGTTTATCCTCTGAAGAGATTATTTTCAGAAATATGAACTTAATATTCAATTAATTCTGTGTATAATCGAAACAGCTGTAAAGGATAATAATCAATTTGTTGTTGATAATAAACTCATTAACTTCACAATCTCTACTGTCTTCTTTTATATGAATATAAACTACAGTTTATATACATACCTATTTAAGGAAATCAATTCCTCCCAAAATGTTAGGTATTGAACCAGTATTTCCTTGGCTGACACCATCCCTTCATGAGGCTAACATAACCTCTAATCTAAATAGATAGATAGATCATATAAAGTCCATTTTCCATGCTGGTATCGGTTGGACGGTTATATATATGTATGTGTGTGGCAACCAGACAAACAATGAAGAATTATATTCTTACATAACTTTATGTAAGAATATAATTCTTCCTTCTTTATCGCATTGCTGTTATACTCCGTGATTAATGTACCAACCTATTGAAGCTGCCCCGCTAATTTATTAAAATAAGTGACCCATTACCTGTTTTGGTGTTTATTATTTTTTTAAAATCCAAATGAGGACTTAATTAAAAAAAATTGTGTATGGTTTGTAAGCAGTCAAAAGAAAGTTTGCTATTTAGCAAGAGAAAAACACCAAATAAAATTGATGCATTGTTATTATCATTATTATTATTATTATTATAACATGTACCACAGTGTTTCCTTCACTAAAATCTCAATCAGAAATAAATATCCATATATTTGAGAAATTTTCTCTTTTCTTCCTCTTCCTCCTTGTTCTTTTTCTTCTTCTTCTTCATAATCATCTCACTCAGATATGTCTGGTAATTTTCCATAACAGTATCACCTCCATGAATGAAAAATAATGGCAATATTGACAGTTGTAAAAAAAAAAAAAAGAATTATTTTTTTTCTTTTAATAGAGGCTAACTTCCTGATTCTTTCATATTCGCCGTTTTTGAGTGCTTATGTACAGAACTGCAAATATAAGAAAAGTAAACAAAAAGAAAAAAAAAACATTTAGATTGATACTGACAAGCAACAAGGAGAAATATGGAAATATATTCATCAGAAGAAAGTCTGCAGAAATCATATCAATTAAGCCCATTGTCATTGTTTAATATCTGTATATATATATATATCTGCGTATATGTATATATACACTCACGGTGTGGTACTACACTCACGGTGTGGTACTACACTCACGGATTGGTTGGCGTTAGGAAGGGCATCCAGCAGTAGAAACACTGCCAGATCAGACTGGAAGCCTGGTGCAGCCTCCTGGCTTCCCAGACCCCAGTTGAACCGTCCAACCCATGCTAGCATGGAGAACGGACGTTAAACGATGATGATGATGATGATATATATATGTGTGTGTGTGTTTGTGTGTCTGTTTTTGTTCCCCCCAACGTCACTTGACAACCAGTGCTGGTGTGTTTACGTCTCCGTAACTTAGAGGTTCAGCAAAAGCGACCGATAGAATATGAGTGAAACAAGTAAAAGAGTAAATAAACTCATTTCAAGAAAGTATCGAGCAGGCCAAAAGATAAAGGTCTAGAGGCCACATGTGGCCCGCAGGCCTCAGGTTGGTCAGCCCTGATGTAGAATCTTCTTGGTTGTTCAACATACGTATACATATCGTTCCATGCTGGCATGAGTTGAATAGCTTGACAGAATCAGACAAGCCAGAGGGAGGGCTAAGTTGGATTCCATTGCTTGATTTGGCAAGATTCTATGGCTGGATGCCCTTCCAAACAAAACCCACTTAACAGCATCATAGATAAATGCAGTCCCAATAAACAAGGTATTTACTAGCAAATCAAAATTTTAAAAATGAATTATTTATGTAAAGAAACCAGTTAGTTTATTTCATGGGTATTTCATTATTACCAATATATTCATTTCATGCCTTTACATTCTCAGTTCAAATTCTGCCAACGTCTACCGTGCCTTTCATCCATTTGGAGGTCAACGAAATAAGTACCTGTTAAGCACTGGGGTCAACATAATTGATTAGCTCCTCTCCCAAAATTCTCAGCCTTGAGCTTGTTGTAGAAAGGATTATTACAACTATCATCATCATCGTTTAACGTCCGTTTTCCATGCTAGCATGGGTTGGACGGTTCAACCGGGGTCTGGGAAGCTAGGAGGCTGCTCCAGGCTCCAGTCTGATCTGGCAGTGTTTCTACAGCTGGATGCCCTTCCTAACGCCAACCACTCCGTGAGTGTAGTGGGTGCTTTTTACGTGCCACCGGTACAGGTGCCAGGGAAGGCTGGCAACGGCCACGATCGGTTGGTGCTTTTTACGTGCCACCGACACGAAAGCCAATCAAGGCGGCGCTGGCATCGGCCACGTTTGGATGGTGCTTTTTATGTGCCACCAGCACAAGTATCACAACTACAATTTCCATTTGATTTTTTGATGTTGATGTACTTGACTCAATAGGTCTCCTCAAGCACAGCAGGTTGCCCTACGATCCAAGGTAAGCACAGCAGGCCATCCTGCAATCCAAGGTACTTTGGATGGGCTGGGGCTTCTATGTGAAGCTGGTGCAGGAAACAGCCATGAACTCACGTTATTTGTTGGGTCTTTGCTGTCACAGAATATCTCTAGAGGTCTCGGTCTTTCGTCATTGCCTCTGTGAGGCGCAACGTTCAAAGGTCATGCTTGACCACCTCATCCCATGTCTTCCTGGGTCTATCTACCCCAGATTCCTTCAACTGTTTGGGAGTGGTATATTTAGTGTTAATAACAAGGCAGAACCAAGACAAATTGTTCTTATGCATTAACATATATTTGGACAAGGGTCCTCATCATTGTTCTTATAGTATCAACATTTTGGCCATTATGTTATCCAATGCCTGTTGTATCAGGTAATGTTCTTAGAATTTTGAACCAAACCATTCATTAAATCCATAGGGATTTATTGTCGACACTTGAGACATTCTTATGTTATTTATTCCACTTGTGATATTGTTTCCGTGTTCCATTTGAACCAGAGTTTATATTAGATTGACTGACCCAAGGATTGAACTCACATCCACCAGTTAAACTATTACACTATAATCATCGCTTATATTCACCATCCCATTGTGTCATCCATCACAAGGTATAAACCTAGTCATGGTATAGCGGCTTGTGTGCCTCAATGACCCTACGAGATCCTAGGGGTCAGAACCTTTCCTATTATCTCTATTTCTTTACTACCCACAAGGGGCTAAACATAGAGGGGACAAACAAAGACAGACAAACGGATTAAGTCGATTACATCGACCCTGGTGCGTATCTGGTACTTAATTTATCGACCCCGAAAGGATGAAAGGCAAAGTCGACCTTGGCGGAATTTGAACTCAGAACGTAACGGCAGACAAAATACGGCTACGCATTTCTCCCGGCATGCTAATGTTTCTGCCAGCTCGCCGCCTTTCCTATTATCATGTACTTGTCCATTATGTAACAGTACAACCTGTAGTCAACTAGTCTAGGGAGAGGCCTTCAAAATTTATGGCTACTAACCTCCTCTTGAATCAAACAAATCTTGATCTAGGAAAAACACAACAGCTAAAGTTCAATTTTAATTCATGACTATGATATCTTTAATCTTGCTCTTCTGCTCGAGAGCTTATGATTTAAGCAAATGAGGAAAGACTATTAGGCCATTTAGTCTACTAGAAACAACAACCAAATCTGTCTAAAATTACATCCTACCCTTTACATTTGATCATAGGCCTGCCCAATCAGAATTGAACTGACCTGTGGTTAAACAACAACAAAATAAATAACTGACTGTACCATTATTTCCACGGATGAAAGCATCACCGTATCTGTTCTTCAGTTGACCATTTACATATTCCTCTGTCTGCTCCAGAGCGATATTCATGTAACCATCCAGACAAGCCAAAACACCTGAAATATAATTACATACCTTTTTGATGATAAATTCTACATGTGAGCAAATAAAATAAAATAAAAAATAATGTAAATTTTGTTAGAGACATTATCAGCACCGTCTTCATTTTCATGTTTACCTCTCCCTGTTAACACAGACTGGACAGGCTGTCATGTTCCAAGTCAACTTTTAATTATTTTACCCTCTCTTCAATAGGCCAAGAACCACATTCTCACTTGTACATTTTTATTTCTTTATTGCCCACAAGGGACTAAACATAGAGGAGAGAAACAAGGACAGACAAAGGGATTAAGCCGATTATATCGACCCCACTGCGTAACTGGTACTTAATTTATCGACCCAGAAAGGATGAAAGGGTAAGTCGACCTTGGCAGAATTTGAACTCAGAACGTAGCGACAGACGAAATACTGCTACACATTTCGCCTGGCATGCTAACGTTTCTTATTTCTTTATTGCCCACAAGGGGCTAAATATAGAGGGGACAAACAAGGACAGACAAACGGATTAAGTTGATTACATCGACCCCAGTATGCAACTGGTACTTAATTTATCGACCCCGAAAGGATGAATGGCAAAGTCGACCTCAGCAGAATTTAAACTCAGAACGTAACAGCAGACGAAATACCACTAAGCATTTCACCTGGCATGCTAATGTTTCTGCCAGCTCGCCGCCTTCTCACTTGTACATTCTGTTTTATGGTCTGTACTGGATGCATTCTAATCTAACACCAGAGAGGCTGTCTTGTTTCCAACAAGACTAAAGAATTGTTTCTTCTTTACATTGGTGGTACGTGAAACATTCGAGCAAGGTCGTCGCCAGTGCCGCTGGGCTGGCTCCTGTGCAGGTGGCACATAAAAAGCACCATTTGGGCATGGCTATTGCCAGTACCACCAAACTGGCCCTCTTGCCGGTGGCACGTAAAAGCACCCACTACACTCTTGGATTGGTTGGTGTTAGGAAAGGCATCCAGCTGTAGAAACTCTGCCAGATCAGATTGGAGCCTGGTGCAGCCATCTGGTTTGCCAGACCTCAATAAAATCGTCCAACCGATGCTAGTATGGAAAACGAACGTTAAATGATGATGATGATGATGATGATGATGATTATCTCCTTTATTTGTTCACTAGTATCAAAGAGTTCTCATTAGATGATGGTAAGTAATTTCACACAAAAAGATAGACAAATGCATTCCTTTTACTTTTCTCTTATTTTACATATTTATTTCATTTGTTAGACTAAACAGTTTTATGCTTAGATACTCTCTTTACTCCTGAACCCTTTACTGTGCTGCATGGAATGGAGCTAATTTTTTTTATTCAACAAAGCAAAATGAAGAAAGCAGAATTAGGTACCTTACTCAGAGATACATAATGACAGCAGTAAGATCTGAGCAATGTGGAATTCAGAACTAATTTTACAGCCATCATATCTCATCTTTAAGTTTACAGTTGTCCTTGTTCCTCATTTATAATGGCATAACAACTATATTTTCCTTCCTCTAAAACAATTTTGGAGCTATAACCTCTTAAACAGAGATCATGTTCTCTCTAGGGATTATAAACCAAAATTATTTTAGATCAAATCTAGAAATAGTTTGTTGTTTCTTGGGAGGGTCATTGTGCCAATAATAAACATACACACTGGTTCTATTTCGTTTCTTTATTATTCATAATTTGGAGCCTGGTGTAGCCATCTGGTTCGCCAGTCCTCAGTCAAATTGTTCAACCCATGCTAGCATGGAAAGTGGACATTAAACGATGATGATGATGAGTTAACTATTTAACCAATTGACTAATTGGTTGATTGATTAATCAATCAGTCAGTTAGGTTTGTCAAAAACCTTTCATCAACACTTGCAGCCTCTTCAATGACATGCCCTCTCTACTTCAGGTCAGCTTCAGGTCTGTCTGTCACCTAATTTTAGATTCTATCATCATCATCATCATTTAACGTCCGTTTTCCATGCTAGCATGGGTTGGACGGTTCAACCGGGGTCTGGGAAGTCAGGAGGCTGCACCAGTCTCTAGTCTGATCTGGCAGTGTTTCTACAGCTGGATGCCCTTCCTAACGCCAGCCACTTCGTGAGTGTAGTGGGTGCTTTTTATGTGCCACATGCACAGGTGCCAGACGAGGCTGGCAAATGGCCACGATCGGTGGGTGCTTTTACGTGTCACTGACACAGACGCCAGTCAGGCAGCGCTGGCAACTGTCACGTTCGGACGGTGCTTTTAACGTGTCACTGGCACAGGTATATTTATATAAATTTTGATTAAAATGTTGAAATTTCATCACAAATTTCTCATCCACAATTTTAAGCATTTATAAGCTAATGAGTTTCATAAAGGCATACAAATTCAGTATAATAATAAATCTATATAGGAATCTTTTTACAAACCTCGATAATCCACACCAGAGTTCAATTTCACCACTACAGGACGCCCAATAATTTGCTTTAAAAAATCACTTGGTGTTTGCTTTCGACCAGACATTCTGAAAATAAACACATATATAAAAAAAATTAAAATATTAAATATCCAGATTGCTATAAAAATCCTATCAACATTGGCAATTATGTTTGAGGCCCCAAAACATCATAACCATTACTTACAAGTAAGTATGACTTGGTAGCAGGTACCGTCATCATCATCATCCTCATTTAACGTCCACTTTCCATTCTAGCATGGGTTGGACGATTTGACTGAGGACTGGCTAACCAGATGGCTGCACCAGGCTCCAATCTTGATCTGGCAGAGTTTCTACAGCTGGATGCCCTTCCTAACGCCAACCACTCCGAGAGTGTAGTGGGTGCTTTTACATGCCACCAGCATGAGGGCCAGTCAGGCAGTACTGGCAACGGCCCCACTCAAATGATGTTTTTTACATGCCACCTGCACAGGAGCCAGTCCAGCGGCACTGGCAACGACCTCAGTCGAAGCCATTTAGCCGCTCTGGCAACGATCACACTCAGATAGTGTTCTTAGCGCTCCACTAGCACAGGTACCGTGCTAGTAATTGAAAGAAACACAGAGCATCTCAACAGAAATACAGTAACGAAAGGATTAAATTATCGCACTCTTCCATATCCAGTTCGCTGATAATTCAACACCCTTAGTGCTCGAAGTCGTTTCCAATGTATATCGTCACCCTTAGCTTGTAACATAATTCTCCAAGGACCCATGGTTTAGATTAAGCTCATACATTTTATTTTCCTCATTTGTCAACTAACAAACTATTCAACATTGTAAACATCGTTATTTTCCGGATAAATAAATAATTGCTTTTTTGCTTTCGCCAAAAGAGAAAGAAATAAACAAACACTCTAAGGTACTTTTTGGAAAACAAAAGTATTTAATCAAAGCCTCGTGAATTTAACCGCTCGCTTTATACATGATTTTAATATAACATTTCTAAAGACTGTTGATCATAAACAGACATGCTAATGATGAAATTAGAATATCTTTACTTACCTCCTGTATTAAAACTGTAAACTATAATTAACAGGAATCACGTTGAGAACATATAAACAATAAGACAAGTCGATGTGATACTCAATTAGACTCAAACTCGAAAGTTACCGGGTTGAAGTTCTGGTCTTACAAAAGGCAAAATGTGAGGAGGAGTAAATTCCGTTTCGCTTAAAACAAAATCATAATTATAAAAATAAGAAAAACGTGGAAATTTTACCGGTGAGTGTGTTACATTATAAGGCACAAAAAGAAAATGACTCTCCCCAGAACACATTTAGAATATGCTTCAACACACGAACTCATATAAAGAATCTTGCAAACCAAATCCAAAAATGAAATATAATTATAACATTATTTATAAATGCAATTAATTTTTATTATCATTGAAAATGTTTTTAATTCTAAAATTATTGTAAACTATTTTGGCGAATAAAATTAGTTTATTAAATAATTTTTTTTTATTTATCAAAAGATATTTAATTCAGGTTTAGGTTTCTCGTCAGTGTCTTTCGTTTCAGCTATTACATTATCTGATTTATATGTTCGTTACTTCACCGGTTATTGTTGAGAGTTATTCCCTCTTTACGTATCCCTTTGTAATTAGATTCAAAATAAACGAACTGACTCTTCGATACGATTTCTGTATCAATTAGAATTCTCTCGCAACAAATATTCACTATAAGTAGCTCTAAGTTACTTATTTCTGGTACTACTTGAGAACAGTGGTCCCGGTGCGCGCATCGGCGCTAGCTAGTCGTGACTAGTCGATCCTACAACGACTACCTAGCAAAGTAAATAAAAAACAAAATAAATAATTTTTTTACACAAAGTAAATAATTTTTTTAAAACAAAGTAAATAAAACAAAAACACAGTAAGGATCGACTAGTCACGACTAGCTTGTGCGAATGCGCGCACCGGGACGACTCTTCTTAAGTAGTACCAGTGAAGACATTCTTTCTCTGAAAGTTCCACCCTCAAAAGACCAAAAAAAAAAATCAAGTGATCAGATTGACCTCACTTTTTCTCATATCAGAGATAACATCGTGTAATGTAGTCATTTTTTGCTTTTCAAAGTGAGTCTAAAATTGTATGTTTATCAGAAAAGGCACATTTTATATGGTATTTTCAAACCATCACCCCAAATGCCGAGCATTCCTATAGAATGGAGTCAGAAATTACCTAGTTCTCCAAAAATCGTAATTTCTTTAGATGTTTCAAGCATCGTTGATTACGATTCTGAAAGAAATTGTGTTGGTACCGTTCCCCAACCATTGTGACTCTTCTCTTATGCCCCCCGCTCCTTTTTTCTAGATCTGTGTTTTAAGTATGTAAGGTGTAACAATGCGTGACCACACATCATTGACAACAGATCAGGCAATTAGCAAATTGGGCTGGTCGGCTGTGTCCCCATCCACTGTACAGCCCAGATTTGGTGCCTTCCAACTTCAACTTGGTTCGGTTCAATGAAAGAAAGTCTTCTGCGACATCGATTTTATGACACAGATGAGGTAAAACTGGACACAACAGTGCACACGGGAATTTTTTCAAAGAGGAATCGAGAATGCATTTCAAAGATTGTGAAAATGAATCACATGTGATGGAGATTATGCTGACGAGTAATTTCTATGTATAAAAGGGTTACTTTGCTAATATGGGCAATTTAAATTGCCGAAATCTGTAAATAAAGGTGTTTAACCTGCTTTTACATTGCTTGTGTGTCACATGGTTTGATGGGTCATACATACTGTTGAAGTTCCGCGTTGTTTCCTAATATAAAAACCAAGTCACCATATTAAGTTTCCCATGAGTTACATTTTTTTTTTTACATAAAGACATGGATATTAAACGTCAAGAATGTTAAGCCAGGAATATATCTGTGCACAGTTAAAAGGATCTTTTCTGAAAAGATCCTTTGGTTAGGTGTAAGGTCGCTGTATTTTCGTGTTGGCGAGAGGCGGGGTAACTTCTGTGTACGTTGTAGACAAGGGGATTCTTTTTTACCCGAGGTCATGGCTTATCAAGAAACCTCTGCATTCGTCAACCTTCTCTCAAACATCAGTCTTGGTTGTCTCGTGCGTCTACATGTATGACCGTATTTTGGTGGGAAACTGCACGGAAATTTCCATTCAAATTACGCGATTACACGACAGCATCTCTCATATGATTAGTCGGAGTACATGAGGAAATCATCTGACATTTTGTGTCTGCTTTCTTGTTACTAAGTTGCATTGCTGGATAAAGAGTTTAATTTTATAGAAGTATTCTAGTAAGAAGAGAAGAGATGCTCGAGATGGTCTATAGTCCATCTCAAGCATCTCTTCTCTCCTTATAGGCACTGATTCGCAGTAGCCATTGGAAAATAAGTCCCTTGTGGTCAGGAAATCGTGGAGGAAAATAGCAACTTCCCTTTTTTCGGTTTGTGCAGTCTGTGCTACTAAGGGTAAAGTCTTTATTTTTGGCCTCTGTGCCTAAGTGACGACTGGGGTTACATTCAGTGCAGAAGTAAGGGACTGGGTGTAGTTTGGCAATTCAGCCCTTAATGTTTGGAATTTTTGAGCGCTGATATCTTGTACATTTAGCAGAATTGTCGTAGTCCACAACGTTAACCATACCACCTGAACAAATAGACCCAACAACACTAACATATTCCCCCACGGATGCCTCCATCTGCTTCATTGACAAAAACGAGATAGCTCACAGGCTTTCTTCAGTAGTTAAAATCTTTAAAAACAACAAGGGGGACTTTGTTTCTTCATCAAATTACTTTTCTACTCTAGGCACAAGGCCCGAAACTTTTGGTGAGGTGGCCAGTCGATTAGATCGGCCCTAGTACGTAACTGGTACTTAATTTATCGATCCTGAAAGGATGGAAGGCAAAGTCAACCTCGGCAGAATTTGAACTCAGAATGTAAAGACAGACGAAAGGCCACCTCTTATTACATCAATATAATGAGTGATGGAACATTGTTAATGTTTTTAATATTGCACTGGGACAGCTCTGATGGAGCAGACCAATATTTGAATAAACCAGACGTAGATTATGATCAGCAGATCTGTTGTTCCAGATGCACCATATTATTTACTGCTGTTACACATTCATATCTATGTGTATACGTATGTATGAAAGCATCCCCACTATTGGCACTATTTGTTAGTAAACAGTATGAGCTGCGTCTAAGGCGGATACGCACAACGTGTATCACTCTGCTGTATATTGACAGTTCGTAACAGGTTAAGCCAAATAAACACGTAAAACAATAACAATGCCTTCTTTGAGTTGTCTATCATCCCATCACGAACGAAAGAATGCATAACAACTACCTATATGAAGACTATGAATTTCAAGGTAAACGCCTGCTGTGTGACCGTCTGCACACGTAGCCACTCCGCTGATAATGTAGCTGTTTCTTTGTGTCATTCACATTGATGGGTCAGTACAGCAACAGTACAGTCTGAGAAGTCTTTTCTGGATTATCTTTGTCAGATTCTGTATGACTTAAAACAGAGTTCTCTTGGTTAGAGAATGGTTGGCAGCTGGTGTCACTCTAGTCATAGTTGCATAACCAAATATAGTTGCAATCGTTACTTTTTTCTCTCTGAATGCGAAGGAAACAGAACAGCAATGGTATAACAAAGGTTGGTGTTACTGTAACGGTTGGTCTTTGTACTAAGATAGACAACAGGTTTGATGAGGTTGAATTTAATGGAGAGCGGATATGTAACGATGTTGTTTTTGATGGTGGTACGGTATTGGTTAAGGCAGCGAGCTGGCAGAATCGTTAGTACGCCGGGCGAAATGCTTAGCGGTATTTCGTCTGCCGCTACGTTCTGAGTTCGAATTCCGTCGCGGTCGACTTTGCCTTTCATCCTTTCGAGGTCGATTAAACAAGTACCAGTTACGCACTGGGGTCGATATAATCGACTTAATCCGTTTGTCTGTCCTTGTTTGTCCTCTCTGTGTTTAGCCCCTTGTGGGTAGTAAAGAAATAGGTATAGTATTGGTTAGGGGTAAGCTACTTAACCGAGCGTCTAGCTCCTGGGAGGTAGACAAAGGGATAGTCATGTTGTACAAAATAGTGGCAAATTTGGTGATTCTGTTTTATTCGTGCGGGTCTGGGGCAATTGTTTCTTTAGGGAAGTTATCCCTGGTTAATTTGGTGGGAACATCTACTAAGATGTACTGTTGGATCGAGATGAAGGAAAATGTGATAGCTTCTTTCAAGTAGTAGTAGATGAGGATGAGTATATACAGTTTCGGTTGCCATGGTAGTAGGTGTGATAACTGAAGGGTGGAGACGATAGGCAGTAGCAGCAGTGAATCGACGGACACGCCTGAGTTCAATGAGGTCAGTATGTTGCTTCTACTGTCGTTGTTGCTGCTGATGAATTGCACCAAACAAATAGATTGAATGGAGTTTTCCGTATGCTTTTTTTTTTTACGCTGTCTGCTTTAGTTTATTTTCAATTTGTTTTGCTGATTGACTTTTCTAAGTAGGACAATTTTGATAGCAATGCCGGCACACATGGTAGAGACGTAACCCAATACCTCCCCACCATAATTTTAATAATTCTTTTTCTTTTTTTTACAGAAACCAACATTTACAGCTATGGAAATTCCGATTCTGAAAAAAAAAAAAAAAAAAAAAAGGCAAAAAATCGCAACTGTCAAGGGTAGCCTGTTTGAAGGCCGTAGAATCAGGCGGTTTTTTTCTTCTTTTTTTTTGAAAAATTGAAATTTTACAAACAATTTTTTTTTAAAGAAATAATCTCCATATTTTTCTATGCATTTCGCCAAAAAATGATTTCTGCAACAAGTGAAAAATGAAGAAATGGGTGGGGGATTGAAATTTTGAAGTTGCGATTTTTGCCAATTTTCTTTTTCAGAATCGGAATCTCCATAGCCGAAAACGTGGGTTTCCGTAAAAATAAATAAATAACGTAGGAGGGTGGGCTACGTCTCCGCCGTGTGCGTCACAATGTCAATATGTATATGTCTCACGAAGGCGGCGAGCTGGCAGAAATTTTAGCACGCCGGGCGAAATGTGTAGCCGTATTTCATCCTAAGTTCAAATTCCGCCGAGGTCGACTTTGCCTTTCATCCTTTCGGGGTCGATAAATTAAGTACCAGTTACGCACCGGGGTTGATGTAATTGACTTAATACCTATGTCTGTCCTTGTTTGTCCCTTCTGTGTTTAGCCCGTTGTGAGTTGTAAAGAAATAGGTATTTCGTCTGCCGTTACGTTCTGAGTTAAAATTCCGCCGAGGTCGACTTTACCTTTCATCCTTTCGGGGTCGATTAAATAAGTACCAGTTACGCACTGAGATCGATATAATCGACTTAAATCCGTTTGTCTGTCCTTGTTTGTCCTCCCTGTGTTTAGCTCCTTGTGGGCAGTAAAGAAATGAATATGTATATGTCCCAACACTTCTATTAGTATATATATTGCATTATGTGGGTATGAGTGTAAATACACACACAGTCTGATGACAGCAAGTAAGCCAAAACTTCAAAGTCACTGTCAGTCTTTTCCCTGTAAAAATAAATATGGCATTCAACTGAAAAGCATTGAGTGATCTTTCAGTTTAATGTTCATTTGGGATCTTTTCTGTTCAGCTGCCACTTTTCAATTTCTTCAATTTTTATTCCAATTGAGTTCATATTTGGTGTATTTGTGTAGTTTTGTAAAGTAATCACTGATTTGAAATTAATTTTTGCCATAAATCAATAAATAAATAATTGATAGCTTTTAAAGTTTGCAAATTTTGGGTAATTTTAGCCAAATACTCCAAATTTAGAAATTTTCACTAAATTTCAAAATTTCTACAGGTGTAGTCAAACAGAAAAAAATCAGAATTGTCTGTTTGATAACTACTAGTGTTGACGTTACAATCTCAAGACAGCAGTTGTAAGAATTTACATCACCCATTGATGACAACTACAATTCAGCCCACACAGCAATGACTACTATCATTACTTTATTGCCCACAAGGGGCTAAACACATAGGGGACAAACAAGGACAGACAAAGGGATTAAGTCGATTACATCGACCCCAGTGTGTAACTGTTGCATAATTTATCGATCCCGAGAGGATGAAAGGCAAAGTCGACCTCGGCAGAATTTGAACACAGAACGTAAAGGCAGACAAAATACTGCTAAGTGTTTCGGCGTGCTAACATTTCTTATTTCTTTATTGCCCACAAGGGACTAAAAATAGAGGGGACAAACAAGGACAGACAAATGGATCAAGTTGATTACACTGACCCCAGTGTGTAACTGGTACTTAATTTATCAACCTCGAAAGGATGAAAGGCAAAGTCGACCTCGGCGGAATTTGAACACAGAACGTAACGGCAGATGAAATACCTATTTCTTTACTACCTACAAGGGGCTAAACACAGAGGGAACAAACAAGGACAGACACACGGATTAAGCCGATTACATTGACCCCAGTGCGTAACTGGTACTTAATTTATCGACCCTGAAAGGATGAAAGGCAAAGTCAAGCTCAGAGGAATTTGAATTGAGAACGTAGCGGCAGATGAAATACCGCTAAGCATTTCGCCCAGAGTGCTAACGTTTCTGCCAGCTCGCTACCTACCATCATTACTGACACATCTTACACAAATTGCCAAACTGTGTAACTTGCAAATATCACTTCTATCCATTGGTTGTAAAGACGACACATTGTTTTGTTAATGGTAATAAATATTTTGTATTTGGTGCTTCACACAGACTTCTTGTATACCCCTCTCTTAACCACAGTACATCTTTGTGACAACCAAATACAAAATATAATTATCTTACTCAGGTGACCCCAAAAGAACATTATGCATCTCTGCAACACATCAAGCAAGATTAAAAACATGGTCGACATGACAGTATGTCAAGAACACTACACAGCTCCTCAACATCCTAAACAAATTCAAAAATACTCTTTTACTTGTTTCAGTCATTTGACTGTGGCCATGCTGGAGCACCACCTTTAGTCGAGCAAATCGACCCCAGGACTTATTCTTTGTAAGCCTAGTACTTACTCTATCAGTCTCTTTTGCCGAACTGCTAATTTACGGGGATGTAAATACACCAGCATTGGTTGTCAAGCGATGTTGGGGGGACAAACACAGACACACAAACATATATATATATATATGTACATATACATATATACGATGGGCTTCTTTCAGTTTCCGTCTACCAAATCTACCCCCAAGGCTTTAGCTGGCCCGAGGCTATAGTAGAAGACACTTGCTCAAGGTGCCACGCAGTGGGGCTGAGCCTGGAACCATGTTAGTTCGTAAGCAAGCTACTTACCACACAGCCACTCCTACACCTATACTGCCAATGTCAATCAAACTGTTTCTGAGAATCTCTTTTCTATGCTAAATTTTTCTGTCATCGTAGCCTCACCCAAATTGCCACCAGTCCCACTGTAGATACACTGATGATGTGTCTCAAATGGCAAAATAGCCTTCTACACAGTCTTTCAACAACATCAAGTGATTTCAAAACACCACTGAAATGTCAATATGCCACCACAAACACAACCAGTAAGTTCCTTACCATCTTGTTCTCTTTGTTGCTTATCTTCAAAACAGACTCAGTCAGCATCAACTGCCTAAAAACAGCTTACTTTGGGTCTCAAACAACATTAACCATACCACCTGAACAAATGGACACAACAACACTAACTCAAACTCCACCTGTCTAACACCCATGGACATGTTTACAAAGTCAGAAAACAGCACAGCTCCCATGACTTTCGGAAACATTTTTTCACGCTAAGAGTTACTGAAGCATGGAACAAACTGCCAGCATCAGTTGTTAGTTGTCGGAGCACTGCATCCTTCAAAACTTCCGTGCTTCCTGAGATTCACCAACACTACACCTGATTTTCTCCTCTCCATACACACGCTGCCAACCACTTTAGCCTTCATCACCATCCTTACTATCCGCTCCTCATCCATCCTCTCCATTCGTCTATCCAATTTGGTTGTTAGTTTTTCTTTCATTCCTGCTCATGTTTGCACCTCCTCATTCCTCATCCTGTCCATCCGTGTCACACCAACCACAGCCCTCATACATCTCATCTCAAACCCATCTAGTCCACAATAATAAGACAAAATAATATTTAACAGCAGTAAATTTTAGATGAAAAAAAAATTAAACTTTATTGAAAAAGAATTCACACATATATAAATATATATATACAATATTAACATTTGAATAGGAAATTAAGAAATTAGGATTCTTACTTTATTGCTTTACCTGTAAGCAGTAATAAAAACAAAGCATTTGGAAGATATTTTATTTTGATATTATAAAGAAGGGGTGGACTGTGATACAAAGGAAAATTATATCTGTTATGGCATTACAACACTTACTTGGTATTCAGTTGTGCCATTGTGGAAGGACAAAGAACAGCGGCTATATTTGAGGCTTCTAAAATAGCCTTCTAAACAGAATGATACACAAGGGGTAGTGGAGGTTATACAATGTGAACCTGATCATTGTTAAGTGTTTACAAGACATTCCAGTCTAATGATAGCCATGCATTTGTCTTGTTGGTAAGTAGAAAGATAGGCTAACCAACAAGAGAGCTCTCTACATAGTTGTTCATTCTTGACCCATTAGGAAAAGAAAAAGAAAAAAAAAAAAGACAGGATTGTCGTGGGTGGAATGTCATTCCTAATGAAGACTGACCAGTAGGAGCAGAGACTGGGTTGAATGACAATCACATGCAGGAGAAAAAAAAAAATTAAAATGGAAAATGGCTGCAGGAAGTAATTGGATTTAGATAAATAAATTAATGCTGATTTGAAGAATGATGTAAGCAAAAAAACAAAATAATATTATTAATAAATAAAATTTTCCTTTTGGTGGGAAAAAGAAAGTAAAAATCTAACGGTAATTGTGACCATCTAAGAAAAAGGGAAGTAACTTAAAGAAATTAAAAATGAATCTCTTTAAATTAATTTGCAAGCTTTTGATTAGGTGACAAGCATATATATATATATATATATACACACACACACACACAGATACACACACACATGCACAAACACACAGATACACACACACACACTTTATTTGGGAATTAAGGTTACCACTGGTTTCATGTTAAGGAGATGAACACCATTTTTCTGTGATAGGCTTGAATAATTGTTGAGATATTCTTTAACATGAAACCAAAGCAAACCTTAATTCATAAATAAAGAATCTTTATCCACCAATACAGTGTTGAGTACTCATTCACATTGTTTGAGATATATATATATATATATATATATAGCTCCAAGAAAGTTAGACGTTCTGAATTCAACCAACTAAGGGATAATATCTATCCAATATACTGCTGGTAGAATACCCAATTATTACTACACAAGTGTTTTTATTTTATTGCATTGCAATTACATTACCGAGTGTACTAAATGGGTGAAGGTAAAGAGATATTTTACCATTAATTTATATAGCAACAAGAAAATGGAGTGTATCAATAGGTAGTTCATCAACTTTTAGACATTATATTATGTTAACTTATTTATTTATTTACTAAACTGATAATTACAATAATATACATACATATATCATATTAAGCATTACATACAAGATATAAAATATAATAATATATAAGGATACCAGTAATTATTACAAAATAGCATTCCCAATTTATATTCATGTATGTTATTTTGTAATAATTACTGGTATCCTTATATATTAATATATTTTATACCTTATATGTAAAGCATAATGTTATACATGTATGTATATTATTGTAATTGTCAGTTTAGTAAATAAATAAGTTAACATAATATAATGTCTAAAAGTTGATGAAACAACTATTGATCCCCTCCATTTTCTTATTGATATATATATATGTATATATATATGACTAGTATAATTTGTGTAATAAAAAAAAAAACATCTTTATTGAGCTAAAAGGAAGCGATTCAAGTGTGCTATTGGCATGAATTAAGATGAGTTAAGAGGTGATGTGCTGTATGGCTTGAAATTTTTTTCATCTCCAAGAAAGAAAGAAAAAAATCCTGACCATTATATTTGTTAGTGACGCTCATAGAACTGGGAAGATAATTGTAAGAAATTAAGATCAAAATTTATTTAAATGCAGAGTATAAAATCTTTGGTAAAAAAAAAAAAAAGAACAAAAGAGGTTTTTTCAAGACAACCTAAGAAGCTTGGCATTTTGGCATTTCAAGCCAAGGACCAATCTAATGGTGGGGAAACCATCATAAGAATATTGGTCCTTTATGAAGCACTGCATATTTTATGCTCATCACCAAGATCATTGGAAAACAGAATTATTAGCTCCATTTCCAAAATGATGTTGGCACTGCCATAGAGACATATAATACATCACAGTTCAGATAAGTTCTCAGCTGAGCAGGTTAAAAAAAAAAAAAGGGTGGAGAAAACCCCACTGGGGCTGAAATAAGAAGTCCTCCTTTACAAGGGTTTTTTTCTTTCTTTTTTTTCTCACAAGCCACCAGCTTTTGATGACCATTTTAAAAGCAGGGTCAGCAGGACTTTACTGGTTGTTTCTTTGTTTCAAAACTTCTCAGTCAACTAATATTGAGTCACTCTCATCTGGCAAGAAAAAGGAAAACAAGAAAATTAAATATCATCATCATCATTTACCATTTGGGATTGGAAAGAAGGTGCATGTATTATCGAATGCACATATATTGGGTCGTCCGGAAAGTTCGTGCCGATTTTTAAAGGTCAGATAAAGGTCAATAAATACTTGCCATTACATTTTTAATCAAACAAATATGAACCATTTTGTAGCACAATGCGTCTCCATCTTTCCTTTAACTTGAAAATACCCTCTTCCCAGAATTGAGGAGGTTTCATGGCAAAGAATCCATCAAAGTATCTTTTTACGTCATCCAAGGAATTGAAATTTTTCCCATTAAAACTATTCTGCAGAGACCTGAATAAGCGGAAATCCGAAGGAACAATATCTGGTGAATATGGAGGGTGGGGTAACACATCCCAACCGAGCTGCAGCAATTTTTGTCTGGTTCCCAAAGCACCAAGTGCCGAAAATGAACTTTCTTATCTTCCATTTTAAAGGGTTACAGAATTAACACAGGTGATAGGAACATAAACCTTCTTCTATGAAAAGATAGCTTAAACTGTGCTCTAAATGGAGGTGTAGTCAAATCCTATTTTATGGACTCAACCATGCTCTAAAATAAGTCGAAATGTAAGCTACTGTAAATCGGCACGAACTTTCCGGACAATCCAATACAATATATATGCTTTGCTTGTTTGCTGGTTGGCTGCGAATAGATGCAGAGGAGATGACTCTCTCAAAGTGTTGGATGTTAAAACAACTGAAAGTCAGCCAAAGGCAAGTGAAACAACTCACCCCAAGTCCCTTTCAAGAGCGATGGACATTGATATTTCACCATTCTTGTGGCTTATCAACATCATGTACCTGAACCGAACCTGATGCAAATTGAATAGCCTATTTGTAAAATAGTGTAAAAACCATCTGCTGGTATGCCCCGATGATGTTTGCATAGGAATAAATTCAAATATGAATAAGAAGCTTGCGAAGGACCTGTTGGGGCAAGTGAAATCGAAATTGAACCAAATTCGATGACTGGCACCCGTGCCAGTGGAGCGCTAACAGCTCCATCCAAGCGGGATCACTGCCAGAGCAGCTGTCTGGCCCGTGAAGAGCACCATTTGAGCGTAATCATTGTCAGTGTCGCCTCACTGGCACTTGTGCCAGAGGCACGTGAACAAAACATTCAAGCGAGGTCGTTGCCAGTGCTGCTGGACTGACTCCTGTGCAGGTGGAACGTAAAAAACACCATTTTCGAGCGTGGCCGCTGCCAGTACCGTCTAACTGGCCCTCGTGCCGGTGGCACTTTAAAAGCACCCACTACACTCTTGGAGTGGTTGGCATTAGGAAGGGCATCCAGCTGTAGAAACTCTGCCAGATCAGATTGGAGCCTGGTGTAGCCATCTGGTTCGCCAGCCCTCAGTCAAAATTGTCCAACCCATGCTAGCATGGAAAGCGGATGTTAAACGATGATGAGGAGGATGATGATGCATGAGTGTTGTAACATTATTGAATTCCTCTAAGGGATTATCAGCAGACCTCTCACCCTGATTAAAATAACAGGGATCAATTTTGTGTGTCAAACTGTTGGCGAGTCAAATGAGACTCAAATTCATATTAGAGAATAAAAACTAAATACTTAGATGCATTTTGAGAGAAAAGAAAAAAAATCTCACCTTCTAGTGGTTTATCAGACAGTGATAAACGAAAACTTCTTTGTTCAGAACAAGTGGGGGTGGTTTCCACGGAGCCAGGCAATGATACTGAAAGAGAAGATTTTAAATTGAGGATTAATCAGAAGGTAGCAGCAGAGTTTCATTAACTCTTTAGCATTTAAACCAGCCAAGATATTCTACCTATTTAATGCTCAAATGGACCAGATCCAGCCTCTCATATCCACCCAGCAATGTCATTCTAATAATAAATAATATGTGCCAATCTCTGTGGAGGGAACCTGTGGAAGAAGTAGACCCAGGAAGACATGGGACAAGGTGGTGAAGCATTATTTTTGAGCATTAGGCCTCATGGAGGCAATGGCAAGTGACCAAGACCTTTGGCAATATGATGAGCTTGAGAAGACTCATCAAGCCAAGTGAAATCGTAGTTGTGGCCGATGCAGGTGTCACGTAACAGGCACCAGTGCCAGTGGCACATACAAAGCACCCTTCAAATGTTGGGTCTCATGGAGGCAATGTTAAGTGACTGAGACCTTTGGTGTGATCTGCTGTGCTTGAGAAGACTCATCAAGCCAAGTGAAATCGTAATTGTGGTCAATGCTGGTGTCATATAAAAAGCACCCATTACACTCTTGGTGTGGTTGGCATTAGGAAAGGCATCCAGCTGTAGAAACCACGCCGAGTCAGATTGGAACCTGGTGCAGCTATCCAGTTTATCAATTTCAGTCAAACCGTTTAACCCATGCCAACATAGAAAGCAGACGCTAAATGATGATGATGACGATCAATTCACAACAGTGTGAATAAACAAACATTAGATCTGACAGAGTAGTCTGAATGTTGAAAAGTTGAAGGTTTATTTCTGGGGACAAATATTTAAAACCCTCCACAGCTGTTGTTGCGTTGTTTAGCCTCTTTCAAACAATCAAACTATGACCATATTCTTTTCTATGCTAAGCACAAGGCCCAAAGTTTTGGGGGAGGAGGCCAGTCAATTAGATCAACCCCAGTACACAACTGGTACTTAATTTATCGACCCCAAAAGGATGAAAGGCAAAGTCGACCTCCATGGAACTTGAACTTAGAGCGTAAAGACAAACGAAATACCGCTAAGCATTTTGTCCAGCGTGCTAATATTTCTGCCAGCTTGCCGCCTTTAAATATTTTTATAGTTCATTCATTCATCCATTTTTGATGCAATTGGCATGAAGATCATCAAAATATAATGTAAAACAAACTTGCTACAACTATACATACATAGTAAGCAAAATACATACACACAAATACACTTTTACTTCTTTCAGTCATTTGACTGTGGCCATGCTAAAGCACTGCCTTTAGTCGATCGAGCAAATCGACCCCAGGACTTATTCTTTGTAAGCCTAGTACTTATTCTATTGGTCTCTTTTGCAGAACCGCAAAGTTATGGGGATGTAAACACACCAGCATCGGTTGTCAAGCGATGTTAGGGGGACAAACACAGACACACACATATATATATATATATATGTGTGTGTGTGTGTGTTTTGTATATAGACACATATATACGATGGGCTCCTTTCAGTTTCTGTCTACCAAATCCACTCACAAAGCTTTGGTTGGCCCGAGGCTATAGTAGAAGACACATGCCCAAGGTGCCACGCAGTGGAACTGAACCCGGAACCATGTGGTTCGTAAGCAAGCTACTACCACACAGCCACTCCTACGCCTTTATATAAACATACAAAAACTTTCTCAACAAATTCTGTCTGATCCCATGCAAGCATGGCAACACAAAGGGGCATCACACAACGATATTGGTGGATATAATTTTCGTGTATATGTATTTATAGGCGTTAGGAAGGGCATCCAACTATAGAAACCATGGCAAAGCTGACACAGCTCAATGCAGTTCTGCAGCCCACTGGATCTTGTCAAACCGTCCAACCCAAGTCAGCATAGAAAACGAATGCTAAATGATGATAAAGACGATAATGTATATATACAGAAATACATTTAATGTAAACATCATAAATGTTCCATTAATGTCATTGTCCATTTAGCTTCGTTTTCAAAAATAAATCTCTTACATCCAAGAAATTTCTAAGAGCAAATGTTTTGGCACAACAATTATTTTCCCAAGCCAACCCCCTTGCTTGCGAAGACATGTTGGGGCAAGCGAAATCGAAATCGAATTGAACCAGCCAGGATCCCTGGTCTGGTGGTACGTAAAAAAGCACTATCCGACTCGTGGCCGATGCCAGCGCCGCCTCCACTGGCTTCCGTGCCGGTGGCACGTAAAATACACCAATCTGACCGTACAACAGGCACCCATGCCAACCCCCTTGCTTGCAAAGACATGTTGGGGCAAGCGAAATCGAAATCGAATTGAACCAGCCAGGATCCCTGGTCTGGTGGTACGTAAAAGCACCATCCGACTCGTGGCCGATGCCAGCACCGCCTCGTCTGGCTTCCGTGCCGGTGGCACATAAAATACACCAATCCGACTGTGGCCGTTGCCAGCCTCGCCTGGCACCTGTGCAGGTGGCACATAAAAAGCACCCACTACACTCACGGAGTGGTTGGCGTAGGAAGGGCATCCAGCTGTAGAAACACTGCCAGATAAGACTGGAGCCTGGTGCAGCCTTCTGGCTTCCCAGATCCCCGGTCGAACCGTCCAACCCATGCTAGCATGGAGAACGGACGTTAAACGATGATGATGATGATCATTGTTTAACGTCCGTTTTTCCATGCTGGCATGAGTTGGATGGTTTGACCGAGGTCTGGCAAACCAGATGGCTGCACCAGGCTCCAATCTGATCTGGCAATGTTTCAACAGCTGGATGCCCTTCCTGACGCCAACCACTTCATGAGTGTAGTGGGTGCTTTTTATGTGCCACCGGTAGAGGAGCCAGTCAGGTGAGCCTGGCATCGATCACGTTCAGATAGTGCTTTTTATGTGCCATATTTATTAACTTATGTTCTATAGTTAGAAGCACAACACAAGTTTTGCATTCATGGCAACTTGACCACACTGAATGTATGACTCAAACAGAATATGAAAATTTACAGAAACATCAAACCCAAATTGACACAAAAGAACTAATTGGATTTACAGTTCTAAATTCCTTTTTAACTTATTCTCTGTTAAAAATAAGGCTGTGTGATAAGTAGCTTGCTTACCAACCACATGGTTCTGGGTTCGGTCTCACTGCGTGGCACCTTGGGCAAGTGTCTCCTACTATAGCCGCGGCCCGACCAAAGCCTTGTGAGTGGATTTGGCAGACGGAAACTGAAAGAAGCCCGTCGTGTGTATATGTGTGTGTGTGTGTATGTTTGTGTGTCTGTGTCCCCCACCCAACATCGCTTGACAACCGATGCTGGTGTGTTTACATCCCCATAACTTAGCAGTTTGGCAAAAGAGACCGACAGAATAAGTACTAGGCTTACAAACAATAAGTCCTGCGGTCGATTTGTTCGACTAAAGGCGGTGCTCCAGCATGGGGTCAACCAAATGATTGAAACAAGTAAAAGAATATTCATGTGTGTGTGTTTGTCCCATCACCACTTGATAAATGGCATTAGTTTGTTTCTGTCCTTGCATGTTAGTGGGTCATTAACAGCACTAGCATTCCATCAGATATGACGACGAGGGTTCCAGTTGATCTGATCATCAGAACAGCCTGCTCATGAAGTTAACATGCAAGAGGCTGCGCACTCCACAAATGCATGTACACTTAACGTAGTTCTCAGGGAGAGTCAGTGTGACACAGAGTGTGGCATGGCTGGCCCTTTGAAATACAGGTACTATTCATTCTTGCCAGCTGAATGAACTTGGAGCAATGTGAAAAAAGTGTCTTGCTCAAGGACACAATGCGATACCGAGAATTGAACTCACAACCTTATAATTGTGGTCTGAATACCCTAACCACTAAACCATGTGGCTTCACTAATAGGGACCAACGGAATAGGTATCAGACATTAATAAAAAAAAAAAAAAAGCACTAGGATTGATTGGTCAACTTTAAGGTGATGTCCCCAGCATGACACCAGTCAAATGACTGCAAAAAAAATAAATAAAATGAAATAAAAAAGAAAGGAAAGAAGGAAGGAAGAGAAAGAAGAACCCAGGCTGTCACAGGCAAATGGGTTTTAAATATTTTTTATGCTATTTTCTGTGTGTGTGTGTGTGAGAGAGAGAATGTGTAAAAGTTATGAACTTACTTTGGGAATTAGTTTGACAAAAATCTCGGTCTCCTGAATGGCCAATCAGATTAAGATCTTTCTTTAGAGGGATGTAATAATCTGATTGGTCAATCTCTTCACCGCTACTATTTGGGCTGCTAGGTTGGTCAAAACGGATGCTGGCATCATCCAAAATACAATCAAAGGGCTCAGCGTTTTCAGAAGAAGCTAATGAAGTGCATTTATTGTTTGGTAAGGTAAACAGTTCGGTCAAGTCATTTGGGCTGACCGATAGCAGTTTAAAAGATGAATTTGATCGGTTGATTTTGGATTGTGTAGTTGGAGTTTCGAGCAATGGAGAAGGTAGAAAGGATGCACTTGAATCAGCAGAACCAGATGAGACATGCGTTGGATTAAGCAAAGGAGAAGAACTTGGATCAGCACAATTTAAAGAATTTGGTGACAGCAGCGGAAATATGTCACTTTTAGATTCTTCTATGCCACTGTCTGGAAAAATAAAAAAAATTAAAACAATAAATAAATAAAGTGAAATTCCTCTCAGTGCTTATACCATTCCCCTGTTCTAAAACCTGAAGAAATATTAATTTCAAATTTTGGCACAAGGCCTGCAATTTTGCGGAGGGGGTAAATTGATTACATCAGCTCCAGTATTTAGGCGGTACTTATTTAAAATAAAATAAATGCGCCCTTTCAAAGCCAAGCCAGGCTCATGGGCCTGGCTTCCTGGTTTCTATGGTGTATGTGTTCCCCAGCTGGATGGGACGCTAGTCCATCGCAGCGTTACTCATTTTTGCCAGCTGAGTAGACTGGAGCAACGTGAAGTGAAGCATTTTGCAAAAGAACACAATGCATTGCCTGATCCAGGAATCGAAACCACAATCTTATGATCATGATGTCGACACCTTAACCACTAAGCCATGCGCCTCCACAGTACTTATTTTATTGACCCTGAAAAGATGAAAGGTAAAGTCTGTCTTGGTGGAATTTGAACTCAGAACGTAAAGACGGATAAAATGCCACCTAAGCATTTTACCCAGTGTGCTAAATATTAAAACCAAAATTAACAAAATAATTTAACTAAGTAGTTTACTGATAACTCAGCAGTTTGGCAAAAGAGACTGACATAATAAATACCAAAATCATCATTTAACATTTCTATGCAGGGCCAGCTCAAGGTACCAGCAACTCAGACAGTTTCCTGGGGTGCCATGTGCTAGGGGGCACCAAAGAGGGCGTGACAAAGACAAGGAAATTGCCACGACTGTCAGCTTGTACACGCCGAAGTTCAGCTTGCCTACGGTGCCAGCATCCCTAGGGCTGGCCCTGTTTCCATGTGGGCATGGGATTGACTACTTTGGTATTTCATCATCATCATCATCATCGTTTAACGTCCGCTTTCCATGCTGGCATGGGTTGGACGATTTGACTGAGGACTGGCGAACCAGATGGCTGCACCAGGCTCCAATCTGATCTGGCAGAGTTTCTACAGCTGGATGCCCTTCCTAATGCCAACCACTCCGAGAGTGTAGTGGGTGCTTTTACGTGCCACCGACACGAGGGTCAGTCAGGTGGTATTGGCAACGGCCACACTCAAATGGTGTCTTTTACGTGCCCCCTGCACATGATCAGTCCAGTGGCACTGGCAACGACCTCGCATGAATGTTTTTCACGTGCCACCGGCACAAGTGCCAGTAAGGCGACGCTAGTAACAATCACATTTGAATGGTGCTTTTTACGTGCCACTAGCACTTAAAAATAATAAACACTAAGGTCAATTTGTTTGATTAAAATCCTCCAAGGCAGTGCCCCAGTATGGCCAGAGTCCAGTGACTGAATGCAAAAATATTACTCTACATAAATGATCAGTTGTCTGAATGCATTTGTTGAGCTAATCACTTAAGTTCAAATCCTGCCAAACAATGCCTTTCGTCCCTCCAGGGGTCAATGAAATGAAATACCACTCAAATACTGGGGTGAATGTAATCAACTGTATCCCTCCCATTCAGAACTGCTGGCCTAGTATCTTAATCAGAAACCATTATGTGCTACATGTGTGTGTGTGTGTGTGTGTGTGTTTGTGTGTGCGTGAATCAATTTCTTTGGGTTTCATTTTAGTCTTACTTGTTTCAGTCATTTGACTGTGGCCATGCTGGAGCACTGCCTTTAGTCAAGCAAATCGACCCCAGGACTTATTCTTTGTAAGCCTAGTACTTATTCTATCGGACTCTTTTGACGAACCACTAAGTTTTCTGACTTTGTAAACATGTCCACGGGTGTTAGACAGGTGGAGTTTGAAAAGGTGCTCAGAGTTATTGTTTGTAAGATGGTTAATAATTTTATGGGTGTCTGCCAAGTCAGCTGCCAGACGTCGGAGTTTCAATGTGTCCATGCCCAGGGAAGTAAGGCGTTCAGAATATGGCAAATGCCTGATGGAGGGTAATCTCTTGGTTGCACGTCGCTGAACGGCTTCCAGAGGATTAATATCCTGGGCAAGATAGGGGTTCCAAACCGGTGATGCAAATTCCAGGTGAGGTCGTACCATAGCTATATAAAGCCGCAGATAGATAGCTGGAGAGCGGCTCACAAAGGACCAGGTGAGTGATGCCAAGACACCCTCAGCCTTCTTGGCAATTTTAGCGATGTGTTTTGTCAAACGCAAATCGCTGTTGACAATAACACCCAGGTCACGTTCACAAGAAGACTTTTTGAGATTAGTGTTGTGGAGGGAGTAAGTAGACACTGGGTTTTTCCTCCCAAAATGCATGGTGGTACATTTGTCCATAGCCAGCTTGAGTTGCCAGTACATGATCCACTGCTGCATTGTGTCCAGGTTTGATTGCGATAGAGAACTATAGTGTACAGGATCTGACCTCTTTATTTCCAGGTACAGCTTGATGTCATCTGCATATTTCAGCACTGAGGCATTCTTTAAGTTGGCATCTATGTCATTAACATATGCAACAAATAAAAGGGGGCCAAGAACAGATCCCTGTGGTACACCAGATGTCATCTCATAGGGTGAAGAGTGCTGTCCTAGAACTGTGACAACCTCTTTTCAGCCAATAATGAAGGACTTCAACTAGTTATAGAGATCATCTCTTACACCCATCGCAGAGAGTTTCACCATAAGTCTTTTGTGTGGCACAGAATTAAAAGCCTTAGCAAAGTCCAGGTAAATGACATCCACTCAGGATCCACGATCAGTGATTTTGGTAATGTCCTCAAGAAACTCGATGAGTTGATTACAGCTGCTGGAGATAGGAATAAAACCAAATTGTGATGGCTGGATGAGGCTGTGAGACTTCCAGAAATTCCAGAGGGTTTCCCTGACACAGGATTCCATCAGTTTGGTGATGCAGCTAGTAAGACTAATGGGGCGATACTTGACAGGTGATGCGCGGTCACCTTTTTTGAACAGAGGGATAACACTGGCAGTTTTCCACTCTGGAGTAATGCCGTTGCCAAGACAGAATTGGAAGAATAGTGAAAGTTGGTTTAGAAGAAAGTACCCAGCGCATTTGAGAAGTAGGTATGTAACACCATCGAGACCAGGAGTGGTATAGTTGCGTTTATTCTTAAGGTGGCATTGTAGCATTGCTGGTGTAAATTTCATAGTAGTTATGGAGTCTGGTGTCAGAGGTGATGGAGATGGAACATTTTGATCTTTGACAGTAAAGATGCCTGCATAGCATCCAGCAATGATTTCTGCACATTCTTTGGGATTGCCAGTAATCTGCCCTGCGTGGGGTTTGCGAAGGGGACCAACTGGAGAATGAGGTTTCTGCTTTGAGTGCACATACTTCCAGAACACTTTGCTGTCAGGATTGGTTGCAAATGCGTTGTTCAAATTCAAGCACTGCCTTTTTTGTCACCTGCTTGAGGTGGTTGGCTGACCTATTGCGCTTTTTCCTGTTGCTCTCTTATTTGTGCAATTTGTATTCCTGTTCAGCATTACGGCGTTCTTTCCTGGCAAGTCGGACTGCTGCAGTCTCCCAAATTGCACTACTGGGTGGTTTTTTGTGCTTGCGTGGTACCGATGCCGCACATATTGAATTTAGAATGTTCTGGAGTATAGTGTTCACATCTCCAGAGGCATAAAATACGAGCCAGTTTGGGCATCACAGCTTAGTACAATAAGAGCTCCAGTCCACTTTATTCCAGTCAAAGCGGGCAGTTTGAAGATGGTTGTAGTTTTTCTTACAACCAATCAATGGTATCACTGCTTGGAACTGCTTGAATGCTCCGAATGGTGCTCGAAAAATAAGCGGTGTTACCTTAGTTTAGTGGTAGTGAACAACTGACACTGTAGTACATCTCCAGCTTTAGAAGCTGTACAAAAACAATAAAATAATAATAATACCTTTAGGCAACATTAGCTTCTGGTGTTTTGGTGGCTTTACTGGACTGCGAGCTAATTTGTCTTTTGATTGGAAAGCATCCATAGCTGTAAAGAAAAGAAATAAATTAAAAATTATCGTTTGCATTTTATGTTTGTTTTTCTACGCTGGTATGGGTTGGACAGTTTTCCTGAGTCAGATTGCCCTTCTTGCAGTCAAACCTTTAGTCACGACTAATAACACACAGGGGATGCGGCGTACCTATTCTAGAACTGGGACACTACAAAGTAACTTAAAAAGGAAACCAAAGAAATAAAAACAAAAAATATTGTGGATCCACAGTAGTTTTCTGAGGGCCCCTGAAAAAATTTTGCTTTCGATATATGTATTGGTATGTATTGCAAGAAACAGCTAGGTTTCTTTCTCTAACATTTTTACATAGTTCAACCTACATAAGTTCCCTCTCTCTCTTTCGGAGAGGCACTGAGCAGCTATACGCACACATATACACACGGCAGTAACTTCCACCTACCGAATTCAATCACAGGTTAATGTGTGAAAAACAAAATAGGAATTTTGGAAGAAGCATCTATAAAACTAGTTTTTAAACATTGAATGGCTATGGGGACCCACCAGAATAAAATAGTAATCAGAGGGGTCCATAGATGAAAAATGGCTGAAATACATCATCATCATCGTTTAACGTCCGTTCTCCATGCTAGCATGGGTTGGACAGTTCGACTGGGGATCTGGGAAGCCAGAAGGCTGCACTAGGCTCCAGTCTTATCTGGCAATGTTTCTACAGCTGGATGCCCTTGGTCTAGAATTATGCTTAGTTGGTTGGCCGCCTGCTGTAAATAATTCTGCTCAGTCAAAGCCAACTGGCCTATAGCTACAAAACAATACCATTATTATAACAGAGAGGCAAGTGAAATCAAAATCAAATTCGATGACTGCCATCCATGCTAGCGGGGTGCAAAGAGCACCATACGAGGGTGATCGTTGACAGAGCAGCTATCCGGCTTCCGTGCCAGTGGCACATAAAAAGCCACCTTTTAAGTGTGATCGTTACCAGGATCGCCTTACTGGCACCTGTGCTGGTGGCATGTGTAAAAAGATTCGAGCGAGGTCTTTGCCAGTATCGCCTGACTGGCTCTGTGCTGGTGGCACGTAAAAAGCACCCACTACTTTCTTGGAGTGGTTGGTGTTAGGAAGGGCATCCAGCTGTAGAAACTCTGCCGGATCAAGATTGGAGCCTGGTGCGGCCGTCTGGTTCGCCAGCCCTCAGTCAAAATCGTCCAACCCATGCTAGCATGGAAAGCGGACGTTAAACGATGATGATGATGAGTGTTAGTAAGGAAATGTTAATGGTATACATACACAAAGCTTCTGTAACATCTTGAAGGTCAGCATTTCCACCAGTTTTGTAACAATCGACGACCTGTAACGAAATAAACAAAACAGATGACTTCTACCACCACCACCACCTACACAATTACAATTTGTTCAATCGTAGTGACAAGCCAGTATAATATTTAACGTTTTATCTACAATGGGAGTCCCTAGTAACTCACCATGCTATATTCCTAAGATACCATGGGGATCACTGGTGATTCTCAATGGTGACGATTTTTTTTGCAGTGGTTTAAACTACATCATCATCATCATCGTTTAACGTCCGTTTTCCGTGATAGCATGGGTTGGACGGTTCGACCGGGGTCTGGGAAGCCAGGAGGCCACACCAGGCTCCAGTCTGATCAGGCAGTGTTTCTACAGCTGGATGCCCTTCCTAACGCCAACCACTTCGTGAGTGTAGTGGGTGCTTTTTACGTGCCACCGCCACAGGTGCCAGGGGGGATCTGGCAGTGGCCACTCAAGGCGGCGCTGGCATCGGCCACGTTTGGATGGTGCCTTTTATGTGCCACCGGCACAGGTACCTCAGCTACAATTTCCATTTGATATTTATTTTGATGTTGATGTACTTGACTCAATAGGTCTCCTCAAGTACAGCAGGTGACATGCCACATTTTAGGAAATATACAAAAAAATGTTTCTTTGTATTTCTCAGAGGGGTTTCAATTTGAATCAATTAAGCTGGAGACATGGAATTCATCAAAAGATGAAGGGTCATGTTTAATATGAGAAGGGTGCAAGTTATGGTGGTTGCTATCATTGGAGCATTGCATTCCATAAGATAATTTTTGTGAAAAAGAAACCATTAAGACTCATACAATAATATAATCTGTAGAAAAAAAATTATAAAAGTGTTGTGTCTGGAGAGAGTCATTTTCTTTTTGTGCCTTATTATGTAACACACTCACCGGAAAAATTTCCACTATTTTTCTTATTTCTATTGTCCTAAAATTTTCGTTGTGTCTTGCAACCTTTTCAATAGTTTTGACTCTTTGAGAGTCAAAACTATTGAAAAGGTTGCAAGACGCAACGAAAATTTTAGGACAATAGAAATAAGAAAAATAGTGGAAATTTTTCCGGTGAGTGTGTTACATAATAAGGCACAAAAAGAAAATGACTCTCTCCAGACACAATAGTATATGCTTCAACACATGAACTCATATAAGGAATCTTGCAAACCAAATCCAAAAACGAAATTATAAAAGAAAATCGATAAATGGAAGTAAATGGACACTTTAACACATTTTGATATGTGCACCACTAGTGGTTTTTTAGGCACAGACTATAATATTTGCTATGTACTATAGGAACCACCAGTGATACCCATGCTATAAATCAATGTGGTAGTTTATATAGTGAACCAGAACATTCATCATTGAACATCCAAGTTCCATGCTGGCATGTGTTGGACAGTTTGACAAGGATCCAATGAGTTAAAGACTGTATCGTACTCTAGTGTCTGCTTTGGCATGGTTTCTAGAGATTGATGCCTTTCTTAATACCAAGCACTTTACATTGTGTACTGGGTGCATTTCTCACACCACTGGCATCATTGAAGTTACCATACAGTTTGCAAGTCAACAAACCCAGGAGGAAGGATATATATATATATATATATATCCTAATTTACACTAATTTACTAGTAAGAACTTGTAACTTTGGGAATTGATGTGATAGTTTATTTTTTAGAATGACATTGTAGGATAGGTGTGAGAGGCTGGATCTAGCTGGTTTTAATATAAAACAGGTAGAATATTTGGGTTGGATTTGGGTGGTTTAAATTAACTTACAGATGATACATAGTCTTTCATAGCCTTTTCATGACTGAGTTTTGCAGGGACCTTAATTCGAGTTGGTCTTCTTAATGAAGATGCCTTTGTGTTGTCAGTATTCTGAAATAGATGAAAAATATATAACAACAACGATAACAATAATGATAATAATAATAATAATAATAATAATGATGATAATAAAAATAATAATAATAATTATAAATTACCCTGATGCAGTACTAGGCAGTGGCTCGCATGGCTTCTCATCTTAACTGATTGGAAGTGCTATCATGTGTAAAAGATGGGCTACAGCAAATATTCTGCTCAATACCACAGATCTGCTCGTCAGTTGTTTGACCTTAACCAGTAGAGCATGTCCCTTAGTGGCTGACAATATGTGCATCTCTGATCAGGAGCAGAAGTAGTAGGGGAGTATCATAGTCGTGTGTTGAGAAGGATTCTTTGGGGTTTGAATCAAACTTCTTAACCACCACGGCCACCCCTGCAAACTTCTTAACCACCACAACCACCCCTGCAAACTTCTTAACCATCACGGCCACCCCTGCCCCTAAGCACAATCATTACAACAATTAACAATAAGACATGGGATCAATTATACCTTTTTGTTGACATCTTTATTGGTTTGGTTAATTGAACAATGAGCATCAAGAGAAAACTGACTGCTTGTTGGGTCGCTAAGTTTCAAAGATGGTTTAGTATGCTTGGTATTCTGTTTGGTAGCTTTCAAGGTGATAAGATCTTCAGAGAGCCTGCAATAAAGTTTAATAGGTATTTAAAAAACAAAACTTTGCATTTCAAGTTAAAAGTCATTTGAACCTTTAAGCATTTAAACCAGATACATCTGGCTGAAATATTTTACCTGTTTTACGCTTATACTGGCCATATCTGGCTTTTCACACTAACCCTACAATATCATTCTAAAAATGTAACAGTCATCTCGTCAAAATCTCGAAGCCACAAGATGATGCATGATTAATTTAAAACAATGAGAATAAATAAGCATTTTGTCCACTCTGCTGGGTGGTTGGTGTTAGGAAGGGCATTCAACTAGCCATAAAAACCATGCCAAAACAAGACACAGAAGTGCATATACATATATACAATGGGCTTCTTTCAGTTTCCGCCTACCAAATCCACTCACAAGGCTTTGGTTGGCCTGAGGCTATAGTAGAAGACACTTGCCCAAGGTGCCATACAGTAGGACTGAACCCAGAACCATGTGGTTGGTAAGCAAGCTACTTACCACACAGTGGGACTGAACCCGGAACCATGTGGTTCATAAGCAAGCTACTTACCACACAGTCACTCCTGCGCCTATAATTAATTGATAAATGATAATGAAAGAAAAAGATGGTAATGGTGATGAAGTGAAATGGAAAACACTCATCTGGTTAACTAACCATAGCTGGTGAGTGAATTTGAACTAATAACCTTTAGGATAGTAATTTAATGCTTTAATTGGCCTCTACACTATAGACAAATAATAATAATAATCCTTTATGCTATAGGCACAAGGTCTGGATTTTTTTGGTGGGGAGGGGGACAATCGATGACATCGACCCTGGTACTTGACTGGTACTTAATTTATTGACCCTGAAAGGTTGAAAGGCAAAGTCAACCTTGGCAGAATTTGAACTCAGAGCATAGCAACAGACAAAATACCATTAAGCATTTCACCCGGCATGCTAACGATTCTGCCACCTTACCATGTCTGACATCGTCATCGTTTAACGTCCGCTTTCCATGCTAGCATGGGTTGGACGAATGACTGAGGGCTGGCGAACCAGATGGCCGCACCAGGTTTCAATCTTGATCTGGCAGAGTTTCTGCAGCTGGATGCCCTTCCTAACGACATAATAGTAAGAAGAAGAATACAATATTTACATGCTATTTTTCTTAACTGTATCAATCAGATTTATTGGTTTCTGTTCTGTACAATTCTGAACAGCAATAGTAGCAGCTTCCAGAATCTTCTTAGCTTCTTCTTCAGAATTTAGAACTAAAGTCGATATAGTAAAAAAAAAAAAAAAGATAAACAAAATAGTTAAGACAAGCAACAATATAAGAAAACCAAAATACAAAATTAGAAAAAAAAAAAAGGTTTTACATTAAAGCATCAAGATTAATCTCAGTGTAATTGTAGAAATTAAATTTTCAGCAATGTATTGATTAAATTATTGACTTTATGGCTATACACTCGACTTACTTATTAATTACTGGTAGGAACACTGCATTTTGTTATGCAACTATAATATACTATTATGTTAAAGGCTTATAAGTCAACACTGTGTCCTACCTGTGTTAGCAGTGCAATATAATCACTTTTTTAGAGCTGTTGAGGCAAGTGAAATCGAAATCAAATTCGATGACTGGCATCCATGCTAGTGAAACGCTAAGAGTACCATATGAGTGAGATCGTTGCCAGAGCAACAAGCTGGCCTTCGTGCCGATGGCACGTTAAACACACCATTCGAGCATGATCGTTACCTGCATCGCCTTACTAGCACTTGTGCTGGTGGCACGTGAAAAAAACATTTGAGCGAGATTGTTGCCAGTGCCGCTGGACTGGCTTCTGTGCAGGTGGCACATAAAAAGCACCATTTGCTTGTGGCCGTTACCAGTACCACCTGACTGGCCCTCATGCCGGTGGCACGTAAAAGCACTCATTACACTTTCGGAGTGGTTGGCGTTGGGAAGGGGATCCAATCTGCCAGATCAGATTGGAGTCTGGTGCAGCCATCTGGTTCGCCAGACCTCAGTCAAATCGTCCAACCCATGCTAGCATGGAAAGTGGACGTTAAACGGTGATGATGACCACTACAGATATTCTATAGAAATTAAAGCCAGCACTGAAAGTTACATTTCATATCTGAATATGTCAATGTAAACAATGCGATCAAAGAAAGAGAAATAGGTAACTGGTGTACATGCATATTTCAAGAGTTATTATTCTTTCTTCAGTACCAAATTGAACCCATTAACCATCCATGTACAGATAACTTTAAAAATACTGCGGAGGCCAGTATGGACTATCCTTGCAGATTGGGACCATCAGTTCCCGACCTTCAAAACTATCTACAAAGTTCTCTACAGCCCCTCCCTTGAGATAAGACCACATATTCTTCATTATTTTCACTGGGAGGGGCCACAGCCTCCTCTGCCGGTGGCACAATTCCCACCAACTAAGTTTCAGGACATGCCAGCAGAGCATTGCAAACCACCGGCACTGTCCCATTCTTCTTACCATATAACCATACTTGCTACATGACATTGGTAATTAAGTTATTATAATTACCCAATATTGACCCTTTTAGCATTAAAACCAGCCATATCCAGCCCAAATATTCTACCTGTTTTGTGTTCAAGCTAGCCAGATCCAGCCTCTCACACCTACTCTACAATGTCATTCTAAAAATAAACTGTCACAGCATCAAAATCTTGAAGACAATGTAAGATTAATTCAAAATAATGTGAATAAATAAGTATTATATTTGACAGAAATCTGAATGCTAAATAGTTAAGAGTGGAGGCGCAATGACCCAGTGGTTAGGGCAGCGAAAACACCTAAAAGCTCCACAAGGCTCCGCCAGGTGGCGACCCCTGTTGTACTCTTTCACCCCAACTTTCTCTCACTCTTTCTTCCTGTTTCTTGAGTAACGCTCAGATGGACTGGCGTCCTGTCCAGCTTGTGGAAAACAAATATGCCATAGAAACCGGGAAACCAGGCCCATGAGCCTGGCTAGGCTTGAAAAGGGCGCATAAATAAAAAAAAAAAGGTTAAGAAATAGTTTGAGATATGCCAAGTATGAAATTATTATGACAAAAAAACAAGAAGCTATAAAGCAAGCAAGACAAAACAGCCATTTATCTAGCAAACCCACTTGTCGTAGAATCTAAAATAGATTTTCCAGATTGTGATAGATGCTCTTTCTTTCCAGGCATCAACAAAAAATTCTCGGGTGGTGGTGAATGTGGAATCATGACCTGAAAGAAAGAAAGAAAAAAAATAACTAAAATTAAATCGCAAAAACATCTTTGAAAATAGTATAACTTACACTGAAATAATCCTTTCTACTATAGGTACAGTGGAAGCACATGGCCTAGTGGTTAGAGCAGCAGACTTGCAGTGGAGGGATCGCAGGTTCGAATTTCAGACCGGGTGATGTGTGTGTTTATGAGCGAAACACCTAAGCTTCATGCAGCTCCGGCAGAAGGTAATGGCGAACTTCTGCTGACTCTTTTGCCACAACTTTCTCTCACTCTTTCCTCCTGCATCTAGCAGCTCACCTGCGATGGACCGGCGTCCAGTCCAGGTCGGGAAACTATATGCCAAGGAAACCGGGAAACCAGCCCTTATGAGCCAGGCATGGCTTGAGAAGGAACAAACAAAACAACTATAGGTACAAGGCCTGAAATCTTGAGGGAGGGGCCAGTCGCAGTACGCAACTGGTACTTAATTTATCGACCCTGAGAGGATGAAAGGCAAAGTCAACCTTGGCGGAATTTGAACTTTGAATATAACAATGGGCGAAATACCGCTAAGTGTTTTGTCCAGCAAGCTAATGATTCTGCCAGCTTGGAACTGAAATAATGACAAAAAATATGAGAAGAATCTAATTTGTGAGAACTATGAGGTGTAGACATGTCCGCAACCATGTGATTCCAGGTTCATTTCTATGCCATGGCACCTTGGGCAAGTGTCTTCTATTATGACCATGGGCTAATCAAAGACCTGCAAGTGGATTTCAAAGATGAAGCTAAAAGAAGTACATCATAACCACATTGTTTCTCTACAGCAATAAACCTGTTCTGACCTCTTCTCTCATATTTTAACTTCCTCATCTCCTACCATAAAACAACTGTCCTCTCAATTGTAGCCACCCCACTCAGTTGAAAAGGATCTCAATCTTATAAGCTGCATGACAACCTCACTAATGGTGGTGCCACAAAAAACACCCCCCAAAAAAACAACTACAAAAACACTAAGTACACATGATAAAGTGATTAGTCATTAGGAAGGGCAATCCAGTTGTAGAAACCATGCCAAAGCAGATACTGGAGCATAGCGCAGCCCTCAAACTTGATGGTGGTGATCCAACAGGGAGTCAGTCTGATGAACGAAACCCCCTAAAAGAATAACCTGGATGCCCTTCCTAACACTAACAACCCAGCAGAATGGACTTAGTGGTTTTTATGTGGCACAAGCACAGGCGAGGTCAGTTTTGGCAAGGTTTTTACAGCTGGACGCCCTTCTGAACGCCAACCACTTTATAGTATGGATTGGGTGTTTTTAAGTAGCAACTGCACTGACAGGGTCACCAAAAACTTACAAGACCCGCCCCCCCAAAAAAAAACAAATGTTAAACTGACGATAATAAAATCAATCTTTATCTTTTACTTGTTTTAGTCATGTGTGACTGTGGCCTTGCTGGAGCACCATAGCCAAGGGTTTAGTTAAGCAAATCAACCCCAGTGCTTACTTTCTAAGTTTAGTATTTATTCTATCAGTCTCTTTTGTTGAACCAAGTTACAGGAACATAAACAAACCAACACAGGTTGTCTAGCAGTGATGGGTGGGCAATCACAAACAACACATGATAGGCTTCCACACTCAGTTTCTGATCACCAAATTCACTTAGACAGGTATTGGTTGGCCCAGGGCTATAGTAGCAGACACTTGGCCAAGGTGCCATGCATTGGGACTGAACCCGAAACTATGTGGTTACAAAATGAGCTTCTAAACCACATAGCCATGCCTGAAACAGTAAAGGTAAACCATTACTCACCAAAGTCTTAGCGTCCACTTTATCACAATTATCACTAAGTTTTTCAGTCAGATAGTGCACAGAATCCTTTGACTCCTCTAAGACATCTGTTATTTCTTGTCTGAAAGTTAAGAAAAAAATTTAATGAGAAAACAAGAAATAAGCAAAAAAAAAAAAAAAAAAAAACTTACCCCCAAAAACTATAAAGAAAATAAAAGATAAAGTATTATAGCTTTAGTTCTTGTTTAAGCCTTTAACATTTAAACCAGCCATATCCAGTGCAAATATCCCACCTGCTTTTAAGTTAAACCTGGATAGATCCACCTTTCACACTTACTCTACAATGGTTACTGTGTCACGCAAATGGCACATGTGTCAGTGGCACATAAAAGCACCTGTCACACACTCAGAGTGGTTAGCGTTAGGAAGGGCATCCAGCCATAGAAACCATGCCAAATCAGACTGGAATCTGGTGCAGCTTTCCAGTTTGCCAGCCCTGGTCAAACCATCCAACCCATGCCAATAATGGATAACAGATGCTAAATGATGATGACGATGATGTTGTTAGAAAGTTATATAACAGTACAAAATGCTGAATGATCTAGATACATTTTTAAGCATGGGAATTTTATAATCACATATGTTTTACAAAAGCTGAAAAATTATTAGCTTTTGGTAGGCTAAATCCAACATACTTAAGCACTAAACTACTGATACAGCTAAAAGCATCAAGTCAGCAACACTTATGTAAATGCATCGTACAATCTACCTTTCACTCTGAGCGAGAGGCCCTTTGTCAGCAGTAGAGGTAGGAGCTTTCTGAACTTTGCCCAGGCTATTCTTATTCTAGTGGTAATGCTCTCTGAATATCTACCCCCACTACAGACTTGGTCACCTATGTAGCGGAAGCTATCAACAACATCTAGTTTCTCTCCTGGCATGTGATGGAATCTGTTTTCTGAACATCTGTGGTGTTTATTGCTCCTGTGCATCTGCCGCACATGAAAGCTATCTTCCTGGTTAACCTTCCTTTGATGTTACTGCACCTCTTATGCATCCACATCTTACACTGGGTACATCTTATTTCTTTATTGCCCACAAGGGGCTAAACACAGAGGGGATAAACAAGGACAGACAAGGGGATTAAGTCAATTACATCGACCCCAGTGCGTAACTGGTACTTAATTTATCAACCCCGAAAAGATGAAAGGCAAAGTTGACCTTGGCGAAATTTGAACTCAGAACGTAACGGCAGATGAAATCCCGCTAAGTATTTTGCCCGGTGTGCTAACGTTTCTGCCAGCTCGCCACCTTATGGAGTTTTATTCTCCACATAAATAGATTTTGAATTCTAAGAATCTATGATTTTCTTCCTTTCAAATCAAGCTGGTAACATTGGTGTAAATAGATATATTTTGGGATGACTGATTAAAATAGTTCTCCGAAAAAGTGTTCTAGAAGAATGGCAAACAAAAAGATGTGACACTGATTTGATTAAAAAGTTAAGAGAATCGAAAGAAACTACAGCAGAAAAAATTAGAGAACTGCATGGAGTAAAATCAAAAAGTGTGTAAACAAAAAAATTAAAAAAAAAACCCAAAAAACATACCTCATGGATTCAATGTTTTCAAGGTATTTACTGTGATTTTTGGACAGCGTTTCAAACTCACTGATGGTTTCTTTACAGTCAGAGACATTTACTAAATTGGAAAATAATCATATTGAAGGCTATGTTATTTTACACTTTCTCTGTTAATTCAAAATTAAAAAATTCATCTAGGTTCATTTGTATGAATATCATTAATTTTTAAACATGCATAAAGTTCAAAGCAAAATTACTAATTCTTACAAATTATTTAAGGGATGATGATGATGATGATGATGATTCTGTACCTATTTCATCATGTTAGAGCAGGTGGAATAAATATCTCAGGAGAAATTTTATGCCTTCTAAGTTGATTGGTGAAGATGCGTAGCCTGGAGGTTAGGGTTCTGCACTCGCAATCATAAGATTGCAGTTTCAATTCCTGGGCTGGGCAGTGCTTTGTGTTGTATTCTTGAGCAAAACACTTCATTTCACATTGCTTCACTTCAATCACTCATAAATGATTAACCCTGTGACAGACTGGGGTCCCTTTGTTGCCTTAATTGCTTATATGCCATGGAAACTGGGTAAAAGTCCCTTTTAGTCATAGGACCAACAATCCAACATACCTCCATCATCAGCTGCCCCGTGGATATCATTAGAGAGAGACATTATACATACATGTACATTATCAGTCATTTGACTGTGGCCATACTAGAGCACCACCTTTAGTCGAACAAACATGCCAGGACTTATTTTATCAGTCTCTTGACGAACTGCTAAATTATTGGAACGTAAACACACCAACATTGGTTGTCAAGCGATGGTAGGGGGACAAACACAATTCCCCCCCCCCATATATATATATACACAACGGGCTTTTTTCAGTTTCCATCTACTAAATCCACCCACAATGCTTTGGTCAACTTGAGGCTCTAATAGAAGTCACTTGCCCAAGGTGCTACACAGTGGGACTGAACCTGGAACCATGTGGTTGGGAAGCAAGCTTCTTACCACACAGCCATGCCTGCACCATATACACACACACACACACACACACATATAAAAAGAGAGAGAGAGAGTGACATATTGCATACATGTACATTATATATATATATATATATATATATATATCTCATCATCATCATCGTTTAACGTCCGTTTTCCGCGCTAGCACGGGTTGGATGGTTCGACCGGGGTCTGGGAAGCCAGGGGCTGCACCAGGCTCCAGTCTGATCTGGCAGAGTTTCTACAGCTGGATGCCCTTCCTAACGCCAACCACTCCGTGAGTGTAGTGGGTGCTTTTTACGTGCCACCTGCACAGGTGCCAGGGGGGTCCGGCATCGGCCACAATCGGTTGGAGCTTGAGAGAGAGAGAGAGTCATCATCATCATCATTTAACATATTATACAAACATGTATATTATACATAAAATTATCTCTTACCAGATTGCAATTTTTCATGATACATCTGTAAACTGAAGTTGGAGAGTTTAATTAAACTGAAAAGAGAGATAGAAAAATGAATAAGCTAAAGCCTCAGAAGGTCAGCAAAAAATTTAACTAATACTGTACAAGGTACTAATATTTAAAACATAGACCAAAATGTCAACAGCACAGCAGAGAATTCAACAATCTTAACAATACCATGGAATCATTTATGATCAGAACTAAAACAACAGCAACTAATAACTTCTTTATCATTTAAAACTTTATATATTAGAATATTACATACTGCATTTGATGGTATAAAAGATGTTACTTAATTTCAGGATAAAAAAGTTTGGATCTTTACTTTTTGACCGAGAGATTAAAAAAATAATTTTTTGTAACTAAACACTTTCAAACTTCAAACACTGGTAGAATGTGTCATATAAAACATCTTTTAGTGTGTGTGTGTATATATATCACGTGACCGACCAGACCATCAGATATTGTTACACATCGCTGGTCACAATGCGTTCGCATTGTTTTAGCCTTCGAATGACGCCACCCCGCTGGTTAAGCGAGCAGGCCAACAGAAGAAAGAGTGGGAGAAAGAGTGGTGAAAGAGTACAGCAGGAATCACCACCCTCTGCCGGAGCCTCGTGGAGCTTTTTAGGTTTTTTCGCTCAATAAACACTCACAACGCCCAGTCTGGGAATCGAAACCGCAATCCTACGACCGCAAGTCCGCTGCCCTAACCACTAGGCCATTGCGCCTCCACGTGTATATATGTATATATACACACAAACACACAAATATATAAAGACACTACGCTCATTATTATATTAGGAGATGTCAAAAACATTGCCTTACCTAACAATATCCAGTTTTCCTCTTTTGTAGAGACTCTCAACTTTCTCCTAAAATATTAAAAAGAAAACAAAATAAAAAACCCCGAGGAATACACAAATTCAAAAAAATTAAAATTATCCACAAAAAAACTATTTTAAAAATCACATATTGCACAAATAATCATCTTTTGTATATTTTATCCTTCTCATCACCATTTTTACATCTGCTTTGGATTGGATTAGCCTTCTTAACCCTTTCCATGCAAAATTAAATTTCATAATTATTTCAGTAACTATTTCTACTCTAGGTACAAGGCCTTGAAAATTTTATGGGGAAGGGGACTGGTCGTTTATAGCGACCCCAGTGTGTAACTGGTAATTATTTCATCAACCCCGAAAGGATGAAAGGCAAAGTCAACTCAGAACGTAGCGGTAGATGAAATACCTATTTCTTTACTACCCACAAGGGGCTAAACACAGAAGGGACAAACAAGGACAAATCGATTATATCGACCCCAGTGTGTAACTGGTACTTATTTAATTGACCTCGAAAGGATGAAAGGCAAAGTCGACCACGGCGGAATTTGAACTCAGAACGTAGCGGCAGACAAAATACAGCTAAGCATTTCACCCGGCGTGCTAACGTTTCTGCCAGCTTGATGCCTTAATTATTTCAGTAATGATGTTAAAATATCTACCAAACAATAAAATTTGTAATTTTCTGTAAATCATGTTGCCTCAATAAACTTTATATATTTTAATGAAAAAAATAAGTTGCAACTATGACATTCCTTAACAAATGATAGATAGGGATATAAAACTGATTTTTACAGTTAAGGATAATTAAATTTTGAGTGGATTTAATTTTTCAGCATCCTGAAGGGTATTCAACTGCAGAAACAATGCCAAAGTAGACATTGGAGGTACGATGTAGTTCTTGGACCCATCGGATCCTGTGAAACCATTCCAACCCATGGAACATGGACATTAATTGATGACAATGAGGATACGGAAATCTCACAAAAACAATGGATTATTAAAAATATAAAATATATATATATACTAGCAGAATTGCCCGGCGTTGCTCGGGGCTGAATTGCTTGAAAGTACTGTTAATGATTGCACTGAATTATGATGATTATTCAGGCAAATATTGATATAAGCTTACGGAGGGAGATAAGGACTTAACGATCAAACGTGTGCCATTGCATTGTTTTGGGAGAACCAAATTTCTGATGAGCATTATAGGGGCACCAACTTTAAGTTTGAGAAAGTGTGGTGGTAGTCCGGGGTGCTCAAAGGAATTGAGTACCTCTATTGGATAGTTGATGACGTCCTCTGGGTCAGGAGTTGTATCGATAGACTGATATACATAGACTTCCCCAGGAATGAGTTTTAGCATTTCATCATTAATATGGTGAACAGTTTTATTCCTCGGGGCCAGTATAGCCTTTTTGCCAATCCAATCCATATTCTGATAATTAGCTTGTAGATCTGGGAACACTGCATCTCTGAGATCAGAAGGCGTCTTAACAATGGTACAAATGGAATCGATGGCAATATTACCATTTTCATCCCCTGGTATTTTGCCTTCGCCAAGTGCAAGGAGGGTGTGAGGAAATGCTGTTGATGTGATATTACGTCGCATATGAGCACGCATATTGGTGTGAAGTTTGAGAGTTACTTCCGTTTATTTTATAAAATATGCATTAAAATGGAAAAAAATGATGGTAAATTATTTGTAAAATCATAGACTCATCGTAGACGCGCGCTAATACCCAGAAGGGCTCGATATGAATCACGACTATAAGATACCCGGTTTTGGTTAAACTGCATCGCAAAATGTGGGAGTAGTTAGGAATCTAAATCGGAGTAGACAGACACACAACCTTTCTTTTATATATAAATATTTTCGTGCTAAAAAACTTTGTATGGAGTGAATGGTTACCTCTATGGAAATATATACACACACGTTATGCATACATGTGTGCATAGATGAATATATAAATACATTTATATATCTATATACACTTTTGGGCGATCTCTGTGCTACTTAGAGATAACTTTAGATCTTATTTTCGTCCTAAAAAACTTTGTGCGGAGTGAATGGTTACGTGTATGGAAATATATACACACACATTATACATACATCTGTGTATAGATGAATATATAAATACATTTAAATATCTATATACACTTTTGGGCGATCTTTCTGCTACTTGGATATAGGGGCGATGTTTCGCTTGTTGTAGCACACGTTTCCGTCGATTTCCGTAAAAAATGTAAACACTGAATCGGCCATACATACATACATACATACACACACACACACATACATACACACACACATACATGCATACATACATACATATACACATATACCGAGTAAAAAAATTCAGTTATCTCTCTCTTTCACACATTACTCTCTCTGTCTCTTCACACACACTAACAGAAGCACTTCACTTACACAACATACTGTCTGTCTCCCACACTCCATCAAACACACACACACACACACATGTACATCAATGCGTCCCATGCACGGTAACTTCAAAAGAACTTCCCTTGTCATACAATCGCTTTCTCTTAGTCTCTTTCGCTCTCATTACTTATGTAAAAAAAATAAAAGTTTTTTACGGAAATCGACGGAAACCTGTGCTACGACAAGCGAAACATTGCCGATATAGGTCTTATATTCGTCCTAAAAAACTTTCCTGTCACACACGCACGCACACGCACGCACACACACACACACCCTCACACTCGCACGTTAGCTTACAATTTTATTTATATATTTGCGTGTCTATGTGTGTAAAGAGGAAGTGGCAGACTGAAAGAGTCACTCACTACAAAAGGTGAATTACTTTCATTTTATTTGTTGCACACTGTGTGTGTGTGCGTGTGCGTGTGGTGTAAACCACATTAAGAAAAGCATTTGACACACACACCAGAATGTGAGTTTTCTGTAAATTTTGCTTAATTGGAGTTTAAATTTTAAAAAGTGGACCTAGCAAAACCCGATGCATTCTACTCTTAAAAATGCTAAGTAAATTGTAATTGAAGAAATCCTATATTGTAGATTTCTATAACTGACAAAGGGAGGCAGATAAAATCTGCCTTTTATAATAAGAGATATAAAGTGAGATAGGGGTTCTGAGTGTAACCCATTACCTCAATACATCTGACTAATATGAGCATAATGAGATACTCTTATCTACAGGCTGAAACAGCTGTAAGATCCATTATATATGTATTATTCTTATGGTATTATTTTACTTATTGATGTATATTGTTTTAATCTGTATTATTCTGTTGGATTTGGATGTTCCTATTTAATCTAAATAATTAGTTAATAAATTATATGAATTGGTATAATCTGGTAGTTGATGATTGAAAGAAATCTATTCCTCCATTTTCTTATTTTGTATTATATATATATATATATATAAATATGTTTACCTCTTGAATTTCTTTCTCTTTAACCTGAAGCAGCTGGTCTGGAATACAGGCATTAATTAACTGCATATCAAGTTTGTGTTTACTCTCAAAGCTTTTGATGACGGACTGGATTGTCTCTCTGTCAGCATTCTGGGACTGTATCTGATGAAGTATGTCTTTCCACTGGTGTTTGATCTGATGAGAAGAAAACAGGTTTTGATTTTAGAAAATATGAAAAAGAATTAAGATGAAAATAGTGGTAGTGATAAGGAATTGGAAAGGAAACCCAATCACATTTTAAAACTTAACAACCATAAAAGCAAGCAGAGTTGCAAAGAAAACAGATAAAACATGCCGAAGCAGGGAGTTGTGGGGTCAAATACAGTATAGGACACTTACCCAATATAAAACTTCATTTCTTGATTCATCTGTACCATCACAATTTTCTTTAGTGCTGGGTAAAAATTCAAGTAATTCAACAAGATATATAAATAGGTATTTCTGAATATTCATAGTTAGAAACAATGAGATATATTCTACACAGAGCAAACATGCAAGTATATATGGATCAGAACTAGAGGAGAAATTTCAGGTGTGGAAACAAGGATTAGAATCAAAGGGCCTTAGAGTCAACCTAGCTAAAACCAAAGTCCTAATAAGTAGGAAGGCAGGCAAACCACAAATCCCTTCAGGTAGATGGCCCTGCTCGATCTGTAGAAAAGGCGTAAGTAGAAACTCTATAAAATGTACCCATAAGAGGTGCAGCAATATCAAAGGAAGGCTAACTGGGAAGATAGTTTTTGTTTGTGGCAAGATGCTCAGGAGCAATAAATAACACTGAAAATGTGCAGAGAACAACTTCTGTCACATTCCAGGGAGAAAAACTAGAAGTAGTTGATAGCTTCCGTTACCTAGGTGACCAAGTCAGTAGCAGGGGTGAGTGCTTTGAAAGTGTAGCTGCTAGAATAAGAATAGCCTGGGCAAAGTTCAGAGAGCTCCTACCTCTGCTGGTGACAAAGGGCCTCTCACGCAGAGTAAAAGGTAGACTGTATGATGCATGTTTATGAACAGCCATCTGGCTCACCAGTCCCCAGTCAAACCCATGCCAGCATGGAAAGTGGACGTTAAATGATGATGATGATGAATAGATCCTGAGAACTTTCAGAACAAGAGAGCAGGAAACTATGCTGGTTGCATAGAGGGCATTTGCCTCAGTTGTGTGGGTTACTGCTCTCAACTAAGTCTGCCCACATCATCATCATTGTTCAACATCCGCTTTCCATGCTGGCATGGGTTGGACAGTTTGACCGGGGACTGGCAAGCCAAGAGGCTGCGCCAGGCTCCAGTCTGATCTGGCAAGGTTTCTACAGCTGGATGCCCTTCCTAATGCCAACCACTCCAAGAGTGTAGTGGGTACTTTTTACATGCCACCGGCACGAGAGCCAGTCAGGTGGGGGGTGGTATCAACCACGTTCAGATGGTACTTTTTACATGCCACTGGCACAGGGAGCCATTCCGGCGGTACTGTCAACAACCTACATATGAATGGTACTTATTGCATGCCACCAGCAAGGGAGCCAGTGACCACAACTACAATTTCCATTTGGTTGTGATCTGATTTGATTTTGTGTCAAATTAATAGCATAACTTGAAGCAGTTCGGCAGTACCACACCAAGAAGATTGCATCAATAGAACAGCTGAGCTACAAGGAGAGACTGAAAGAACTACAACTCTCCACCCAGGAGTGAAGACAGGAGAGGTGTGCAGTGATATACATATGGAAGATCCTGGATGGGTTGGCACCTGACTTTGGCATCAAGAGCTATACAAGACACAGAACTGGAGCCGTTCAAGAATTTGGACCTGGAGATCTCCATTTCCAGCGACTTTGAGGGCCACCTCCTAGTGGTGCCGGGCATCAACAAAGAGCCCGCCCTTGACTACAAGACAACCAAAGTTTTTTTTTTTTTCCAAGATCTGGGGTCTCCCGCCCCTAAGCCCTAGACCATCACCTAATCACCCTTACCTGTCTTGGTGCTTAACAACAACAGAACTGGACATCACTATATGGTTCCGAAGGTCCCAGCCATCCTATCTATAGTGAGGGCTGTATTGCAATAGCTTGGGATTCAAGGGCCCATGGCTGTGTAATACCATGCCAAAACACCTGAGAGATCTGCATGGAGTTGAAATGGATGCTTTCAGGAAACAACTTAACCTCCTGCTGTCAAAGGCCCCAGATGAGCTTACATTATGGCAAGAAACTTGAAAGAGGGCAGGAATATCAAACTCACTCCTTCACATAAGAAGGGTGATAATACTAACAGTGCCCCAGTATGGCCACAGCCTTTGCACTGAAATGCTTAAAAGAATCAAAGAATATACATATTTTTAGACAGACAGACAATCACTCACTTGTTTTCTTTTAATGCATCCTTTAGACTTGAATTCATGCGGTTTATTTTTTTGAACTGGATTTTGTATTCTTCTGTGAGTTTCCTTGGGAAAGAAAAAAAAAAAATTCATGAATTTCAGTACAATCTGTTAGTTTAGTGGAACATTTTGGCTGTTTACTCAGAATTAGTGCAAGATAGAATATATCTGGAGGTTGGAATCATCATCATCATCATCGTTTAATATCCGTTTTCCATGCTAGCATGGGTTGGACAGTACGACCGGGGTCTGGGAAACCAGGAGGCTGCACCAGGCTCCAGTCTGATCTGGCAGTGTTTCTACAGCTTGGTGCTCTTCCTAACGCCAACCACTCTGTGAGTGTAGTGGGTGCTTTTTATGTGCCAGGGGAGGCTGGCAACGGCCACGATCGGTTGGTGCTTTTTATGTGCCACCGGCACGGAAGCCAGTCAAAGCGGCGCTGGCATCAGCCACGTTCGGATGGTGCTTTTTACGTGCCACCAGCACAGGTATCACAACTACAATGTCCATTTGATTTTTATTTTGATGTTGATGTACTTGACTCAATAGGTCTCCTCAAGCACAGCAGGTTGCCCTTCGATCCCAGGTAAGCACAGCAGGTCGTAACTTTAAATTAAATCTATGGCAAATAGCTATATTGGACATGTACCATATATAACCTAAAACTATATCTGCTGTGATATACTCCCACTTTGAGGAAAGTTCTGAACAATGAGACACCATGGGCCTCTACATGGTCACTCGACATGCTAGAAATAGCCACAAAATTTCCTTTACCCTTTTAACACCAACTTACTTGAAATTGCCCCTAGATCTATGATGCAAATTCCCTGCTTTAAAGTGATCGAAATTAAAATCTTCCCTCAAAATTCCATATCAATTTATGTTTTAAACACCATGTAAATAATGAGACAGTTTTTTTCAATAAAATTTTTATCATTTTCAAAGTTTACTGAAACAAAGCAGTGAATTTCAACAAAAATATGGTAACCAAAATGTTAAATTCAGAGACTGCATCTAAAAAATTTTTTCGAAATGGAAGACACATTGGATGGAATAGTACTAGGTATACTATGCCTAAGGAAAGTAGACGAAGACACTTTTTCACTAGTGTAGCTAGAGTGTGTGCCACCCAGGGCAGCCTTTCAGTTTGTTGCCCCTGGGCCCCCACAAAACATACAAAATCCCTACAGCAGACCTAAAAGTGGTGCTGCCCAGGGCAGACTGCACCCTCCACTCCCTTCTAGCTGCACTAGTTCAACTTTTACAACTAGAATGCTTTTGCTCTTATGCCTGTTTGATGAGAGCTGACAAGAAGCTAAACTGCAAGATGATGCTCAGTTCAGCTTCTCTTGAGTTTGTGCTTATATTGTGTCTATGTAGATCAGAGATGAGAATCATTTCACCGGAGATATTTAAGTAGCAGTTGTATACTGTCAACTTAATGTGACAGTCCCATGAAGGGAATCACACCACCGCTATTTAGCCCTAGGAAGCATCAACGCTTCCTGTCGGCCCTGACACATTTCCTGTGTCCTTATGTTTACAAGGGGGAGACAAGCACCCCCAACAACTAGGCCTGCATCCAGAGACATGTTTCTGAGTCTTGCTCATCATCAGTCTGGAGCAGCAAAGCCTGCAGCTGAAGATACCTGTCTAGACTTGGTAAACATATATATATATATATATATTTTCAATGAAGTATATTCACTGATCACCAAAATTAGAAATGTTAAATTTCTAAATATCTCAAAGAGATATAAGCAGTGGTGGAACGATAGAGCAGTTGTATACTGTCAACTTAATGTGACAGTCCCATGGAGGGAATCACACCACTGCTATTTAGGCCTAGGAAGCATCAACGCTTCCTGTCGGCCTTGACACATTTCCTGTGTCCTTATGTTTACAAAGGGGAGACAAGCACCCCCACCTAGCTAAGCCTGCATCCAGAGACTAGTTTCTGAGTCTTGCTTGTCATCAGTCTGGAGTAGCATGGCTTGCTAGCTGGCTGCAGATGCTTGTCTAGGCCTTGTAAACATATAATAATTCCAGTGGAATAAATAAGTAGCGTTAACCTAATATTGTATGGAAATGTCCAACTGTAAGCTTTCATGAGCCAATGAGGGCACTAACTTGGAAAAGCATGATGGTTCATTCCTTAAAACATAGAGAACAACCACAGATGTGTGGGTAAGAAGTTTGCTTCGCAAACCACAGTTACTAGTTCAGTTTCACTGTGTGGTACTTTGGGCAAGTACCTTCTACTATAGGTTCAGACAGAGCTGTGCCTTGTCAATGAATTTACTTGATGGGAACTTTGTGGAAGCCTGTCATATGCATGTGTATATGTGTGCATGTGTGTGATCATCATCGTCATTTAACATTTCTTTTTCCATGTTGGCATGGGTTGGATGGTTTGACAGGAGCCATACCAGGTTCCATTGTCTGTTTTGGTATGGATTCTACAGCTGGATGCCCTTTCTAATGCCAACCACTCGACAGTGTGTACTAGATGCGATGTGTGTGTTTAGAGAGAGAGAGATAGAGTGAGGAATTGATAAAAACTATACACAAGGCACAGGAGTGGCTGTGTGGTTGTGGTAAGTAGCTTGCCTACTAACCACATGGCTCTGGGTTCAGTCCCACTGCGTGGTACCTTGGGCAAGTGTCTTCTACTATAGCCACAGGCCGACCAAAGCTTTGTGAGTGGATTTGGTAGACGGAAACTGAAAGAAGCCCGTCGTATATATGTATATATATGAGTGTGTGAGTTTGTCCCCCCAACATCGCTTGACAACCGATGCTGGTGTATTTACATCCCCGTAACATAGTGGGTTGGCAAAAGAGACCAATACAGTAAGAATAAGTCCTGGGGTCAATTTCCTTGACTAAAGGCAGTGCTCCAGCATGGCCACAGTCAAATGACTGAAACAAGTAAAAGAGTACAAGAAAATACTAGAGCTGTACAACTTAACAGATATGAGATGTTCAGGAGCTGAATATAAAGGGAGAGAGAGATTCCTAACACATTTAATGTAGAATCTAGGTGGTCAAAGATGGATTATTCAGATAACATGACAACGATAATGAGGAATGGAAGCGAATATAAGCTTACTTTGTAGCCTCTTGCCATTTCCAGTAGAGTTTTAGATTCTCATCAATGCTCACCAACAATGACTGGACATTTTTGATTGTGGCACATTTCAGGATCTTCGGAATGTGGGCTGCTTGAGGAAGTGAGGGCTTCAGTGTTGGACATCTAAGATAACCATCTTTGATATTACCTACAGCAATAGATACAACAACAGAAAAAAAAATAATATATATTAAAGAACAGATATAAAGAAATAAGAACGCCTTACTTCCCTGGGCATGGATACATTGAAACTCTGACGTCTGGCAGCTGACTTGGCAGACACCCATAAAATTATCAACCATCTTACTAACAATAACTCTGAGCACCTTTTCAAACTCTACCTGTCTAACACCCGTGGACATGTTTACAAAGTTAGAAAACAGCACAGCTCCCATGACTTTCGGAAACATTTTTTCACGCTAAGAGTTGCTGAAGTATGGAACAAACTGCCGGCATCAGTTGTTAGTTGTCGGAGCACTGCATCCTTCAAAACTTCCATGCTTCCTGAGATTTGCCAACACTACACCTGATTTTCTCCCCTCCAAACACACGCAAGCATGTATCTGACTCATACACTGTTCACTTTCCAGACATTTGTACATTACTGCATATGCTTTATACGCACTTTTGACAAGTTGTAGTGCACCTGAGCACTGTATACAATAATTTCATTATTATTATTATTATTATTATTATTATTATAAGAACAAAAATAATTAAAGGATCTGCAATTCATTAAGGGTCATAGAAGATGACAGTTGTCATCATCTTTAATAAAAAATGCAAAATTTTGTTTGTCTGTTGGAGACGCCTGTACCTCTGTCTACATATATATACTCTACATATGTATATTATGCCATTTTGGAATCAGGATAATCCTGGGACTGAAAATCTGCCCTTCATTTGGTTCTTGAACATCCAGCATTGGGATCAGATCTTGATGAGGGTCTGTTATATGCTAACAGTTGAAAATTCAAATTTTAAAAGAACTCCAAAAATTTGTGAACATACAAGTTTTTCCTTTAAACTGAATTTAAAGTAATACCATATTGTCAGGCTTCCAATAAATGCTTTATCATTACTGCCCTCTTTAATTTGGGGCTGCAGGAGTCAGGTTAAAAGTCTGCACAGAGTGTCGCTTTTAAGCTAGTAACCATTGTTTTAACGTCTACTTTTTCTAGCTCACATGTGTAGAATGGAATCTGTTAAGTCAGGTTTTCTACAACTGGATGCCCTTCCTGTCAATTTTCACCTGTTTCCAAGCAAGGTCATATTTCTCCATAGTTAGACAAGTTTTTCACGGAAGACTTGAAAGGAACGATTTTGCTTGTATGATGATGATGCACATCCAACAACTATTACATGCTGTCTAGACCAGGGTACACACACACACAAAGTGTGGCTCTCAAAGACACAAATGATGACTCTGAAGAGTACAGTTACTGAAACACTGTGACCATAATAAAAAGACAAAAAAAAAGATATGTCTGAACGTATCAGCATATAATTTAGATAATCCCGCATCTCAATAACTGAAGCAAAATCTTGTAAGTTAAGACTAGATTAAGCTATGTTACAGAAAAAAAAAATCAGTGAAGAAGTAGCTATACAATAAATATAAAGAGAAAAAAAAATTTTTATTACATTCTTTTTTCAGTGTTTTGAGTAAAACATATCTGGACAAGTAGAAGAGGAATTGCTCAAATTTGTAACCTCCAGGTGACAGGAACAGAGATGGGAACACGGAATTAAATCCTGCTTCTGGATCCTCCTGGGAAATAGAAATAGATGAAAGACAAATTTATTTGGTTAGATATGATGGATTCTCTAGTTATATATGTCCCTGGAGAAGGACATCATGCTCGGAATGGTCAGTGGCAAGAGAATAAGATGCCGACCAAGAACCCACTGGCTTGACACCATCAGGAGTGAAACCGGAATGGACATGGCCAATCTGAAGGAAGCGGCCCAGGATAGAACTGACTGGAGGACACTGATCCAACGAGTGAACGAGAGTCAACTTCGACTGAGTGGATAGAGAGAGATATGTACCATTTGTATTAACTTAAATGGAGATGAAAATATATATACATATATATATATATAATTAAGGGTTAAGCAACAAGTTGCTTCACCACATACCAAAAATTTAGAAATAGCAGCCAAAAGACAGCTCATTTCTTTTTACTACAGATATGACTCCACAGATAACAATATTTGTAACTCACATAGGCAAAAAGAAGAAAAATAACGAAATCAAACAGTCTTCGATTAATTATGGACACGTTTCTGGATTAGAATTATACAAATTCATTTCCATCCTCAACATAATATTTCGAGAATTTATAAATTTGCAAATGCTATGAACCTACCCTTTGCATCCCGATCAAGCGGGATGCAAAGGCATGGGTTTGATAGGAGCTGGCCAGGTAGAAGTCTGCACCAGACTTCTATGACTGTCTTGGCAGGATTTTTACAGCTGGATACCCTTCCTTACACCAACCACCCAGCAGAGTGGATTAAATATATATATGTGTGTGTGTGTGATTGTTCCCCTTACTGCTTGACAACTGCAGTTGGTTTGTTTATGTCCCAATAACTTAGTGGTTCAGCAAAAGGGGCCAACAGGATAAATACCAAGGGTTTATTTATTCACCTAAATCAGCATGGTTGCAATCCAATGACTGAAAACTAGTAAAAGATAAGACTAAGCAGACGAATTATGGTGAAAAATCAAAGAAAAACTTGAACCTACCTGTGCAATTTTGTTTAGCCAGTTGCAAAGTTCCTTTCTGAAGTATTGTTCTTGCTTCTTGTCAAAGACTGGCCAGAATCCTCTGCAAGAAAGAAAAAACATGGTCCTTGGGATGGAAAAAGAGGAATTGTTGAAGCAAACATTTCCATAGCCAAATTATTTTTCTTAGCTTTACTGTGTGGGAACCAAGTATACTGTTTTGATGTATGTCCACTTGAGACAGGGGAACTTGTCTTCTGACAGAGAGGTCATCATATGATGATCATCATTGTTTAATGCCCACTTTCCATATTAGCATGGGTTGGACGATTTGACAGAGGACTGGTTAGGAAGGGCACCCAGCTGTAGAAACTCTGCCAGATCAGATTGGAGCCTGGTGCAGCCATCTGGTTCACCAGTCCTCAGTCAAATCATCCAACCCATGCTAGCATGGAAAGTGGAAGTTAAACGATGATGATAATGATTTCTTTACAATAAACACAAGGAGTTGCAAACATGCAATGTAAAAACAAGACACACACCCTTCAAGAATACTGAGGCAGATGTTGTGTAACTCCTGCTAGATCAACCCTAACTGAGAGACCCTTTTATCAAAAGGCATTCCAGCCAATAACCTTTCTGTCCTTTTACTGGACATTGCATTGTTGGACTACATTAACGTGTTGCTCCCATTTCAAGAAGAAAGAGTGTGATGAGAGAGAGAGATCAGGCTGCTACTTCTAGCAGGGTGAACACCATAAAGGTACTCCCAGCCAGCTTGAAATGAGGAAAATGAAAGCAAGAGAGAGAGAAAGACTTCCAGATGATTTACATCAATAGTTCTCAAGAGGGGTTCACATGACCCTTGGGGGCCCAGATAAGATTTTGTTGTTAAAATTTACATGCAACAAATTGGTTATACTTCTATAATACAAAAGAGATTTCATAATTTTTTATACAAATCCTAATAATATTTAATGATAAAAATATAATAGGATTTTATCTAAGCATCAAATGGCTATAGGGGTCCAGCTGAGTAAAAAAGGAATCATAAAGGGTCCATAGGCAAAAAAAAAAAAAATGTTGATTTATAGTTTTAGGAATAATAACTGTTTGCACAAAGTGTTTGAGTGAAATGAGGAAGAAAAAGGGAGAGGAGGAAGAGCAAGGAAAAGAAGGAAGAGGTGGTGCCAGAAACAGGTGAACTGAGTGGTGCGGGGGTAAATCTAGGAGTGAAACAAAATATATATATATATATATATAAAAGTAGGAAAAATGTGTTTTCATACCTGAATCTTGTTTTAGCTTCTTCAGGGTCCAGCTTCTCCATTAGAAAATAAAGGATTGGGAGGGCTCCTTTGTTGTTGGGTACAGCAAACATATTTCTGAAATGATAATAATCTCTTTTGTGAGTCACAGGGGCATAGATGAGGGGGACATCACAAGGACAGGCAACAATTTGTGTGGGGATTTATATAAGGGATAGGGCATCCAGCTATAGAAACCTTGCCAGTACAGACTGAAGCCTGATTGCTGCCTCCTGGATTACCAGTCCTCAGTCAAACCATCCAACCCATGCCAGCACGGAAAGCAGACATTAAACAATGATGATGATGATGCTAGGGTGAAAGAAGTGGAAAAGATAGTGAAATGTGACAGCAAAAGTATATACAGTATACAAATGCAGCCTCCTGGCTTCCCAGACCCCGGTCAAACTGTCCAACCCATGCTAGCATGGAAAACAGACATTAAACGATGATGATGATGCAAGTGTGTGATAAAATGAATGATGCAGTCCTTCTGATACAGGAGAAACTGGATCGCATGACCAGTGGAGCACATCCTTTCTACCGGAAACGGAAAAGTAAATACTCCAGTCCAGCCAAATGTGGATTGGGGCAAGGTACTAAGGAGGCAACGTGAGCAGGTGTCACCTCTGCTTGACCTTTCAGAGATAATTTTCTCTCAGCCCATTTCTAAGTGAGATTGGCCATCCTGCATGTAACCTCGTCCCAGTTCTTCTCCACTGGGAAGTCGGGGCCAAACCAGACATCGAGCAATTTCACCATTTCACCTGTCCATCGACCTGCTGTGTTGTTTGTTGACATAGAATTGCCTCTGCAGTTGCTAAGCTGCAAGGGAGATCAACAACCTGAACATCTGCGGTGTCTGACACTATTATTGTGATGTCATCTGCATATGCCAAAACAAATCTCCCACATCCCAGTTTGAAAGGATGCCCCTTAAGAGATCTAGCTTCCGCAGCAATGGCTCAAGTGCCAGAATGTATAGAAGAGATGACAGAGGACACTCCTGACAGATTGAGTGTCAGACATGAAACAAGTCTTGAGAGGTGGCCATTTACTTTTAACACCAAGTGCCAGTGTGCATTGTTGCAATCCAGCCACTGAAAATGGGCCTGAAACCAGCTGCTTTTAGGACAACTGTCAAGAAGCGATGGTTGACCCTATCATGATCCAAACTGATCCAAGGCCCACTAATACCAGAATTGCTACCCATTCCCTCTATGGTGTAATGCGTGAGGTAGAGGTTGCCGTAGATGGATCTACTGAGGATAGCACATGTTTGAGCTTCTCTGATCAAACCATCCAACCTCTTAAAATTTTAGCTAAAGTAATATTGGTTTTAAATTTTGACACAAGGGTAGCAATTGCCAGGACAGGGGTTAAGACGATTACATCAACCCCAGTGCTCGACTGGTACACCACACATTCTCTTCCAATTAAGTTTTATATATATCATCATCATCATCGTTTAACATCCGTTTTCCATGCTAGCATGGGTTGGACAGTTCAACTGGGGTCTGGGAAGCCAGAAGGCTGCGCCAGGCCCAGTCTGATCTGGCAGTGTTTCTACAGCTGGATGCCCTTCCTAATGCCAACCACTCCGTGAGTGTAGTGGGTGCGTTTACGTGTCACTGACACGGACGCCGGTCAGGCGACGCTAGTGTAAATATTTGTGTGTCTGTGTTTGTCCCCCCAACCTTCACTTGATAACTGATGTTGGTGTGTTTACATCCCTGTAACTTAGCAGTTCGTCAAAAAGAGACCAATAGAATAAGTCCTGGGGTCAATTTGTTCAACTAAAGGCAGGGCTCCAATATGGCCACTGTCAAATGGCTGATGTAAGTAGCTTGCTAACCAACCACATGGTCCCAGCTTCACTCCCACTGTGTGGCATCTTGGGCAAGTGTCTTCTGCTATAGCCCCAGGCCAACCAATGCCTTGTGAGTGGATTTGGTAGACGGAAACTGAAAGAAGCCTGTTGTATATATGTGTATGTGTATATATATATATATATATATATATATGTATGTGTGTGTGTGTGTGTGTGTGTGTTTGTTCCCCTAGCATTGCCTGACAACCGATGCTGGTGTGTTTACGTCCCCGTCACTTAGCGGTTCGGCAAAAGAGACCGATAGAATAAGTACTGGGCTTACAAAGAATAAGTCCCGGGGTCGATTTGCTCGACTAAAGGCGGTGCTCCAGCATGGCCGCAGTCAAATGACTGAAACAAGTAAAAGAGTAAAAGAGAGAGTAAAGAGTATATACTAAAAATTACTATACTTACTCATTGTATTGTAAATGGTCTTTCTTTTCTTGAGCTTCTCGATCAAAGCCCAACAGTAAAATATTGGTGAAAAACGACTGGCGTAGTCTTTGCTGCTGTTCATTCACTCTCAATTTCTTGATTGCACTTGGCTCCTTTGAAATTAAGAAATGGAATTATTTATGATTATGCTACTACACATGGTACACACTAAGTTATTGTAGATGTTGAACAAGTGTTGTCAGCTCTGTTTGAGCAGATCTATACCATAGAAGTAATTTTTTTCTTTTTAACCCTTTCGTTATTGTATTTATTTTGAGATGCACTGTGTTTCTTTCAATTACTTTAAATATAACAAAGAATTTAGTAAAATAACTTAGTTATCATTCAAGTAGTGTTAGGATCATAAATTATGACTAAGGTTTGGTGGAAGATTTTAGTTCAAAACTTATGGAAACAAGACATTTGTAATACAGAGGCAGTTTCTGCAGGGTTGTTATCGAAAGAGTTAAGAATTGTTTCTCTATTATATATTTTAACCCTTTTTGTTACCATATTTCCGTTGAGATGCTCTGTGTTTCTTTCAATTAATTTTAAATATAACAAAGAATTTAGTAAAATAACCTAGTTATCATTAAGCTAGTGTTAGGAACATAAATTGTGACTAAGGTTTGGTAGAAGATTTTAATTCAAAACTTATGAAAACAAGACATTTATACTTAAGAGCCAGAGCTAGTTTCAGCCGGGTTGGTAATGAAAGGATTGAAGGACTGAATATCATGGTGTGGAGGAAAACAAGACGATGATAATGAGTTCTAGAGAGTAGCTGTTCAAGGAAAGAAGCTATTAGAATAAAAGGGTTTATGAATAACAGGAAACTCAACAGAGAAATGATGCACCAAGGAAGAGAAGTGGGTTTCAGGCGGGTTGCCTTGATGCACCAAGGAAGAGAGCCGGTTTCAGCTGGGTTGGTAAAAAAAGGGTTAAGCATTCAGATTACTTTGTCAAATGTAATGCTTGTATATTCACATTGTTTTGAATTAATCATGCTTTATCTCCATAGCTTTGAGATGTCAATGATGCAATTGTTTACTTTAGGAATTTTAATGTAGGGTAGGTGCAAGGGGCCAGATCTGGTTAGTTGCAAGATAAAACAAAGCAGAATATTTTGGCTGGATATGACCAGATTAAATGCTAAAGGGTTAAACTTTTAGCCAAGGGGAAGGCACATGACCTAGTGTTTAGTGTTGTCTTCTCATCATCATTTAACGTCCGCTTTCCATGCTGGCATGGGTTGGATGGCTCAACTGAGGACTGGCAAGCCAAGAGGCAGCACCAGGCTCCAATCTGACCTGGCAAGGTGTCTACAACTGGATGCCCTTCCTAATGCCAACCACTCCGAGAGTGTAGTGGCTGCTTTTAAGACTGTGAGTTCAATTTCTGAACCAGGCAGTGCATAGTGTTCATGAGCAAAACACTTCGTCTCACATCAGTTTAATCTATTCAGCTGTAAGTGAGTAACCCTACAAGACATTGGTATCCTGTTCAGGAAAAATGGCGTGACCCCAGTCACTTATATGCTGTAAAAACTGGGTAAAACTAGCCTTATGGGTCCCAGGATTAGAGACAATAATGTTTAGGGCTTGATGGTGATAATGATGGGAGCAGTGCCTCTGAGATTGGTGGGGAAGGAGGTATCTCCAAAGTGGTAACATGGCCAGAATCCTTGCAACAGAGAGGACACCACCAAAGACATCTGATGGCAGTGCTGAACTGGGAAGTGGTTGTCTGTTATTCAAATAGGTCATGGCAAGATTTAAATTCAGAGTGCAAAGAGCTGGAACAAATACCACAAGGTATCTGCTTTAATGTTCTTACAGTGATATTGATCCACAGTCTTGGATTGATACTGTTTTATTGATCCCAAAACTATGAAAAGGAAAGCTGACCTCAGTGAGAATTGAACACAGAACACTAAGTTGGAACAGATACAACAAAGTATTCTATCCAACACTCTAACAACCCTGCCTACTTGACTGACTAAAGTATTTGCTTGGTTTATCCAACCAAGACCATCTCCGTCTTTCTTAAGGACATCTTATTCTAAGATTTAAGACTTAAAATATAGCACCAGTTTTAAACTTGATAGCAAAGAGGGTTTACTTTTTTTTAGGGGAGAGAGAGAGAGGCAGCATATGAATTACGTGCTTCACTGAATAGATCAATCAGCAACATGTGATTGATATTGATTTGACATATTCTAAATTAACGACAAAGTAGCAGTCAGATGACATGCATAGGAAGATTTATATAGATATTTATATTTCATTTATATTTCATACCATTTATATATATACTAGTACTATGGCCTGGCGTTGCCGGGTCATAGTATTAGTGCATGCATATATAGCTGCGTGCATGCACACATACACGCAAGTACTGTCCAAATCTCCGATCACTCACATACAGCTAGCTGGCATTCAATCGGCATATCAAGTTTTGGGCATTTTGATTGGGTTTTAGACAGAAAATTCACAAAAAAGTCACTTCTATTGATTTTTTTAATGGCTTTGCGGGGTGACTGGGGAAATGTAAAGATGTGCATGACCACCCTTGGATGGTTTTGAATGACCATAGAAAGTGCGAGCCCTCTAACTGAAAAATTGTGGATTTGTATAAAGGACACGCACGCAGACATTTTGCCGTTTATATATTTAGAGATTTCGTACCATTTTCAGACGTCTTCAAGCCGATCAAATAAAACATCACAATGTAATGCTATGAGTAAAATAGTTCATACCACAGTGAAAGTACTGTAGCACCCACTTGCTTTAACATATTAATACATTCCCATTCAGAATGAAGATGAATGGCTCAATGGTTAGAGCATCAAGCTCACAATCATGAGGTAGCGAGTTTGATTCCCGGGCCGGGCTGCGTGTTGTGTTCTTGAGCAAGACACTTTTATTGCATGTTGCTCCAGTTCACTCAGCTGTAGAAATGAGTTGCAATGTCACTGGTGCCAAACTGTATTGGCATTTGCCTTTCCCTTGGATAACATCAGTGGCATAGAGAAGGGAGGCTGGTAAGCATGGGTAAATGCTGGTTGTTGATAAACAATCTTGCCCAGCAGGGAAATTTTCTAGGAGCAATCCCATGGTCATTCATGGCTGAAGGGTGTCTTTTTACATTCCCATTATTATAGGTAACTTCAATGGTTGGAGCAGCTTAATGAAAAAATGGGTTCTTTCTTTCTTTTGTATGTGTAGGGAACTTCATACCAAACCAGGCTATTTTCAAGGACTATAGGTTGTGATTTCAGAAAAATTTGGTTGCTATTTCTAGCAGATGAACCAGCCATGTAAATATAGATAGGACAATAGCTGAGATTTGAGCAAGATACGGTGACCATTTGTACCAGGATTATATTATCCAATATCTCACTTTCAAGATAGCAGGCCAACAGAAGCAGCAGAACCACTTTATCTTAATTTGTCCTTTCTTATCTAAAACAGTGAGTGATTTGAGGGTGATACAGCTACTGTTTGCAGCAGGTGTACTATCATGTAAACATACATAAGGCAGCATGCTGTGATTTGAAGGTGATCTGGAAGATCCTAGGCATAAACAGGATATGCAATTTTGTTTCAATTTGTCTACCTAGTTTCATTAAACACAAGCTTGCAAACACACACATTTCACACTCTCTTTGTTTTAATGTCCTCTACTGCATGCTTGCATGGGTTGGGTGGAGTTAACTGAGTTTGATTTTCTATGGCTGGATACCCTTCCTGTCAATAACACTCACCTTTTTCTAAGTATCCTTTATCTTTTACTCGCTTCAGTTAGTTGACTGTGGCCATGCTGGGGCACCACCTTGAAGGGTTTTAGTCAAACAAATCGACTTCAGAACTTATTTTTTTCAAGCCTAGTACGTATTTCAACAGTATCTTTTGCCAAACCGCTAAGTTACAGGGACATAAACACCAATACCAGTTGCCAAGTGGTGGTGGGGAACAAGCACAGACAGTAGCTGTGTGGTAAGAAGCTTGCTTCCCAACCACATGGTTCTGGGTTCAGTCCCACTGCATGGCACCTTGGGCTGGAGTCTTCTATAGCCCCAGGCTGACCAAAGCCTTGCAAGTGGATTTGGTAGATGGGAGCTAAAAGAAACCTGTTGTATGTTTGTGTGTCTGTGTTTGTCTTCCACCACCACTTGATAACTGGTGTTGGTGCATTTACATCTCTGTGACTTAACAGTCCAGCAAAAAAATGTCCAATGGAATAAGTACCAAGTTTAAGAAAATAATTATAGAAATGGAAATTGTAGTTGTGATACCTGTGCCGGTGGCACGTAAAAAGCACCATCTGAACGTGACCAATGCCAGCACTGCCTTGACTGGCACCTGTGCCGGTGGCACGTAAAAAGCACCAACAGATTGTGGCCATTACCAGCCTCCCCTCGAACCTGTGCTGGTGGCACGTAAAAAGCACCCACTTCACTCACGGAGTGGTTGGTGTTAGGAAAGGCATCCAGCCGTAGAAACACTGCCAGATCAGACTGGAGCCTGGTGCAGCCTTCTGGCTTCCCAGATCCCCGGTCGAACCGTCCAACCCATGCTAGCATGGAAAACTGATGTTAAACGATGATGATGATGAAGTTGCTGTATTTGACTAAAATTCATCACGGTGCTACGCCACATGGCCACAGTCTAATACTGAAACAATTAAAAGGAAAAAGATAAAGGAACTAGTTTTGTCTTTATTAATTTACCGTTTTATATGTAAGTCAACGCAAAGGTTCTTACATAAATCCATCTTTTGTCTTTTGCTTGTTTCAGTAATTTGATTGTGGCCATACTGGAACACTGCCATGAAGGGTTTACATCATCATCATCATCATTTAACGTCCGCTTTCCATGCTAGCATGGGTTGGACGATTTGACTCATGGAGTGGTTGGCATTAGAAAGGGCATCCAGCTGTAGAAACACTGCCAGATCAGACTGGAGCCTGGAGCAGCCTCCTGGCTTCCCAAACCCCGGCCGAACTGTCCAACTCATGCTAGCATGGAAAATGGACGTTAAATGATGATGATAATACTTATTCTATCAGTCTCTTATGGTGAACAGCTAGTTTATGGGGATGTAAACAAACTAACACTGGTTACCAAGCAGTGGGGGAGGGCAAACAAAAACACACACATCAGCTGGTATTTGCTTGGTTATGACGACAAGGGTTCCAGTTGATTGGTTGAATGGAACAGCTTGCTAAGGAAAATAACGTGCAAGTGGCTGAGCACTCCACAGACATGCGTACCCTTAATAAGGTCCTCAAGGAGATCCAGCATGACATGGAATGTGACAAGGGTACCCATGTCTGTAGACTGCTCAGTCAGTTGATGTGTGCTTTTGTGTTTGTCCTCCACTGCTTGGTAACCAGTATTGGTTTATTTACATCCCCATAAATTAACAGTTCCAAGTAGGAGACTGATAGAATAAATACCAGAGTTTAAAATTAAAAAATAAATACAAGAGTCAACTGAATTACAGGTACAACTCATTTTTACCAGCTGGGCAGACTGGTGCAATGTGAAATAAAGAGTCTTGCTCAAGGACATAATGAACCACTGAGAATTGAACTCACAACTTTATGATCATGAGCCAAATTCTCTAACCACTAAGCCATGTGCCTACATATATGTATATACACAATAGGCTTCCACAAAGTTTAGGTTTACCAAATTCAGTCACAAAGTTGTGGTTGGCCCAAGGCTATAAGAGAAGACACTTGCCCGTGGTACTGCACAGTAGAACTGAACACAGGACTGCATGATTGGAAAACAAGCTTCTTAACCACATATCCATGCTGAATACTTTAAGAATGGGAGGTTTTGCATATAAGAATCAAGAGTAGTTTCAGGTGGGTTATAAAAAAAAAAAAAACGGTTATTCTCATCATTATGGGAATGCCTTGAAAAGTTCATGGGCAAAGCACTTTCTCTACTAACTTTTTTTGGATCTTTTCCTTTTGAATGGCAGACAATTTTTAGTTAACTAAACACTTTAAAACTTCGTATACTGGTAGAATGTGTCAAAATAAAACATTTTTTTCTCTTGGCTTTCTTGAGAAAATTGTAATTTGTTTGTTTAACGTAGTTTAATTTTTCGAATGTTAACCAATCCTATGCTCTCTTTTGAGCTAAAATCATTTGCTGCGTCTAAAACTGAAACAACATCCAGTAACTAACCCTCCCCCTCCCCCTAGAGGGTGAGGGTTAGTTACAGGATGTTGTCTCAGTTTTAGACGCAGCAAATGTCGTTTACCTAAATGGAGGTAATCGATTGGTTAAAATTGCTGAAATGCTTGGATTTTCAGACAAGTTATATTACATACTATAGAATTTTCTCAATAAAACCAAGAGAAAATGATGTTTTATAAACACATTCTACCAGTATACGAAGTTTAAAAGTGTTTAGTTAACTAGAAATTGTGTTGACATCTGCTGTTCAAAAGGAAAAGATCCCCCTTTTTTTATGTAGCTCACATGAAAGTAATGCTTTCAGAGCTGCAAAACTAACAGCATTAATTGACGGAACAAGGAAAGCAAGAACATAACAGGAGTTCTCAAAATGTAGGTTAAAAACAGGCAATCTTCTGTGACATATTCTCTCTAAATGTCATATGAGAAGCAAGTTATATGACAAATTCATGTAAGAAGTATGATTCAATGAAAGCTGAAAAATAGAGCAGATGGCCAATACAGAATACTGAAAAATAACAACTTGCCTTTGTTGCTAATGAATATTTTTTTCTAACAAGCTCACTGACTAAATGTGAACCAGCCACGACTATGATTTCACGTGGCTTAACAGGTCTTCATAGACACAGCACATCGTCCAACACTAGAATGGTGCTTTTTACGTGCCAGTTACGTGACACTAGCATCAGACACAATTACAATCTCACTTGGCTTGAAGGGTCTTCTCAAGCATGGCATATCAGCAAAGGTCTCGGTCACTTGTCATCACCTCCGTGAGGCCCAACATTTGAAGATCGTGCTTCACCACCTTGTCCTATGTCTTCCTGGGTATAGCTCTTCCATAGGTTCCCTCCACCATTAGAGTGCAATACTTCTTCACTCAGCTGTCCTCATATGATACATCACATGACCATACCAGCGCAGTCATCTCTCTTGCACAAGTTGACAAACAAGTTGTCTGGAGCTCGTTGTGTAAAAGAAAAGTAGTTCTTCCGTGGTCACCAAACTCATTAACTACAGTTTGACAAAGAAAAATGGTACGTTAAACTCAAAGCTCACCCATAATAATTGTGGCAACAGCTGAGTATGTATGGGAAGCAGAGAGTATGGGACAATCTGCATTCAGGTGCCATTTAAACTCTTTCCTTGATCATTCTAATCAATTTTCAAGGTGTTGCCTACTTTCTGCTTGTGCAAAATTCTTGGGGTACTGGATTGATACTCTGCCTGTGGTCAACATTGGAGGTCTACTCAATCTTGATGAGCTCTGCATCTCCATCGCACTCAGAGTGGGAGCTGACATCAGTAGGGGACTGAGATGTCACTGTGGTAGGCCCCTTGATCCCTCAGGTTTTCATGGCCATTTCATTCATAACACCAAGCTAAACCTGATCATTAAGTGGGCCCTGGCTCAGATTAACATCCCCTCAGTTCTGGAGCTAGTGGGATTATCCAGAAGTGATGGAAAGAGACTAGATGGTCTTACCCTTTGTCTCTGTATTAGAGGCAGGCGTCTGTGACTCTTTTTGCTCTTTCCCACATCCTAAATGTTGCGCTAAATGGGAGGATCACTACTTCCATAGCTGAACAACAAAACCCTGAAGATGGGACCACTAACCACAAAGTTCTTGTCATCACTGGCAGTTCACCTTGCCGAGATGATAGGGGGTACCTGTGAGGGTGCAAGGCTGTTCCATTGCCTTGGCCTCACCATTGCCCATGGTAATGCTGTGAGCATTGGTTCCATTGAGCCTTGTGGTGTGCAACCAACTGAAGCATTTGGTGTTGCCTTGGTGTTTTTTTTTCCTTTCTCTTTTGTAAAACTATATTAGTTTTCAAAATAATGACAGCAATTAGAATTCAATAAAAAATCAAAAATGATACTAGAACATCTCGTTTATTATTTTTATCATAATTGGCCATCACTTGCCTTAGGTATCAGACATGTCAGATTCGTTCATTACTTTCCGTGAGTCATTTTGTGCATGAATGCATGTGTTGTCAACTGTAAGCACATGAAATATTATCACTAATACAGCTTTTTCGATGTTGATCTCATTTTCTTGGAAATTTACGGATTTTACATACACAAATGAAGCATGTAAGAACGAACTCTAGCCGCATACACGTAAATACACAAAAATGCATGTATGCATTCATAACTCACATATTGTAAATATGCAAAGCTTTTTTCAAATTTAAAATGAAACATTGCTTTTGTTATCTACATTCCACACACATACATACAAAAAAAAATATGTATATGTATGCACGGTCTATATCAGGGGTCACCAAATATTTTTCATGGTGGGTCAGATAATGATGAGAGAATGATGAGTGCGGGCCACATAACTATTTTGGCCAATACAGTACAGTGCATACACAAAAAATAAAGATAACCGACATATTTATTTACCAAAAAGTTATCAAAGAAAGCTACGTTAGCAATAAGGTAGTTATATGATCCCCCAGTGTGCACATATCCGAATCTCACAAACTAAGCAGCAAAAAAGGTTTGTGAGATTTGTGAAACTGGTGTTTAGCTTTTAAGATATCATCAATATTTGCTTTGGAATTGCTGCATCCAACCAAGAGAACTGCGTTCGATGTGCTGACTTCACATACTTCAATTTTGAAAATGTTTGCTTATAGACATAAGTTGTTCCAAACACTGATGCCATATACCAGAGGAAAATGAACTCTCATTGCAAGTACTTACACAAAAGGTACAACGCGACGGCGGGCCAGATGAACTGACCTCGCGACCCGTAATTTGGCGACCCCAGGTCTTTTACGAAAGATAATGGGTGCGCGTGTGTGTGTGTGAATACAAATACATAAAACAGAACACGCTCGCACATACACACACGTACACCCATTAGCTTTCATATACAAGTACATACATAAATATACACACACACACACGCGCGCGGGTGCCCGTTTCTTTCCTCTTCCTCTTCGACACGTCATGAAACCAAAAGTAAATAAATAAAACGGCGACATTATTATTTAACTTGTGTAAACCATGATGCATCACATTGCCAGCAGAACATATGGAAGCACACCAGCGGTTCATGGATAAAAAAAAAGGGCGATCTTTCGTCTCTAGTAGACCTTTCCGTCGATTTCCGTAAAAAACTTCTATTTTTACATATGGGCTTGCGGTCCCCCATACCCCATCAAACACACACACACACATGTACATCAATGCTCCCATGCACGGTAACTTCAAAAGAACTTCCCTCGTCATACAATCGCTTTCTCTTAGTCTCTTTCGCTCTCATTACTTCAAAAGTTCCCGCAAGCCCATATGTAAAAAAAAAAAATTTTTTTACGGAAATCGACGAAAAGGTCTACTAGAGACGAAAGATTGCCAAAAAAAGTTGCGAATACTTTACCAAAAGTTCCAAGGGCTATCTATATCACGATGTAGGACTAAGAGAGGTTGCGTTCAGAATTAAAGAGAAGCTGAGAATGTAATAACTTAAGCCAACGCAACTGCCCTTTTAAGTCAATATATATATATATATATATATATATATATATATAGGCGAAACTTCGCCTATATATATATATACATACCACTATTTAATAAGATCCTTCTATGATATACTTCTATCTAGTCTCGCCTATAGATATTGAGTGTTTCAATATACATATGTGTGTATGTGTGTAATGACAAAATATTTTCTAGGGAGGCCATAAATCAACAGGTTTGGGATCTGGCGATACGCTAAGCGTTTTATGGACGAAACCCAGGGTAATCCCATAAACCGGCCTTATCTAAATCTATCGATCTGTGTGTATGTATACATATGCGGAGTAGATGAAACAGGGACAACTGAAGAAGGGGAATATTCCTTGTGTTGTATGTGTTGTACTCTGTTTTTTCGTTGTTTGAAAAAAAGTTCGTTTCCATGTTTTTGTTTTTATGTTTTCGTTTCTCATTGTGTTCAACGTTTTTTTGATGTCCTGTACCCATATATGCATATATATATATATACATATAGATGTAGGTATGTACATATATGTATATATATATATAAAATATTAGGGAATAAATCCAAACTTACAGGCAAAAATCAGATTTAGGATTAAATCCAATTTTATAGTATAAATATATTATATTAAATTAGAGATAAAACCACTATTAGGCAAATCAAACAATGAACACCAGAAAGCAACCACGTATATATAATAGACAAGTTAAATTAATGGCCATTACATATAATTCCTTTCTTATAGCAAATTTGTATGTGTGTAGAGATGAAATCTTGAAGTCTGAACTCAAAATAATAGAATTTACTAAATGCGAACCCCCACTACAAGCTTTCGTTGTTTTCTGCAAATAAATAAAAATGCTAAATAATACACACACATACATGTATACTGACAGATAGATTCATATTTGAATAATTAACTTGTGAGTCAGCTGCTTGAATCATCATAAGCGCGCACAAATACAGGGTTTGGCACTGAAGACGTCGTCATTAATACAATTCCATCTTGTCTGAGCACCAGAAAACAACCACGTATAATAAAATAAGAAATTCATGTAAAGGTGGAAAGACGAAAATCGAGTGTTGCTAGGGTTGTTTAGCTCCCGAGTCAATTCTGATAGACTAGATATATGATCAAAATGAACTTCTGCCGTAAATTATACGAGGGATAATACAACATAATTACCAACAGCCTTTATGTTTCAATTCAAAGTTGTTTACCACGAAACGGTTAAATAGAAGTTGTGTTAATTAGGGTCTATTTCTTCTGTTCATTTATTCTATTGACTATGAATTAAACAGCATTCTGCCTTCTCAAATTTACCAAATTTCATATCAATCACAACCATAACATTGTTATAAGACAACACATTTGGCTTCGACCCATCCGTGACCCATCTTTAATTAACTTTGGAGACTCAGATTAAGGAGTATTTCTTTAATTCTTTTTTTGTGTGTATGTGTGTGTGGAAGGAATTAGAGATTTAGCTGCTGTCTTTTGCAATTCAAGACTCCGTCGTTAGCTCAAAACTAAATGTTTGTTGCTTCCCCCGCTAAGAAAATTTGAAGAATTTCCAGAAAGAAAGAAAAAGGGTCAATTAGCAAAAAAAAAAACAGATAAAAAACAACAAAAAAACCCAAAAGTTTCCAGACACACCGAGGTGTGATTAACAATAAATTGACACCCCCATCATATTATCCAACATAGTAATTTACTTACAGCCGTGGGTCCATTTCGCAATAAGTCAGGCGCTGTCTTCGTTTTTGAAGACATTCTTTCAACTGCAAAAGTAATCCGACAGTTAAAATATCCGCCACTAAAACTACCCGGATGTACGTATTTATTTACAGCAGTAGATACGTATTTTTAGCTTTTTTTTTTAATTTATTCAAGTATAAAAAAAAAAGGAAAAGGAATTAAGTTAAATCAAATTAGATAAGAAATAATTAAAAGGTTTAGTTAATTTCTGAAATATATTCTTATTTGACGAAAATTATGGGAAAAAATATCGATGTAAAGCAAAAAAATACTTTTGACATTTGTTGGCTCAGATAATGTAATGGCTGTGAAAGATTAAATTGTCTTCTCACTACTGTATTTGTTTACATATATAATGCTAGAAATATAATGCAAGATATCTGGGTCAAAATTGAGGATAACATCGTACCTGAACCTTTAAAAAAAAAACCCAGAAAAATACATAAATTATATTTATTTTAAGGTACAAAAACTGGTGGTCGCATTATATTTGAATATATTTGAGATAGCCCAAAATTTCGTGCAATTTATTAAATATGTATATATACATATGATGTAGATATTTATTGATGGTGAATAAAATAAATAATTTGCTCCGGAGAAGAAAAATGTTTTATATGATGTACGTAAAGTCGGCTAAGATTTGGCTTCCAAAGTATTTGTATCTCAATATCAACAACGATGACCTCGGTCAAATCTGTTTCGCGGCTCAGCTGTCTTTGCCGAAGTAAGTTCCTTGTTTTTTTGTCTCCACATATACACCACAGACATGTATATATACTTACACTCACACACACAAGCACTAAACCCCGGGTGTGCGGTATTCTTTACCTTCGTTGCATAATTACATAATTGTGGTCTTCGACTTTGTTTCCTCATAACTCAGTGAAAATACGTATTTTTTAAAATGAAATTTTTAAAAAATACTTTTCAGAATGGCATAGATTACGATTATATAGGATTTTAATGCGAAAAAATAATTGGTAGACGTACACACACACACACACACTCACACACATACATACTAACACATAAATATTATTCTCTATAAATTTAGACTTCTAATAACAAACCTGTGTTGGTTTTTAAGAGGGAAAATGGTATTTGAGAACGATTTCCTGCACTGCAACATGAAAATAAATATACCGTCAATTACATAACAGAAATAAACAAGGATAAGACATCTTCAAACATGATACACCTAAACCACATGTTCTCTGAAACAAACTCAACTTCAGACAACTATACAAGGAAATAACAAGAAGGAAATCATAGAAAACCAGAAAACTGGAAAATATTTGTATCCAACGTAACCCCCGCCTCCAACTAATAACGAAACAATATATCGATAATGCTCAATAATTTTGGTAAATTAAATCAGAAAATTGGACAAAAGGGAGAACACAATTGAAAAAAAATCAAGACGATCTTTCGTTACGAGAACACACGACTGCTAGTTACAAACCATGTGTGTTTATATACATTTGTGAAGATGATCGTTGTTACTAGTACCGTAAGATGGCCAAAATTAAAAAGGAAAAAACCAAAACAATTCACCACCTTAGGATGAAAAGTTGGGGGCGCTGGGAAACCTCTATAAGGGCTATTGAGGCACGCCTGTAGAGTTGCCACGGGTGATGACGAGGCTGATGCACTGGAACAGCCAAGCGCCCTCACAAGCCTCAACAATATATTATAACAATAACAACATCCACAACATCGAATGATGCATCAATACCATATTTTTATTGAAATATCCTGTCTTTGTTTTAATTGATTTTGAAAATAATGAAGAATTTAGTAAGATAACTATGTCATTATCAAGCTTGTGTTTGGAATATATATTAGCACGACATTTTGAAGGTAACCCTTTTGATGCCACCCGCTTGAAAACGTTATTGGTTCTATGATACAAATTTTACATCAAAATTTCATGTTTCATGTTAATTTATATTTCAAACAGCAGCTTGATAACGACTAAGTTATTTTACTAAATTTTTTTCGTTATTTTCAAAATTAATAGAAATAAATGCTGTATATAATAACAAAAGATCTCTGGAAAATCATCAAGCAGAAACTATGCTATTAGGTTAAATAAAAAAAAAAAAAATTACCGAAAATTACGCGCCTTTCACCTTGACCAAGATTTTGTCCCATTCCTTCTATCCTACACTGAAATAGAAGCAGGGAGAGCTAAACACTGAAAATCATTTGTATATAGCAACAAAAGGGTATCTCTCGAAAATCATCTAGCAGAAACTACGCTATTAGGTAACCCCCCCCCAAAAAAAAAAACAGTGTAAATTATGCACCTTTCACCTTGACCCAAGATTTTGTCCCATTCCTTCTATCATACACTGAAAAAGAAGCAGGGAAATCTAAACACTGAAAAGCCCCATGACCAAATAAAATCACAAATCGTATATACCTAAAGCACCTTGCACATTACAACGCTTAACAATACCAACATCATTTCAAACATGTCATCATCATCATCATCGTTTAGCGTCCGTTTTCCATGCTAGCATGGGTTGGACGGTTCAACTGGGGTCTGGGAAGCCAGAAGGCTTCATCAGGCCCAGTCAGATCTGGCAGTGTTTCTACGGCTGGATGCCCTTCCTAACGCCAACCGCTCCGTGAGTGTAGTGGGTGCTTTTTACATGCCACCCGCACAGGTGCCAGACAGAGCTGGCAAACGGCCACGAACGGATGGTGCTTTTTATGTGCCACCGGCACGGGGGCCAGGCGAGGCTGTTGAAATATTCTGCAGTAAGTGTCCAAGGTTGTTTGTATCATTGTTACTTGACCTGCCTTACCTAGCAGCTGAATCACCCACAAATCACAATGGATAATATAAGCCAGTGTTTAGATCTCCCTGCTTCTTTTTCAGTGTAGGTTAGAAGGAATGGGACAAAATCTTGATCAAAGTGAAAGGTGTGTAATTTTTGCTGTTTTTTTTTTTTAACCTAATAGCATAGTTTCTGCTTGATGATTTTCGAGGAATACCCTTCTGTTTCTAGCAGATGAAGCATTACTTATCCAATATTCAGTGTCTCAAAGGCAGAAACGTTAGCGTGCTGGGTGACATGCTTAGCAGTATTTCGCGTCTGTCTTTACGTTCTGAGTTCAAATTCCACCGAGGCCGACTTTGCCTTTCATCCTTTCAGGGTCGATAAATTAAGTACCAGTTGCATACTGGGGTTGATCTAATCGACTGACCCCCTTCCCAAGAATTTTGGGCCTTGTGCCTAGAACAGAAAAGAATATTTAGTGTCTTGGAGTAGCATGTCTTCTCTGTCATTGTATGGCATGTATATATCAAAGTCTAAATAAAAACAATTCAGAAGATTAGAATATTTATTAAACCTTGCCAGCGCTTGAAAAGAAGATATAGAAACATCTACATTGTAGGTGCAGGAGTGGCTGTGTGGTAAGTATCTTGCTTACCAACCACATGGTTCTGGGTTCAGTCCCACTGCATGGCACCTTGGGCAAGTGTCTTCTACTACAGCCTTGGGCCGACCAAAGCCTTGTGAGTGGATTTGGTAAACGGAAACTGAAAAGAAGCCCGTCGTATATATGTATATGTGAGTTTGTGTGTCTGTGTTTGTCCCCTCAACATCACTTGACAACCGATGCTGGTGTGTTTACGTCCCTGTAACCTAGCGGTTCGGCAAAAGAGACTGATAGAATAAATACTAGGCTTAAAAAGAATAAGTCCTGGGGTTGATTTGCTTGACTAAAGGTGATGCTCCAGCATGGCCACAGTCAAATGACTGAAACAAGTAAAAGAGTAAAAAGAGTATTGCCTCTTGACCAGCTAGAAATAGCAACCAGATCTTCATATCATACCCATCCATTGTTAAAAAAATGGAAGGATCCAATAGATAATTTTATCTTAGAAACATTGGAAGAGGATGATCACTGCCAGGATGCTTTTCATCGTACGGTCTGCTCAGTCAGGGTTGTCAATTGATGTTGAGGGGACAAACACAGACATACAAACTCACATATACATATACATACACATATATATGACGGGCTTCTTTTCAGTTTCCGTTTACCAAATCCACTCACAAGGCTTTGGTCGGCCCGAGGCTATAGTGGAAGACACTTGCCCAAGGTGCCACGCAGTGGGACTGAACCCAGAACCATGTGGTTGGTAAGCAAGCTACTTACCACACAGCCACTCCTGCGCCTACATAAGTAATAACAGCTACAGAAATAATTATGTATATATCTTTTTGGGTTTTTTTCCTCCTTTTACTTGTTTCCATGGCCGTGCTGGGGCACTACCTTGAAGAGTTTTTAGTCAAATGAATTGACCTCTGTACTTTTTTTTTTAAGCTTGGTACCTATTTTATTGGTCTCGTTTTGCCAAATTGCTAATTTATATGTTTTCATTAAATGTAAGAGTGCAATATAAGGAAGACTTGGCTGCTAATTGTAGCAGGTCTAACAACCACAGAGAAGTACATCAGTAATTCTTGGGAGCCAAAATTATTTTTGGTGGCACGTAAACGCACCCACTACACTCTCGGAGTGGTTGGCGTTAGGAAGGACATCCAGCTGTAGAAACTCTGCCAGATTGGAGTCTGGTGCAGCCATCTGGTTCGCCAGTCCTCAGTCAAATCGTCCAACCCATGCTAGCATGGAAAGTGGATGTTAAACAATGATGATGATTTATTGAAATGAGAAGTCAATGGGTGGAAGTAGATGCATTGAGAATTACACATAAGCAATAATCGAGGGATCACAGGTTCGAATCTCAGACTGGGCGATGTGTATGTTTATGAGCGAAACACCTAAGTTCCACACAGCTCCAGCAGAAGGTAATGGTGAACTTCTGCTAACTCTTTTTGCCATAACTTTCTCTCACTCTTTCCTCCTGCATCTAGCAGCTCACCTGCGATGGACCAGCGCCCTGTCCAATAAAACTGGGAAACTGGCCCTTATGCACCAAGCCTGGCTCTAGAAGGACCAAACAACAATAATCCTTTCTACTATAGGCACAAGACCTGAAATTTTGGGGGAGGGGGCCAGTTGATTAAGTTGACCCCAGTATGCAACTGGTACTTAATTTATTGACCTTGAAAGGATGAAAGGCAAAGTCAACCTCAGTGGAATTTGAACTCAGAATGTAAAGATAAATGAAATACCATTAAGCATTTCGCCCGGCATGCTAACGATTCTACCAGCTTGCCACCTTAACACATAGGCAATAAGGCAGTCATAGGATTAAATCCTAACAGTCGTTATTGTGTTGAATAGAATTCTTTTGGTATTTGTTTCGAGGGGGTAAATATCTACAAGAAAAAATGGAAACATGATATCTTGAGACATCATGAGGCAACGATTGAAAAAGGGTGAAAGAAGATAAGTTGCTGTAAGAAGCAACTATCTGCCATAGTTGTAAAAGAATGGCAATTCTGTTTAACTGTTTCATTATCATATTTCTAATGAAATTCACTGCATTCATTTCAATTAATTGTGAAAATAATGAAGAATTTAGCAAAATGATTTTGCCCTCAGTATGCTGGTATTTGGAATATAAATTAACTGGAAATTTTGATGAAATATTTTAATTTAGGTCACTTTAAAACAGGAAATTTGCATCATAGAATCAGGGGTGGCCAGGTTAGTATCAAAAGAGTTGTGACGCGCAAAACGCCCCCCCCCCGTCCAGTGGATGGTGCTGAGTTGTCAAACATTTAAACCATACTTTCTCAAAACAATTTGTCCGACTGTCCCATAGGCCTCCCCTTTGAGAAACACTAATTTAACCTAAATTTGAGACACCAGCAAAATAAGAAATAAAGATAGACTTTTTTTCTATTCCAAAGAATGCTTTATCGATTGCATTCTCACCTGGAATCGATTTTTGTAATTTTTTCAAAACTTATACACGCCCTGATACCGTTGGTATCTACATATCAAATTTGAGCGCAATCAGATGGAGGATGCCCATGATACTAGAAGACACACACACAGATAGACAGAACAGATTTAATATAATAGATTTGGTGGTTAGTGTATGTGGCTCATGATCGTAAGGTCATGAGTTTGATTCCTAGTGACGTGTTGTGTCCTTGAGCAAAACACTTTACTTCACATTGCTTCAGTCCACTCAGCTGGCAAAAATGAGTAGTACTTGTATTTCAAAGGGCCAGCGTTGTCACACACTGTGTCACGCTGAATCTCCTGAAGAACTATGAGAGGTGTTCATTAAAGATTTCCCCTGACCCACTTCCTGTTATTGCAGGAAACGGAACTTGTGCAGGTATAATCATACATGTCACTGGCACAGGGGCCAGAGGAGATGGCATCGACCAAGTTCAGATGGTGCTTTTTACATGCTACCTGCATGAGGTTCACAACTACAATTTCCATTTGATTTGATTTTTGTATTGCTGATGTTGATGTCTTGACTCAATAGGTCTGCCTCATGCACGGCATGTCACCCTACGATCCAAGGTACTTTTCAGTGGGCTGGTTATGCGAGCACTGTTATGGTTGATGGATGATATTCATGAAATCTTCATTGTGATAAGTGATATGTGAACAGTCCACATGTAGATTTACTTCTGAAATGAATGAATTTGCCAACCGGTATTTTCAAATGGGTTTTGGGGTCCAGTTACTGCAGAGTCACATGTTGAATCTGGTGGCAAAATGGTCAGTCCTAAAATGTGAAAATTTGTGGAACTTGCCAATTGGATAAAAGATTTCCCCTGACCCACTTCCTGTTATTGCAGGAAACGGAACTTGTGCAGGTATAATCATACATGTCACTGGCACAGGGGCCAGAGGAGATGGCATCGACCAAGTTCAGATGGTGCTTTTTACATGCTACCTGCATGAGGTTCACAACTACAATTTCCATTTGATTTGATTTTGATATTGCTGATGTTGATGTACTTGACTCAATAGGTCTCCTCATGCACGGCATGTCACCCTACGATCCAAGGTACTTTTCAGTGGGCTGGTTATGCGACACTGTTATGGGTTGATGATGATATTCAAGAAAGCTTCATTGTGATAAGTGATATGTGAAAGTCACATGTAGATTTACTTCTGAATGAATGAATTTGCCAAACCGGGTTATTGCATGGGTTTTGGGGGTCCAGTTACTGCAGAGTCACAAACTGTTGAATCTGTGTGGCAAAATGGTCAAGTCATAAAATGTGAAAATTTGTGGAACTTGCCAATTGGAATTAAATACCATGGAAATTAGTATATTTTATTCTTATAATTAATTATATTCGTTTACAGTATTGGTCCTTACTTTTATAATTAAACACGGATAGACTGGGTAATGGCAGTCTAAGCACTGCTTACTTGATTATAGGTTGTCTCAAGGTTGATGTGGGACTAAAGAACAGCATTCTCTTTTTATTGGAATCTATATCAGAAATTCTGATTTTTGGCATTATAAAGGTTATTTGAATAAACGAATATTGATTAAAAAAATTTATAGGAGATTTTAAAAGAATATTTCTCGATAAGTGCCCTAAATCTCTGGGGTTTCAGCTCATTAATTTTTTATTTTTTTGGTTCAGGAAATTTGACAAATGGTTAAGAGTACTCTCCCTTGATACAAGACTGTGATGCTTAACTATAACTTGAGTTTAAAAAATTGTTTTATCTTTGAAGATGTATTTTTATCAACGTTGCTGCGTTTTGTTTTCACCAATAAGGTTTCAATATTTTTAAAATTTGGGAAACGTATTTCAGCAATTTACATTAATTTTTATTGATTTGCATGAAAAATTAGTTTTAAAAGTACTGTATGTGATGGCAAAAATGATATACTTCCTAAATAAGGTTGCAAAAAGATCACCCAGGGTCCTAAATGCCAAGTTGAAGCTCCCATAAGTTTTAATGCATTTAAATCCTTTTGTTCTGAATATTGTTGTTGGCATCCTTTTGTATCGGGAGACAATGGAGTTGCGCATAAAATAATCTAGTCCGGCTTTTATATTTCATGTCCTAATACATCTCCTGCTGTGGCTGTGTAGTCCTATCCTGGAAACCCCCCCCCCTCTGGCAGGTGCCGCAAATGTAGCGCATCCCTGAGTAGGTCATCGGATATGCCAGGGCCCATGGTCCTGACGTTCCAGCTTGCTAACCGCAGGACTGGTGGTTTCTTGTCTTTTGATTGTTTGCCTGGCGCAGAGGTTGCAGGCCATTTTTCAAGTCAAACTCTTAGCTCCAAGCACCCAATGAAGCAGGTGACATGTGGCTTAGGGTTAATTGTCTTTGCTTAAACCTCTTCAATCTTTAATCATTGGATTGTGGCCATGTTGGAGCAATTCCTTGAAGAGGAATTGCTCCAGCATGGCCACAATCCAATGATTAAAACAAATCGAAGATAAAAGAGTAAAATATCTTTCCTTTTTTTTCTTTTGTTTTTCATTACAGGTTTTCTTGGCCATTCTTCTTCAAGAATTCCTTCATGTGCTGCAGTACCATTTCGAGGGCATTCACATGACTCCTCTCATACACCTAAAAAGGGAAAGACCCCAACCGGAAAACTTGATGATCCTTGGTCTGACCTCACTGTAGATCAACAGCCCTCTGTTGAATATAAACCTCTAGAGAAGTTTCCTGATAACACCAACCCACAGACAGGGGAAATTGATGGACCACGTGGACCTGAGCCCACTAGATATGGCGATTGGGAAAGAAAAGGACGTGTAACAGACTTTTAATTAGTAATAATTGGTGTGGAGACTTAATATTTTTAATTGATAGTGGAAGCAAAAAAAAAATTATTTAAAAAAATAAAGGACATTGTTATATTGGTTTATTCATTGGTTAGTACAACTCCCTTAATTTATTGTTGTTTGCAATAAAACTTTGTTTTTAAGAAATGATTAAACATTCTCAGGAAGATTTAGCATAATAAAAACAATATGTGACTATTCAGCTAAACCTGTTTCTTCTTTTTTTTCTTCTTGTTTCAGTCATATGACTATAGCCATGCTGGAGCACTGCTTTTAGTCAAACAAATCGACCCCCAGTTAAAAAACTATATTGTTTTTCAGTGATTATTTATTTCAATTGTGGCTGGTTTGTTTTGATTCTTCCAGACATTTAACATTTGAAAATTAGCTCAGGTTTAGCCAAGCAAATGAATGAACCCATGTCTAGCTATCTGCTATGGGAATTATACTCTACATGGAGGCGCAATGGCCCAGTGGTTAGGGCAGCGGACTCGCAGTCATAGTATCGCGGTTTCAATTCCCAGACCGGGCGTTGTGAGTGTTTATTGAGCGAAAACACCTAAAAGCTCCACGAGGCTCCGGTAGGGGATGGTGGTGATTCCTGCTGTACTCTTTCACCACAACTTTCTCTCACTCTTACTTCCTGTTTCTGTTGTACCTGTATTTCAAAGGGCCGTCCTTGTCACTCTTTGTGTCACGCTGAATATTCCCGAGAACTACATTAAGGGTACCCGTGTCTGTGGAGTGCTCAGCCACTTACACGTTAATTTCACGAGCAGGCTGTTCTGTTGATTTGGATCAACCGGAACCCTCGTCGTCGTAACCGACGGAGTGCTTCCACACTATACTCTACATTTAGTTCAGTTCTAAGCTTGGCTGTGTGGTTAAGAAGTTCATTGTGCAACTCTGTGAATTTGGGTTCAGTTCCACTATGTAGCACCATCAGAAGTTTTTTTTTTTTTCACTATTGAAAATGTAACACATTGTCTAGTCCAAGAATTGAAACCACAATCTTCCAGTCATGATTTCAATACCCTAATCACTAAGCTATGTGCCTCAGGAAGTGGCTACTGAGAATCAAACCCAGTACTTCTCAAATTCTGAATAAGTGCTCTGTGCCATTAAGCTAAGTGACCTCTGATGCTACTCACCAATTTTGATACTACCAAGTATGATGCTATTCAATTTTCCCCCCAATAATTGTTTTGTATTACATACCTTGTGTTACATATGAGTAAATATTGTAGCTCAGTTCTAATTCCCTTAGGAGGAGCACTCTGTCGGTTACGACGATGAGGGTTCCAGTTTTCGCTCGCTAAACATTCAGAACGCCCGGTCTGGAAATCGAAACCGCGATCCTAAGACCGCTGCCCTAACTATTGGGCCAATTAAGCCTCCACACTCCACAAACACGTGTACCTTTGACATTGTTCTCAGGGAGATTCAGTGTGGCTCAGCATGAAAGGCTGTCCCTTTCAAATACAAGTACAACTCATTTTTGCCAGCTGAGTAGACTGGAGCAACGTGAAATAAAGTGTCTTGCTCAAGGACACAACGTGTCGGCAGGAATCGAACTCACAACCTTATGATTGTAAGCCGAATGCCTTAACCACTAAGCCACGCGTCTTCACATTCTAATTCACATATAGCATTGAAGTAGGAAAAAAAAAAATTACGTAGTAACAACTCGGATCTAGCAATACAGATAAACTAGTTTTCCTTTATTTGATGTCGGTATCATACTCTGCAATGGATAATAATAATAATAATAATAATAATTGTGTACAGTGCTCAGGTGCACTACAACTCATCTAAAGTGTATATATAATCAGGTGTAGTTTCGGCGGATTTCGGAAAGCATGAGGGCCTTAAAGGATGCAGTGTCATGGCAGTCAACAACTGACGCAGGCAGTTTATTCCATGCTTCAGCAACTCTGAGCGTGAAAAAATGTTTCCGAAAGTCATGGGAGCTGTGTTGTTTTCTGACTTTGTAGGCATGTCCACGTGTGTTAGACACATGGAGATCAAAAAGGTGTTCAGTGTTGTTGTTGGTGAGGTGGTTGATAACTTTGTGGGTGTTTACCAAGTCCGTCGCCAAGTGTTTACCAAGTCCGTCGAGCATTGAAGTAGGAAAAAGAACGTTTAAGAATAACATTACCCAGTGTTCAACTGGTACTTATTTATCGACCCCGAAAAGAAAAAAAGGCAAAGTCGACCTTGGCGGAATTTGAACTCGGAACCAAAAAGACGAACGGAATGCCACTAAGCATTTTGCCCAACGTGCTAGCGATTCTTTCAGCTCACTACCTTGACGAAGAAAATAATTATTTCTTCTCTAGGCGCAAGGCCGTAAAAAGTTTTTTGGGAAAGGGGGCTAGTCGATTACATCGACCCCAGTGCGTAACTGGTACTTATTTCCTCGACCCCGAAAGGATGAAAAGCAAAGTCGATCGCCGCGGAATTTGAACTCAGAATATAAAGACAGACGAAATATCGCTAAGCATTTTGCCCGGCGTGCTAACGATTCTTATTTCTTTATTGCCCACAAGGGGCTAAACATAGAGGGGACAAACAAGGACAGACAAAGGGATTAGGTCGATTACATCTACCCCAGGGCGTGACAGGTACTTAATTTATCAGCCCCGAAAGGATGAAAGGCAAAGTCGAACTCGGAACGTAACGGCAGACGAAATACTGCTAAGCATTATCGCCCGGCGAGCTAAGGATTCTGCCAGCTCGCCACCTTAACGAAGAAAATAATAATGTTTAGAGTATATATTAGGTTTTGATGCTAACAGCAAGAGAAATAGCAGGTAAATTGATATTAGTATAAGGAGCATCATAAAGTTGATTAAAAAAACTTGAGTGAATTCAAACGCTACAAGTAATTATGTTCGGTTAATATGGGAAGTAACTCCAGGCAGTAGGGGAGACAACTTTTGACATACTAAAAGAGATCCGCACGTTCGCGTCTACACACATCTTTATATATAAAAGTAAGGTTGTGTGTCTGTCTCCTACGATTTAGATTCCTAACTACTCCCACATTTTGCGGTGCAGTTTAACCAAAACCGGGTATCTTATAGTCGTGATTCATATCGAGCCCTTCTGGGTATTAGCGCGCGTCTACGATGAGTCTACGATTTAAAGAATAATTTACCATCATTTTTTTCCATTTTAATGCATATTTTTTTTAATATAAGGGAAGTAACTCTCTAAAAATGTCTATGATGAGTCGACGATTTAAAAAAAAATTTACCATCATATTTTTTCCATTTTTAATGCATTTTTTTGCTATCTTTTGGCTATAACTCTCTAAAAATGCTTTATAGTTATTTCCCTTACAAACCCGAGCAACGCCGGGCGATACTGCTAGTTACGTATAAAATACATGCATGCGTATGTACGTATATATCAGAATAAACCTTTCAATTTGTAGTTAATTTAGAAAATGTAATACTTCATTATTATCCACACTGATGCACCAGAGCTTACTGTGACATCATTTGGGTAAATAGACAAGTATGTTAGTAGTGAGGTAGGTAAGAAGGTAAATAGATGAATACAGACAAACAATAACTCTGAGCACCTTTTCAAACTCCACCTCGTACAAACAATAACTCTGAGCACCTTTTCAAACTCCACCCATCTAACACCCGTGGACATATTTACAAAGTAAGAAAACAGCACAGCTCCCATGACTTCAGGAAACATTTTTTCACGCCGAGAGTTGCTGAAGCATGGAACAAACTGCCGGCATCAGTTGTTAGTTGTCGGAGCACTGCATCCTTCAAGACTTCCATGCTTCCTGAGATTCGCCAACACTACACTTGATTTTCTCCCCTCCATACACACACAAACATGTATCTGACTCATACTTTGTTCGCTTTCCAGACATTTGTACATTACTGCATGTGCTTTATATGCACTTTCTGACAAGTTGTGGTGCACCTGAGCACTGTATACAATAATTTCATTATTATTATTTTTATTATTAGACATAGGTGTGTGTGTGTTGGTGAGTGTGTGCGCGCGCACGTTTGTTTTTATGTCCAAGTTCGACGAAGGCAAGCAGGCTGACACTTCGGAGTCACTGTCACCTCTCTTGGTGTAAAACGTGTATGCGCGTGCATATGGCTATATATATGCGTGTGTGTATGTGTCTGTTTGTGTGTGTGTGTGTGTGTGTGTGTGTGTGCGTGTGCGAAGGCGTATGACTCAGTGGTTAAGGTGTTGCATTCACGATTACGAGATCGTGGGTTCGATTCCCAGACCAGGCGTTGCGTTGTATTCTTGAGCGAAGCACTTCAATTCTTGTTGCTCTGCGATCACTTCGGCATCTGACATGTGGCACCCCGTTGCACCTGTACAGGTAATGTCAATTTGATGGAGAGAGTGAGCTTATGTCTACACAAATATTTGATCACTATAAACGAATCATCTGTGTGGTTTTTCGGTAAGAAATTTAATTCTTTATTAGCCACTAGGGCCCAACACAGAGCGACAATAGAGGACAGACAAGAACAATTAGGGGTCTACAACAGGGTTAAATGGACGAATGGAAGAACAATACGAAAAGAAATAACAAAATAAAAATTAGACATGGCGTAATGATGAGACAACAAGATGAGGACAAATATCCGTCAAATGTAAATAATATACATAATTCCTCATCTCTTAAATACCTATTTCTTTACTACCCACAAGGGGCTAAACACAGAGGGGACAAACAAGGACAGACAAAGGGATTAAGTCGATTACATCGACCCCCAGTGCGTAACTGGTATTAAATTTATCGACCCTGAAAGGATGAAAGGCAAAGTCGACCTCGGCAGAATTTGAACTCGGAACGTAATGACAGACGAAATACGGCAACACATTTCGCCCGGCGTGCTAACGTTTCGCCCAGCTCGCCGCCTTCATCTCTTAAATATAGAACTGGATTCATTCTAGTATGTCTGGGGTGGCATGAGTTGTAGGGTAGATATTGCTTGGAGTCTGTGGGCTTATAGAACATGTCAGTTTCTACTTTGCTGTAGGATTTCTTAATGAGGATCTCGAGGAATGGAAGTTGTTGATGGCTATATAGATTCCATTAACTGCCAGGGGGTTATGTTAGAGTTAGTGGATAGCTTCCGTTATCTAGGTGACCAAGTTAGTAGCAGAGGTCGATGCTCCGAGAGCGTAGCTGCGAGAATAAGATTAGGCTGGGAAAAGTTCAGAGAGCTCATTTCTTCTGGCGAGAAAGAACCTCTGTCTCAGAGTGAAAGGCAGATTTTATGATACCTGTATGCGAACAGCTATGCTACATAGCAGTAAAACATTAGCTGTGACAGCCGAGGACATGCGTAGGCTTGAAAGAAATGAAACCAGTATGTTTCGCTGGATGTGCAATGTCAGTGTGCATGTTCGACAGTGTGTAAGCATCTTGAGAGAAAAGTTAGGCATAAGAGGCATCAGATGTGGTGTGCAAGAGAGACGACCGCGCTGCTATGGTCATGGGATGCGTATGGATGAGGACAGCTGTGTAAAGAAGTGCCGATGTCTAACTGTGGAGAGACCCTGGGAAAGTGGGAGACCCAGGAAGATATGGAACGAAGCGGTGAAGTATGATCTTCTAACTTTGGGCCTCACAGAGGCAATGACTTGTGACCGAGACCTCTGGCGATGTGTTGTGCTTGAGAAGACCCGTCAAGCCAAGTGAAATCGTAGTCGTGGCTGATGCTGGAGCCACGCAACTGGCACCCGTGCCAGTGGAACGTAAGAAGCACCTCTCGAGCATTGGGCCTCACGGAGGCAAAGTGGCTGAGCTCCTTTCGAGTGTTGGGCCTCACGTAGGTAATGACCGAGATCTTTAGCATTATGTCATGCTTGAGAAGAAAACCCATCAAGCCGAGCAAAATCGCAGTCGTGGCAGATACCTATTTCTTTACTACCCACAAGGGGCTAAACACAGAGAGGACAAACAAGGACAGACAAACGGATTAAGTCGATTATATCGACCCCAGTGCGTAACTGGTACTTATTTAATCGTTACAGGCGGCGAGCTGGCAGAAACATTAGCAGCCGGGTGAAATGCGTAGCCGTATTTCGTCTGCCGTTACGTTCTGAGTTCAAATTCCGCCGAGGTTGACTTTGCCTTTCATCCTTTCGGGGTCGATAAATTAAGTACCAGTTACGCACTGGGGTCAATGTAATCGACTTAATCAGTTTGTCTGTCCTTGTTTGTCCTCTCTGTGTTTAGCCCCTTGTGGGTAGTAAAGAAATAGGTACTTATTTAATCGACCCCAAAAGGATAAAGGCAAAGTCGACTTCGGCGGAATTTGAACTCAGAACGTAACGGCAGACGAAATACGGCTACGTATTTCGCCCGGCGTGTTAACGTTTCGGCCAGCTCGCCGCCTTTAAGTCGTGGCAGATACCGGCGTCACGCAAATGGTATCTGTGCCGGTGGTACGTAAAAGCAACCATTACACTCTCGGAGTGGTTGGTGTTAGGAAGGACATCCAGCCATAGAAACCATGCCAAATCAGACCGCAGTCTGCTGCAGCCTTCCAGCTTGCCAGCTCTGGTCAAACCGTCCAATCCATGCCAGCATGGACAACAGACGGTAAATGACGATGATGATGATGATGATGATGATAACAATAATAATATATATATATATATATATATCAGTCGCCATGATAGATTGTTAGCCACTACACACATTTTTTCTCTCCTTTTTTCTCTCCTTGTTTTTTCTGTGTCCCTTTCTGTAGAAGAGCGTGGGCTCGAAACGTAAAAGACTTTTTCTATTCCTGAGCGTTATACTAATACATCTGTTTGTTTTGTACACCACCTGTCTTCGTCTTTTTTTTTCGTAAACTCTCCCTATATATATATATATATATAGTCACAAACATATATACGCGCGCACGAATTTCTTCGTAAGTGTAGGGAAAATGTGTATTTTGAAAGGAAATGAAATATAAATAAAAAAAAAACTTCTTTATCCCCTTCGTATTTTTTGTAACTGCGATAAGTACACGTTGGAAAAGGGCCAGTAGCTCCCTTCGGAGGGCCGCTAGTGACTCGAGACCACTTCCATTGCTTTCGTCGTGGCATATTACACAAGAATTAGGTTTTAGTTTTTAGAAAGATGCTGTGATCTTTCTTGCTATAAATTGACAGACTGACACAAACACACATACACAGACACATTCATCTCTATTATATAGATATATTCTCTGTACATTTTCAACTTCATTTCTTCTGTTTCTCCATTTGTTTGGGTTAATAACAATTTATATATGTAAATATATATGTGTGTGACCGCGTGTGTACCGTTGGCGATTTTTTTTCCCTCTGTCTTCCCTTCTCTGGATCTTTCCTTCTCTCCTATGTTTCCGACGAAGAGCTCCGCTCGAAACGTTAAACCCTCCTTCTTTCCTTCTTTCCTGAGCGTCCAATAATACTATATTTGTTCCACGTCCTCGTGCTGTTGTGTTTTTTTGTGCTTTCTTGTTTGGATTAACTTTATATATATATATATATATATATAGGTTTCAGGCCTTGTGCTATCAGCATGCAAAGCTAAATGCAATACCCAATAAATACACTGGACCCGGAGGGATTGCAATCCCAGAGGCATAGTCAGTGCGAGACCTAGTTATTTACATGAGCAATGATGCAACCTTTCATGTGCATGTTGTTAAATTGGCAATGAAATGTAGGCGGCTGACCGGATGGATTCTTAGAGCTTTTAGAACAAGAGACCAAGAAACCATGATGGTCTTCTGGAGGACACTTGTCCTAAGCCACTTTGACTATTGCTCTCAGCTATGGTTACCAACCAGTGTCAAATTAATTTCAGAACTTGAGGCAATCCAACGAAGCTACACGAAGAAGATAGCCTCTATGCAGCATATAAGCTATTGGGAAAGACTCAAGACATTAAGACTCTATTCCTTAGAGCGTAGGCGAGAAAGATATGCTATAATATACATCTGGAAGATCCTGGAAGGACTTATCCCAAACTTTTGGCATCGAGAGTTACACAAATACTAGAACTGGGCGCCACTGCATAGTGCCAAGGACTCCAAATTTGTCATCAAGATACTGCAATAGCCTGGGCTTCAGAGGTCCACAGCTCTTCAATATGCTCCCGAAGAACCTGAGAGACCTGCATGGGGTGGATGTAGGTGTCTTCAAAATAAAGCTGGACCTCTTCCTGTCAGGTGTCCCAGATGAACTAACTTCGCGGCAGGAGGTGCAGATGAGGGCAGCTGCATCAAACTCTCTCATGCACCAAATGTCAGTTGCTAAAAAGCATTCGCGAAGTAAAATTATGTAGCAACATCAAATGGCGGTGCCCCAGCATGGCCACAGCCCGTGAGCTGAAACTATATGAAAAAATATATATATATATACACACACTCACGTGTATGTGTGTGTGAGTAAATCTATCTGTCTGTCTAGTTATCTCTTTCTCTCTTTCCTTATCCCCGCGCCTCCCTCTTCTCTCTCTGCCCGCCCCCCTCTCTCTCTCTCTCTATATATATAATATATAAAAGAAAGATGGACAAGAGAGAGAGAGGGAGGAGAAAAACTGTTAGAAGAAAAAGAAGCGTGATATCTAGAGACAATGACTGAAAAGTGTTGGAGGAAGCACCCTACCACCACCACCACCACCAGTAGTAGTAGTAGTAGTAGTAGTAGTAGTTATAATAATGATAATAATAATAATAATGATAATAATAATAATAATAATAATAATAATAATAAGAAGAAGAAGAAGAAGAAGAAGAAGAAGAAGAAGAAGAAGAAGAAGAAGAAAAGGAAAAAGAAGAAGAAAAGGAAGAAGAAGAAAACAACAACAACAGCAACACAAACAACAACAACAATAACTTGCATAATTGAACGTTGCTGTCAAAAGAATAAGCGAGAAACATATCTTGGGTATTTTGGCAAAGATAACCTTGTCTAAAGCAGAACAATACTTCATTTAACATTGACAATTGTAATCTAAGCATATAACAAGGACACCAGTAATAACATTAATAGCAAAAACAATAACATTGAGTGAGGTAGAGGCAATGAGTTTAACGTATGATAAACCACTTGCATGTTCGGAATGCAGTCCTGAATAAGGTGGAGTTAGGAATGTCGTCGACGTTAGAGTGGCGGATTTTGTTAATCGCAAAATCGGTTGTTCAACGAACGACCACTAATTTAAATGGAGGCTTGACTATCGTCTTAAAAAAAATAACAGCTACATGAGTAACGACGAGCGAAAAAAAACAACAACAACAGCAAGGAGGAGGAGAAGAAGAAGAAGAAAAAAAGAAAAAGAAAACAAAAGAAAAGAAAGAAAAAGAAAAATAAAAAGAAAAAAGAAGAAGGAGGAGGAGGAGGAGGAGGAGGAGGAGGAGGAGGAGGAGGAATAATAATAATAATAATAATATTAATAATGATAATAATGATGTCATTCAGAACCCAGAGCAAATACTTGCTTGGCTGACTGAAGGAACCACCTACCTATTACCTAAAACCGAAGACACAAAAAACCCAAAGAATTACCGGCCAATAACATGTCTCAACACCACCTACAAAATCCTCACATCCATAATAACGGAGAGAATGTACGCTTTCCTTGAACAAAATTATATCCTTCCACAAGCTCAAAAAGGTTGTAAAAGAAACTCTTATGGGTGCAAAGACCAATTGCTCATAAACAGAATGATTGTAGAGAATTGCCGGAGCAAAAACAAAAACCTGAGTATGGCATGGATAGACTACAGGAAAGCGTATGACAGTGTCCCACATAAATGGATACTCAAGGCCCTTGAGATATACAAGATCTCTCCTGTCGTCTCAAAATTCTTAGATAATAGCATGACCATGTGGAACACACGTCTCTTTCTAAGCCATAGTAATGGGATGAGCCAGTCCAACAGCATCAACATCAAACGAGGCATCTTTCAAGGTGACTCCCTCTCTCCATTACTTTTTTGCATGGCACTGATCCCACTCTCAAACGAATTGGATAGTACCAGATACGGGTACAAAGTTTTTAGTAAGTTAATAAACCACCTTTTCTATATGGACGACCTAAAGCTGTTTGCCAGGAATGACCAAGAGCTAGAAGGGCTGCTAACAACTGTTAAAGAGTTTAGCAATGATATCGGGATGGATTTTGGCCTTGATAAGTGTGCTAAAGCAACTTTTGTAAGAGGCAAGCTCAGGCAAACAGCTTCTGTTAAATTAGATATTGACACTACCATCAAGGAACTTGACCCACAGGAAAGTTACAAATACCTAGGAATCAACGAAGGAGATGGTATACATCATGCTACTATGAAGGAAAAAATAAGAAAGGAATACTATAGGAGAATAAGGCTTGTACTAAAGACTGAACTCAACTCCAAAAATTGCATTGAGGCCATTAACACCCTGGCACTTCCAGTAGTCCAGTACAGTTTTAACATCATTAACTGGAACCTTACGGAACTCCAACGCTTGGACAGGAAGACAAGAAAGTTACTGACATCCAAGAGCATGCACCACCCTAAGGCAGATGTAGACCGCTTGTACCTACCTAGAAGCAGCGGGGGGAGAGGAATGATGCAATTAGAGCTGTGCTATAAGACCTCTACTGTAGGAATGAACAGGTACCTATCTAGTACAAAGGACTGGATGCTGCGACTTGTGTGCGAACACGAAAGCAGCAAAAAGCTACATTCTATTGTCAAGGAAGCTTATAAGTTCGAAAGGGAACTAGACATTAACCTTGAATCAGATGAAGAGCCGGAAACCACTGCTACCAAGCAAGCAAAGCGAATCAAGCAGACTGTAAAAAAGAACGGGCAGAATCAAATTGAGAGGCGGTGGAGCCAGAAGCCCCTGCATGGACAATATATTCTTCGAAGCCAAAATCCTGATGTAGACCAAGCAACAACCCATCAGTGGCTGAAGAGCTCTGGATTGAAAGCAGAGACTGAAGGTTTCATAATGGCAGCACAAGATCAAAGCTTGTTTACCAGAAATTACCAGGCTAACGTTCTCCGAAACGGTACTGACCCTAAATGCAGATTCTGCGACACATTTGACGAAACGATAGACCATCTCGTTTCGGGATGTCCTGTGCTGACACCAAACGAATACAAAAATCGCCACGATAGGGTAGGACAGTATATACATTGGAAGATATGTAAACACTACAAATCCGACACTCCTGCTAACTTGTATGAACACCATCCTCAGCCAGTTGTTGAAGGTAAAGATGTCACCATCCTCTGGGATTTTCCAGTCAACACTGACAGAACGATCAAGGCTAATCGACCAGACATAATTGTTAAAGACAGGGAAGAAAATACCTGCAGACTAATAGAAGTAAGCGTCCCCACTGATAAAAATGTATCTGTCAAGGAATTTGACAAACTTAGTAAATATAAGGACCTGGAAATCGAAATACAGAGGATGTGGAATCTTAAAACAAAAACTGTTCCTGTTATTGTAGGTGCCCTAGGTATGATAAAAAAGGGATGTCAGAAACACATAGACAATATCCCTGGAAAACCATGTCTCAAGGAAATCCAAAAGATTGTGCTAACAAGTACTGCCCACATCCTTAGAAAAACCCTATCAATGTAAATGTTTGTGTTTGCATTAAATGGAGATATATCTCTACTTCCCCTCCCCAAGCTTTCAGCTATATTTCAACAACTCTTAACCTTCACTTGCCCTAGGGCGCTGGGTGTGCCCCGGCAAGTGATTGCATCAAACATGCAGATTAAAAGTAAATGACAATGATAATAATAATAATAATATAACTTAAAAAAAAAATGAACGAACTATTGAGTTTGGTTTAATGGCCTACCAATGTATACTATGAGTTTCTTTGCCCTAGGAGTCGGGAAGACAGTCGGCAAGAAATGGAAGCAAATTTGAAAGAAGAAAAAAAGTAATAATAATAATAATGATATAATAATAATAATAATAATAATAATAATAATAATAATAATAATAATAATAATATAATAATAATAATAATAATAATAATAATAATAATAATGATAATGATAATAATAATAATAATAATAATAATAATAATAATAAATACAACACTACAATTTGTGATGCCTGTTTCGAATATCGTCCTGGATAAGATGGACTTAGTAATATCTACATTACGACGACGCAGTGGTGATCTCATTCTCGCTCACAACATCATAAGCGAAAAGTGTAACCTCTCGAAAGAGCTGTTCTTCACTCCTGCTCCAGAACGTGGGCTGCGGGGTCATTCAGAAAAGCTCTATCTACGACGATTTCATCCCAATCGAAGGAGAGGGGCTTTCTCCGTCCGGGTTGCGGATCCGTGGAATAAGCTGCCGGACGAAATAGTGAAGATGCCGACGACCTCTCGGTTCAAAGTCTCTCTTGACAAGAAATGGCCTGAACTCTTTGTATGGCCACCCTCCCTGTACATAACTCCCTGTCCCCCTACATGGCCTTGCTTTTACTTTTTGAGCTAATAAAAATTGAATTGAATTGAACTGAATTGAATTGAATTAGAGTGGTGGATTTGTTAATCGCAAAATCAGTTGTTCAAACGACCACTAATTTAAATGGAGGCTTGACTATCGTCCTAAAAAACAACTACATGAGCAATGACGAGGAAAAAAAAAAACAGCAAATAGAAGAAGAAGAATAAATTCAACACTATAATTTGAGATGTTTGTTTCGAATATCGTCCTGGATAAGATGGAGTTTGGGATCTTTTCGGTTTGAACGGCAGTTTTTTAAAAATAATTTCCGCGTAACTAAACACTTTTAAACTTCGTATACTGGTAGAATGTGTTTATAAAACATCTTTTTCTCTTGGCTTTATTGAGAAAATTCTATAGTTTGTAAGATATTTGTTGTTGTTTTTTTCTTCAATTTCTGCAATTTCAACCAATCACTGACGTCTATTGAGGTAAAAAAACACATTCTGTGCCGTATGAATATGTCCCTCGTTTAAGAAACAGATTGGGTTTATTTACATTTGTGAAGAAAAAAAGATACCCTAACTAACCCTAACCCTAAAACAGATTGAAATGCAATAGATCGATTCTAGGGTCATAATTATGGGTGACAATTTCATATGACACCGCTAGAAAAAACTGCCGTTCAAACCGAAAAGATCCAAAAAACAAGAAGAAGAAGAAGAATAAAAACAACACTACAATTTGAGATGCTTGTTTCGAATGTCGTCCTGGATAAGATTGTCTACATTAGGGTGGTGGATTTTGTTAATCGCAAAATCGGTTGTTCAAAAGACCCCTAATTTAAATGGAAGCTTGACTACGGGCCTAAAAAAACAAAAACAAACAAAAAAACATGAGCAACGGCGATAACAACAGCAGCAGTGGAGGCGCAATGGCCCAATGGTTAGACCAGCGAACTCGCGGTCGGAGGATCGCGGTTTCGATTCCCAGACCGGGCGTTGTGTGTGTTTATTGAGCGAAAACACCTAAAGCTCCACGAGGCTCCGACAGGGGGTGGTGGCGACCCCTGTTGTACTCTTTCGCTTCGACTTTCTCTCACTCTTTCTTCCTGTTTCTTATCCCCGACTTCCTACGCAACCACTGAGCCTGGATGCACATTCATCCATCCGTCGATGCTCTCGGTGTCGGGGGTTGACCTGCTTTCTCTTCTGCAGGTCTTACGAATAGCAAAGGACCACGTTTCGGACTTCTCCCACTCTGGGACGAAGTCTGCTTCGCTCAACAGCAGCAGCAAGAACAATGATAATAATAAATACAGCACAATTTGAGATGCTTGTTAGGAGTGTCGTCTTGAATAAGGTGAAGATATGTATGGGTCAACATGCAATTTACTGTAGTAAAGAAAGTGAAAGTAAATTGTCCTGATAAAAATGAAAGTAAATTGCGACAGAAACCACGACTTTATGACTGAGAGCCCAGTTGCCTAACGATTAGGATACGCGCATTCTTAGCAGAGCGGTTGTACGAGGGAAAGTCAAAAATTATCCGCACTTTCGTCATGACATATCTTTATTGTTGTCACACTGCCTTCTGCGCATGCGTGCTTATAGTTGGTATAATTGTGGTCACGTGATCGAAGTTCGAGCCGGTCGCGCTATTTTTCTTTCTGGCTTTACAGTGTAAGCATGGCCGTTCCACTAGCAATGTGCAACAAAGAAGAACAAAGAGTAGTGATCCGATTTTTCTGGTCGGAAGGTGTGTGTCAGGTGCTGGAATTCATCGGAGGCTTTTAGCATAATATGAAGACAGTGAACTACCTATTTCTTTATTACCCACAAGGAGCTAAACATAGAGGGGACAAACAAGGACAGACATAGGTATTAAGTCGATTACATCGACCCCCAGTGTGTAACTGGTACTTAATTTATCGATCCCGAAAGGATGAAAGGCAAAGTCAACCTCGGCGGAATTTGAACTCACAACGTAACGACAAGCGAAAAACCTATTTCTTTATTACCCACAAGGGGCTAAACACAGAGAGGACAAACAAGGACAGACACACGGATTAAGTCGATTATATCGATCCCAGTGCGTAACTGGTATTTGTTTAATCGACCCCGAAAGGATGAAAGGCAAAGTCAACCTCAGCGGAATTTGAACTCAGAACGTAACGGCGTGCTAACGTATCTGCCAGCTCGCCGCCTTCAGTGAACTACCGCGTAGAAGTGTGTATGGGTGGATCGAAAATTTTAAAAGTGGCCGGACAAGCGTGACGCACGAGGAGGGAGCAGGGCACCCGTAAACCTCCACCGCTGACGAGAAGATTCAGCAAGTTCGAGTTCACCATTACCATCTCTCGGATCACTGTTCTTTGTTCTTCTTTGGCGTACATTGCAAGTCGAGCGGCCATGCTTATATTGTAAAACCTGACAGAAAAAATGGTGCGATCAGGCTCAAACTTCGATCACGTGATCACGGTAGTACCAACTATAAGCACGCATGCGCAGAAGGCAGTGCGACAATAATAAAGATATGGAGAGAGTGCGGATAATTTTTGACTTCTCCATATTTTTTTTTTAAATATGCGGAAAAATACGGAGATTATGATTCTAAAAAACAAAATTTTTTACAAGAATTTTTTTTTTCTAAATATGCGGAAAAATACGGACATCATGATTCGGACAAAAATTTCAAACATTTCTGTACTTACGGTTACGGTTTTAGAGTTAGGGTTAGGGTCTTTGGGTTAGTGTTGGGGTAAAAAGTCAAAATTGAAGTTGGTGGGGAAAGGGGGGAATTTCACAATGCCGATTTTCGGCAATTTTCCGGAACATCTGTATCCGAAAAACGGGGATTTTTGGCAAAAAAAAAAAATACAAAGACAAACAAATTTCGGAGAAAAAAAGGGGGGGGGTGACGGACGGAAGTCTTTCCAGGTTTTGTGTATTGTAGAAGTATTATTAATTTTATTGCAGATAAATTTTAACAACAAAATCTTATAAAGACCCCCAAGGGCCATATGGACGGACCCTAGTGGAGAACCGCTGGTTTACAGGAACATCGGATAGGGGCCATTAAAGGACCTAAGTGTCTCAACCCTCGAACACATCGTAGTGGTGGTGAAGGTAATAGCAGTTATGCGATGGCTGACGTCCTCTAACAAAACACAGTAAAGTCTTACTGTGTTTTGTTGGAGAATGGATATCTGAGTTCCTTGGACCTTTCTTCATATATATACTGGAGAATATGACCTTGGAAAATTTCCAACGTTTCGTTATACAGCAACCTGTGACACAAAGTAAATGGGAATAAATTATTAGGATAATCTCTCTAAATATATAAAGCTGAAGTTTTCTGTGTATGGCAGGTTTGGTAGCCTTCAACTAACACTATCTCCTCCGAGACCCAGCGGCGCAAGTTGACCAAAATCGAAAGTATGATAGAAGGCTTGCTTTTCCTTCCTTAGAAAAAAAATTCAAATCGGACCATGTTAACACCAAAAATTATTTACATCAGAAAGGTGCTTTTTTTTCTATGAAAATCCCTATTTTTTACGATATTTTGACTGCTGTGCCGCCATTTTTCAGTGTATTTCAACCAGAAAAATGTTCACTTAAAGAGCATAACAAGCTACATAATGCACATTTTTTACTTTTCAAAAATTCCAATTCTAAAGGGCGAAACAAACCCGAGCAACGCTGGGCGATACTGCTAGTTGTTGAAAAAAATTATTACGATAATTTTTTCAGTTTTGTTTTTGCAGTTTGCTCGTTTTTTGTTTTTTTTATTATTTAATGTGTTTTGTCAGAGGAGGGCAGATGGTTATGGGATACGAAACCCTAACATCTCAGCTGCTTTCTCCCAGCACCACGTTGGCTACCTACCCCACGTGATCAGCTATTTGCACTCTCTTGGGAATACACTACGTACACTTCACCTTTACACATTCACTCACACACACACACTGATACACACACATTTATACACACACACATACACACACTTTTACACACGCACGCAATCCATCCTTATATACACACACGCACATACAAACATACTTATACACCAACACACACACACAAACACATACACTTATGCACACGCACGCACACCCACCCTTACACACACTTGTATACACACACTTTTATACACACACTTATATACACACACACACATACACTTATACACATACACACACGCACACCTACCGTTACACACACATACGCAGACACACCCGCACATACCCTTACACACACATGCATACACACTTATACACATACACACACACTTATACACGCATACACACACTTATACACACACACACACATACACATACTCTCTCTCTCTCTCTCTCTCTCTCTCTCTCTCCCCGTTTTCCAATACACCCAGTTGACCGCTACGATGCTCTGATGAAGAGGCAGCGATGATAGAGTGGTGGAGGTGGTGGTGGTGAGAGTAGAAGTAATGGTCGTGGTGGTGGCTTCTTTGCCTTTATCTATTGTATTTTATTTATATTTATTTCCCTCATTTATGTTTCTCCATGGGAATTGGGAAAAAAAAAAGAGAACAGCAACAACAACAACAACAACAACAACAACGACATCCCAAATCTGACAAAATAGAAAGGGTGAAGATAGAGGTGAAGGTGTTGTTGTTGTTGGTGGTGGTAGTGGTAGTGGTGGCGGTGGTTATGTTCATGGTTGTTGTTTTTTGCGGTGGTGGTGGTGGTGGTGGCGGGGGTAGAGGCGGAGGCGGTGGCTGTGGTGATGGTGGTGGTGGTGGTACCCGTGGGGGTGCCCAATGATTGCGTTGTTGCTGTTGTTGCTGTTGTTGCTGTTGGTGCTGGTGGTGGCGGTGATGGCGGAGGCGGTGATGGCGGAGGCGGTGGCGGTGGTGGTGGTGGTGGTGGTGGTGGTGGCAGTGGTGGCGCTGGTGGTGCCCAATGATTGTGTTGTTGTTACTGATGGTAGTGGTGGTGGTAGTGGTGATGGCGGTGGAGGTGGTGGTGCCCGTGACAGTGCCCATGATTGTGTTGTTGTTTGTGGTGGTGGTAGCCCTGGTTGTTGTTGCTGTTGGTGGTGGTGGTCGTGGAGGGAAGGGGGCTAAATTAAATGATATGTAGGCATTGTCATCGAGATTTGGTCTTTAACCTCTAAATAAGTCCTTTGGAGGAGCGAGATACAGGGGATGTGGGGGGAGGTGGTGTGGGAGGGTCAGATGAAGGGGATGATGAGAAAGGCATTGTTTTTCATGTACGGGTAAAGGGACGTAGGGGTGGATTACTGAGGTGAAAAACAGCGAGTTGATAGGGCACCCCACCCTCCGGCACATTTTTAGGGATGTTGAGATCAGAGATGGGGGCAGTGGGGGAAGGAGATACGGATGAGATGTGATGTGATGAATATGAAGAGAGGGAGAGAGAGGAGGAGAGGGCGAGAGAGAAAGAGGGAGGGAGACGGAGAGAGAGACAGAGCCAGAGAGTGAGAGAGCTAGAGGGAGAGAGAGAGAGAGAGAGAGAGAGAGTCAGAGGTGTATGGGATACGTAGTGACGATCTGATCAAATATAACATATTCAGGGGGCATGTGGCTTAGTGGTTAGGGGTGTTGGATTCATGATCGTAAGATTGTGGTTTCGATTCGTGGACCGAGCGACGCGTTGTGTTCTTGAGTAAATACTTCATTTCACGTTTCTCCAGTCCTTTCAGCTGGCAAAAATGAGTAATCCTGCGACGGACTAGCGTCCCCTCCAGGTGGGGAATATATACCACATAGAAACCGAGAAACCGGGCGTTATGAGTAGGTATGACTCGGTGAGGGACTTTCCTAGGATCTCTTCAGTTCGGATAGAGGCTATAGTAGAAGACACTTGCCCAAGGTGCTACGCAGTGGGACTGAACTCGGAACCATGTGGTTGGTAAGCAAGCTACTTACCACACAGCCACTCCTACGCCTAAACTATTGATTCCAGTATATGACTGGTACCCCGTTGTTTCGACTTCAAAAAAGTGAAAGTGAAAGGCAGAGTTGATCCCTGGCCCAAGTTTGAATCTGGCGAGCTGGCAGAAACGTTAGCAAGCCGGGCGAAATGCTTTGTGATATTTCGTCCGCCGCTGCGTTCTGAGTTCAAATTCCGCCGAGGTCGACTTTGCCTTTCATCCTTTCGGGGTCGATAAATTAAGTACCAGTTACGCACGGGGGTCGATGTAATCGACTTGATCCGTTTGTCTGTCCTTGTTTGTCCCCTCTATGCTTAGCCCCTTGTGGACAATAAAGAAATAAGTATGTCAGGTTTTCTGTTTAGATACTTTTTGCGCCTGCTATTTTATAATTCTATGCATGGGCGTAGGAGTGGTTGTGTGGTAAGTAGCTTGCTTACCAACCACATGGTCCGGGGTTCAGTCCCACTGCGTCGCCACTGCGTGGCACCTTGGGCAAGTGTCTTCTACTATAGCTTCGGGCCGACCAGAGCCTTGTGAGTCGATTTGTTAGACGGAAACTGGAAGAGGCCCGTCGTATATGTATATATATGTGTGTATGTGTATGTGTGTGTATATGTTTGTCTGTGTTTGTCCACCCTACCATCGCTTGACAACCGATGCTGGTGTGTTCGCGTCCCCGTAATTTGGTGGTTCGGCAAAGGAGACCGATGGAAGAAGTACTAGGCTTACAAAGAATAAGCTCTGGGGTCGATTTGCTCGACTAAAAGGCGGTGCTCCGGCATGGCCGCAGTCAAATTATTGAAACAAATAAAGAGTAAAGAGTATGCGTGAAACATTAGTAGAGAAAACACTTTAATTTCACTTCTTATCATAGGGCGGATGAGAGGGGGGGTTGTTCATTTATTTATTTGAAAAACTGAAATTTTACAATAAATTTTTGAGAAACAGAATCTCCGTATTTTTCTACGTATTTCGCCCCCCGAGTTTTTTTTTAAATGTGAAAATTTAAGAAATTTTTTTCGTTGCAGATTCGGAATCTCGGCCCTGTGTTCCGGTAAAATAAAATAAAAAATCCCATAGGCGCAGGAGTGGCTGTGTGATAAGTAGCTTGTTTACCAACCACATGGTTCCGGGTTCAGTCCCACTGCGTGGCACCTTGGGCAAGTGTCTTCTACTATTGCCTCGGGCCGACCAAAGCCTTGTGAGTGGATTTAGTAGACGGAAACTGAAAGAAGCCCGTCGTATATATGTATATATATATATATATGCGCGTGTGTGTTTGTCCCCCTAGCATTGCTTGACAACCGATGCTGGTGTGTTTATGTCCCCGTTACTTAGCGGTTCGGCAAACAAAGACCGATAGAATAAGTACTGGGCTTACAAAAGAATAAGTCCCGGGGTCGAGTTGCTCGACTAAAGGCGGTGCTCCAGCATGACCACAGTCAAATGACTGAAACAAGTAAAAGAGTAAAGAGTAAAGAGGGTACGTACGGTCCATGATCTTTACCTCAGCCGACGGAACGAATAATGCCAGACTCGTCGACATGTCACTGTTTAGATAAAAAGTTAATTTATTTATAGATTAATTAAACATTAATCAATGTCATCTTTGCAGGTATATTTTCTTACCTGACTCCCATGTCACAGGCTTCACTAGCGCACGCACACACACACACAAACTATCTCAATCAACTACTTATCGTGAATAAAAGGGCAAGAACTACTACTACTACTACTACTACTACTACTACTACTACTACAGCGACGGCGGCTACGGCCGCTACCACCACCACCACCGCCACTACTACAACTGCTACTACTACTACTACTACTACTACTACTACTACAACTGCTGCTGCTGCTGCTACTACTACTACTATTACTACTACTACTACTACAACTGCTGCTGCTACTACTACTACTACTACTACTACTATAACAACTGCTGCTGCTACTACTACTACTACTACAACAACTGCTGCTGCTACTACTACTACTACTACTACTACTACTGCTACTACAACTGCTGCTGCTGCTACTACTACTACTACAACAACTGCTGCTGCTACTAGTACTACTACTACAACTGCTGCTGCTGCTACTACTACTACTGCTGCTGCTGCTACTACTACTACTACTACTACTACTACTACTACTACTGCTACTACTGCTGCTGCTGCTACCGCTGAGTCGTAATGTTTCTAATTTAGGCACAAAGGCCAGTAGTTCAGAGGCAAAAAAGGTTAGTCAAACTATTGATCCCAGTATATGACTGGTACCCCGTTGTTTCGACTTCAAAAAGGTGAAAGGCAGAGTTGATCCCTGGCCCAAGTTTGAATCGAGGACGTAGAGATCCGGAAGAGATAACACAAAGCATTTTATCCGACACTCTGCCACAGAACCATTGGATTGCGTTGTAATAGCAAAAATGGTTTTATTGGTCACAAGGGCACACCGATAAAGACCATTGCAAAGACACAAAGCGCAAAACAGATCACCCAGCACTAGGCTAAAGGATGCCGTACTACTCTTATGGTGAACATTTGTTTTCATTTTTCTAGATTATTGCTCCCAACTGTGGTCGCCACAAATCGTTAAACTAAAAACGGAAGTCGAGGCAATCGAACGCCTCTCCACAAAGAAGATTGATGATACAATGCAACAAATGAGCTACTAGGAGAGGCTAAACAAATTGATACTCTTCCCCCCAAAAGGGATGACACGAAAGATATGCAGTTGTATGTATGTATGTATGTATGTATGTATGTATGTATGTTGTATGTATGTAGTATGTATATATATATATTAATAATATATATATATATATATAATATATATATATATATATATATATATATATATATATATTATTATATAATTAGGGCTTAGTAAAAATAAATTACTTTGCCACATACTGAACTTTCTAGAAATAGCAGCCAAAAAAGTTTTTTAGCCATTTCCACTACTTAAAGAAAATTCTCTCAGATAATTTTACTCAAATAACTCACGAAGGTATGGAGGTAAAAAAGAAAAAATATCACAAGTACAAAGATTATTGAGAATGTTGAGCTGACATAAGAAATGTTGAGCTGACGAAAGAAAATGCTGAGTTTTATTGGCTAATCTAGAAACGTTAACGTTCTCAAATAATCTTTGTACTTGTGATATTTTTCTGTTTTTACCTCCATACCTTCGTGAGTTATTTTGAGTAAACATTATCTGAGAGAAATTTTCTTTAAGTAGTGGAAATGGCTAAAAAAACTTTTTGGGCTGCTATTTCTAGAAAGTTCAGTATGTGGCAAAGTAATTTATTTACTAAGCCCTAATTATATAAGAATATTGGAATTCGCCTTAAAGGTCCTTTACATACTGAATACTTGGTGAAATTGATTAATAACTAATTAATTTTACCCTCAATTGTTGATATATATTTTACTTAAAGAAAATTTCTCTCAGATAATGTTTACTCAAAATAACTCACGAAGGTATGGAGGTAAAAACAGAAAAATATCACAAGTACAAAGATTATTTGAGAACGTTAACGTTTTTATATTAGCCAAATAAACTCAGCATTTCTTTCGTCAGCTCAACATTTCTTATTTTGGATTTGGAAGCACTAAAAAGAAAGAACATACCCTTTGGCGACTTATCACCTCAGATGACCCGTTCAGACTGCCAGTACCAACAAATTCAAAATGTGCAAGCGAAGATTTCCTACTCTCCCCTTCCACCCACGTGGGTTATCTAGCAAACATTATATTTTAACGGTGAGAACCGAGGCAATATGACAGAGAGAAATGAATTATAATATCAACAATTAAGGGTAAAATTAATTAGTTATTAATCAATTTCACCATATATGTATGGAAGATCCATATATATATGGAAGATCCTGAAAGATCTGGCTTTCAACTTTGGGATTGACAACTATAACAACCACCGAACTGGACGCCACCTGATAGTGCCAAAGGATTGTGGGACAAAACCCCCATAGGTCCGAGGGGATTTAGTCATGGGGGCTTTGACCTGGGGGATTTTGTACTAGAGGTGTTTTGTCTGGACCCCGAACCGAGGATCCCACTCTATTCCTCGAGAGTAAGGACCCAGTTCTGCAATACCTTCAGTTTCAAGGTTCCACAACACTCTGCCAAACAACCCCAGGGATTTGTGACGTGTAAATATGGATGTGTTCAAAGAACATTTGAACAAATTTTTATCTGAGGAATCAGAAGAACCCACATTGCGGCAGAAAACACAAAGAAGAGCAGATGTGTTAAACTCGCTGCTTCACCAGAAACTGTTTTGTAGAGAGGGCCGGGAAGAGAGTGTGAAATAAAAACCCGCCATTCGAAAGGTGTCACTCCAGCTGAAAACAGTAAAAGTATGAGTAAAGTCTATCTATCTATCTATCTATCTATCTATCTATCTATCTATCTATCTATCTATCTATCTATCTATCTATCTATCTATCTATCTATCTATCTATCTATCTGTCTGTCTGTCTGTCTGTCTGTCTGTCTGTCTGTCAGTTTGTCTGTCTGTCTGTCTGTCTGTCTGTCTATCTATCTATCTATCTATCTATCTATCTATCTATCTATCTATCTATCTATCTATCTATCTATCTGTCTGTCTGTCTGTCTGTCTGTCTGTCTTTTTGTCTGTCTGTCTGTCAGTTTGTCTGTCTGTCTGTCTGTCTGTCTGTCTGTCTGTCTATCTATCTATCTACTATCTATCTCGCTATGTATGTATTATGTCTGTCTGCCTGTCTGTCTGTCTGTCTGTCTGTATGTATGTATGCATGCATGCATGTATGTATGTATGTATGTATGTATGTATGTATGTATGTATGCATGCACGTATGTATGTATGTATGTATGTATCTATCTATCTATACACAAACACACACGCATATACACACATACACACATACATACATACATACATACATACATACATACATACATACATACATAAATGCATACATATTGATATGTGCGTGCGTGCAGAGAGAGGAGGAGAAGACGGAGAGACAGAGAAAGAGGAGAGGGAGAGAGAGAGGAAGGAGAGACAGAAAAGCGAGAGAGATTGTGCATTTGAAAGTTTGCCGTTCTATTGTTTATTGTCAACACGCCTTTCATATCCAGTGACCAAATGAATGCCCCTTGGAGATAAGTAAAAGTTTTTTTTTTTCAACTCAGAAGCTTTTCAGCTGTCAAAGTGGAAGCATGCAACACTAACATGTCATCACATGTTGCAGTAACAATAACAAAACCAACAACTATTTATGAACAAGAGAGATATTATGTAGTCGTCCAACCTGCTAAAAAAACCTGTTGTTAAAGTGTACAGTACCCTCTTAAAAACTGCAGGTTACATTGGATTGTGTACTCTTAGGTACACTGTGACACTATGTCCTTTTTACTTTAGTTGTTTTAGTCACTGGACTGTCGCTATGCTAGGGCTCCGCCTTGAAGTATTTAGTCTAGGGCTGGCCAACCTGAGGCCCGCGGGCTGCATGCGACTCGCAGACTTTTATCGGATCTTTACCTTTTGACCGACAGATTAAAAAAATATTTTTTTTAACTAAACACTTTCGAACTTCGTATACTTGTAGAGTGTGTCACATAAAACATCTTTTACTCTTGGCGTTGTTGAGAAAATTCTGTATTTTGGAAGTTATTTCTTGTTAAAGTTGTCGTATTTCGGTAGTTTCAACCAATCAATGACGGGTATTCAGCTGAATAAAATTACTGCCGTTGTTTGTCAACTACAACTATCGCCGTCTGGTGTATTTTTCATTTGTCACTGTTATTTATGACATCGTTCGTGCGTTCTGTACTAGGTTTAGAGGTAAAGGGGGTTTGCTTGGGGTTAGGGTTATCGGGTTTTAGGGTTAGGGAGTGGTAGGGCTAGGTCTTTAGAGTTAGGGTTTTAGGGTTAGGGGTTGAGGTTTTAGGGTTCACGGTTTTTGAATTCCCGTACTAGTATAGTATGCAGTCTACCACGTTCTCAAACAGTATATATTTCTTTACTACCCACAAGAGGCTAAACATCGAGGGGACAAACAAGGACATACAAACGGATTAAGTCGATTACATCTACCCCAGTGCGTAACTGGTACTTAATTTATCGACCCCGAAAGGATGAAAAGCAAAGACGACCTCGGCGCAATTTGAGCTCAGAACGTAACGGCAGACGAAATACGGCTACGCATTTCACCCGGCGTGCTAACGGTTCTGTCAGCTCGCCGCCTTCATACGTTGTAAACAGTATAGCCAAGGTTATCTACTTTCATCGTTCAATTAATAAAGGAAACCAATTCTTCCAAGATACGGACATTAACAACAAATAAAACTGCAAGCTGAGCCTAAGTGAGATTTTAGAACTAATACCATTTTTTTCATGGATATACTCATGACCACAGCAGTGATTCCAAAAGGAAAATCTAAAAATACAATAAGTGACTTGTATAATATGTGCCGCGAGGTGTGTGGAGCCATGGTTTATTATGAACGATGAGGGGAAGATGGTTGGAACAAATGATAACCCCATTGAGATCGAGGACGCAAAATTTGCTGGTCGACGACGAAAACACAATTGAGGAAGAAAGCTTGGATGGCAACAAGCTCCTCTCATCCAAGGCAGTGATGCAGAACAACGAAACAACAGGAACCATGAACGTAGAATTGATCGGACGTGGGTCTTTGGTCTCAAACAAGGCTCAGACTGTCGATACTTTTGCGTGGAACGACGTGATGGAAACAGTCTGATCTTAATTATTGAAAGAGAAAGTGAAAAAAGGCTCATTCAGATAGGTGGCCCATGTATTGTGCAAAACAAAGAAAGCCAAAATAGTGAAAAATCTACATCAGCCAAACAAATGAAAAAAAAAAGAAAATGAATCTGTTATTATTATGAAGGTAGCCACACTAGGAGGACGCTGTGGTGGTAAGTAGCTTGCTTACCAACCACATGGTTCCGGGTTCAATCACACTGCGTGGTACCTTGGGCAAGTGTCTTCTACTATAGCCTTGGGCCGACCAAAGCCTTGTGAGTAAATTTGGTAGACGGAAACTGAAAGAAGCTTGTCGTATATATGTAGTTTATATATGAATGTTTGTGTCTGTGTTTGTCCCACCAACATCGCTTGACAACCGATGCTGGTGTGCTTACGTCTCGTACCTTAGCGGTTCTGCAAAAGGGACCGATAGAATACAAAGAATAAGTCCTGGGGTCAATTTGCTCGACGAAAGGCGGTGCTTCAGCACGGCCGCACTCATATGACTGAAACAAGTAAAAGAGTAAAAGAGTAAAAATAGCGTAAATCGAATAAAATCATATGTACAGTGTGAGTGTATAAATCACGGTAACTTGGGTGAGGAAACCCACCCCCATAATTCCAAAATTAACTCGACCATGAAGCGGCGCGCAGAGCAGCATTTTCTCCTATTATATTCCCCGGTCTAATAAGGCGGCGAGCTGGCAGAAACGTTAGAACGCTGGGCGCGAAACGCGTAGCCGTATTTCGTATGTCGTTACGTTCCGAGTTCAAAATTCCGCCGAAGTTCGACTTTGGCTTTCATCACTTTCTGGGTTCGACTAAATAAGTACCAGTTACGCACTGGGGTCAATATAATCGACTTTATCCCTCTTCTGTCCTTGTTTGTCCCCTCTGTGTTAAGCCCCTTGTGGGTAGTAAAGAAATATATATTCCCCGGTTCTACAGATGAATATCGGGAAGATGGCCCCTACCTTTGAGGTATTCTCGGCACGTATGACATCAAACTGGCCCCGTTGAAAAGCACTCGGGTTTTTTTTTTGGGTTTTTTTTTTTTAGGTCTCTGTAGAAGAAAACAGGTAGCAAATTGGAAGATACCATAAAACCAAGACCTTAAATTAGCAAAAAGCAAAATAATAAGAAGGAAGAAGTTTTTATAAGGACTATGGTAAGTACAGGCGATATGCATTTTATCACATATAGTGATTATCGTACGCAGAGAATATATTGTTCAAATAATGGTGATAAAGATGTCGAAGTGCTTAAACGAGCCTTATGTGACATCATGCGACAAACAATGCAGAACGAAAAGCTTTTCTATAATAACGAAAATAATAATAATACTCATTGTTATAGGAGATAAACGTGTATGTGTTTGTGTGTGTATGAGTCTGTGTTTGTGTGCGTCACTCGATAATGTCTTTGTCACTCAATAAAGTCTTTATTATTAGTTTTTTTGTGTTCTTTCGTTCTTCGGTTGATTTTTGATGGCTTCTTTATGAGTAAGAAACAATGCGAGGCAGAAATAGAGAGGGACAGAGAGGCAGACGTACTCAGTCACAAACAAACAGAGAAAAATCAACAAGAAAGAGGAGGAAGAGCTTTCGTAAAAAGAAGGGAAGAAATATATATATGTAAAGTCAAAGATGAAAAGACATGAAACGGCAGGATGGCGGATGAAAGAGAGATGATAGAAAGAGCTGAGGAGGAGGAGAAGAGAAATACAAAGTGAAGGAAACGTCCAGGAATAAACAACGAGAAATCAAAACCCGAAGAACACGTGTATGAGTAACGTGTATTTGTCACTGTTTGCACTCGGTTTAATCGGCTGTTTATTAGCTTATAATATGAAGGAGGAAAAGGGCAAGAAGGTTTGATCAAACAAATCCACCAATAAAATTCATATAAAGAAATATCTACAGTATTTATTATCCCACGTTGATAAAATCAATATGGCGATATGTATGTTTGCGCGCGTACGTATTTATATTTGTGTGTTGCGTTAATTTCATGCATGTATACCCAAGACCTCCGCTGACGTTGCTCTCTTCCCCATCGACATATTGCATCCTATCTTTTCTACAAAAGTCATGCAACCCCCACACATTTTCTGTCTTTCTCTGTTATACTCTGCTCTATCTTTATTTCGCCTTCTTTTACCTGTAATCTTTCCTTTCTTTCACCTGTACACCATTATATCATCTTATTTCTTCATTGCCTATAAGGGGTTAAACATAGAGGGGACAAACAAGGACAGATAAACAGATTAAGACGATTATATCGACCTCAGTACGTAACTGGTACTTATTTAATCGACTCCGAAAAGATGAAAGGCAAAGTCGACCTCGGCGGAATTTGAACTCAAACGTAGCAGCAGACGAAATACTTATTTCTTTATTACCCACAAGGGGCTAAACATAGAGAGGACAAACAAGGACAGAAAAACGGACTAAGCCGATTATATCGACCCCAATGCGTAACAGGTACTTAATTTATCGACCCCGAAAGGATGAAAGGCAAAGTCGATCTCGGCAGAATTTGAACTTAGGACGCAGCGGTGGATGAAATAACGCAAAGCATTTCGCCCGGCGTGCTAACGATTCTGCCAGCTCCCCGCCTTCATATTATTATACCTTCATATATTATACCTACACCATTATATTATCGGCAATTCCTCTTCTTTTTCGGACCTACATACATGCACATTCACGTGCACACACACACACACACACACACACACACACACACACACATACACTGTATACTTATATAAAGTTTACGACGAGAATACTCATACTTCTTGCAACGGCGATCTCGAACAGGAAACTGAAATTAATTTGTGATCATAATAGCCCTTGAAGGCGCAACTGCTCTTAAACGCATTTCCGTGGATATGTGCTTTGTTCTTAGAACTTTGTTTGCAATAGAATATCATTAAATTTTCTGGGAAACTGATGGTCCAGTGGTTAAGGAATTCGGCTCGCGATTGTAAGTTCGTGAGCTCGATTCCTAAAGGCGCGTTTTGTCCTTGAGCAAAACACTTTATTTTTCCCTTGCTCCAATTCACTCAGCTAGAAAAAATGAGCTGTACCTGTTATTCAAAGGTCGTTTTATCGCGTTCTGAGTCACGCTAAATATCCTTGAGAACTACGTGCATGTTAGGCGCGTGTATGGAGGTCCCAGCCACTTGCACGTTAATTTCCACGAGAGAAGGCTGTTCCGTTGATCGGGTCAACTGGAACCCTTACCATCGTAATCGACAGAAAGCCATTTTAGTAAATTTCCTAAAACTATGTTAAGTTGCTGAACTTGACGAAATCACTTTACACAAAAGCTTTCAGTTTTTTTTTTATTTACTTTTAGTATTGTCAAAAAATGTTCTTTTTCACTGATTACTGAACTGTTATCTATTTTATTAATTAAACACAAGATATATGAGTTCTATCTAATTACCAAGGCATTCGAGAAACAAATGAGAATTCGGTACAAGCATAACTTAAATAAGTTTTACATATTAAAAATGCAATACGAAGTATATTTCTCAATACAAACAAATAAACAAACCAATCCCAAATGCACGATTATTTATCGACCGAATATATAATTTTAGTTATTGGCAGACGACAATACGTACGTACACACGAGAATAAGAATCAAAAGACTTTTCACTCAAAGCAAAACAGAAAGGAACGAATTTTCAGTACAGAAACCAGAATGAAATTTTTAGCTCAATAAAATCAAAGTGAAACTGATTTAAAATTAAATTATGTTATTTAATAACAGGTTAACTATGTGCACGGAGAATCAAACAGCACTTCAATCCAGATCGATCGCTTCATGAGGTATTATGAATTTCGTCTTTATTGCACGTTTGATACGAAAATAATGTACAATGCTGTTCAGAAGCGGCATTCCCCCGAAAGGCAAAAAAACGAATGATAAAGCCCATCAGTTACAATAAGCGCAAACATTAATAAAAAGAGTGAGAGAAAATGTTGCACCAGTTAAGAATTATATTTTGTTATTATTCCTCAAATTATATCAACATTGTACGAAACGATGACGGACCAAGACACATGAATTATCGAGAAAAATGAAACTCAAGATGTGATAAAGTATTAGAAATAAATACAGGCTTGCGAATATACAGACATTGATCATAAACAACAAGGTTCTAAAACTTAAAATACAACTTATAGCAAGAATATAAAAAGAAGCCTCCAAAATAACCGGCCATACATAGAGAATATATACCGGGAAAACGCAGCAACCGACTACCCAGAAAAAAGTGTAGTTGGCCACAGACTAATGCAAGTAGCACAACGGAAAGGCTTAAAGGATTTGGGGAGGAGTGTCGCATATGGCCGGGTGGCCCTTACACGACTTACTTGTCCTACATGAGTGAAGCATGGGAAATAGCGGGATACAGGAACTCAAGCGGCATTGAAGATAATGATGAATATATCGATGGATTTATCGATGAGTAGGAGGTGAAAAAGCCTCGTTAGAGGGTTTGAAACCTCATCTTATTGTATTATTTGTAGTGGTTTATAACCTCAATTGTGTGTTTAAAAAAACATGTTAAGTAAAAGGTTTTAGTGCCTCCTTCTTGTAAGAGGTTTGAAACCTCATATTGATTTAAAAAAAAAAGAAAATATGTTTTCGAGAAAAATCCAATCGGCGGGTGTTGGGTTTCGTCTCTCATTTATTCATTTTATTTCATTTTCATTCATTAATGTGTTTGTCCAGCACGCAAAGCTACACAATCTTTATACTGTCCATATGACATTTTATGAAATGAAATAAAGTAGCACAACGGAATCTACTTTATGTACAACATACTAAACCCAACAAAAGGAAAATAAAGCAATACAAATGAATTGATGATGTACACAATGAAGGGATGCTTAAACTACACTGGAAGCAAAAACTGATATTGTTGTTTCTTCCGTCTCGAGCCACACCTGGCTCACAAGGGCCGGTTTCTCGGTTTCCTTGCCGTATAGGTTCCCAACCTGGACGGGACACCGGTTGCAGGTGAGCTGCAAAATGCAAGAGGAAAGAGTGAGAGAAAGTTGTGGCGAAAGAGTCAGCAGAGGTTCACCATGACCGTCTGCCGGAGCCGCGTGGAGCTCATAAACACACACATCGCCCGGTCTGAGATTCAAACCCGCGATCCCTCGACTGCGAGTCCGCTGCTCTAACCACTAGGCCATGTGCCTCCACAAAGTTCATATTACACAAATCTAAAACAGACAAAGAAAATACGACGGAAATTGAAAATTATGATTAAAATCACAGAATTCGCTTGTGTAACTTGCACTTTATCGGTTGCGTCGATAAAGTTTCCAGTTGATCCGATCAACGGAACAGCCTGCAAGTGTTATCAACGTGCAAGTGGCTGAGAACTCCAAAGTCAGGCATAGCGTTAACGTAGTTCTCAGGGATATTCCGGGTGACAAGGAATATGACAAGGCTGGTCCTTTGAGTTACAGATACGACTCATGTTTCTCAGTTGAGTTAAATGGAGCAATGGGAAATAAAGGGTTTTACTCAAGGGTACAACTCGTCGCTGGGTATCGAACTTACCACCTCACGCTCATGAACCGAATATACTAATCACTAAGCTAGGCGCTTTCAAACAAACTTCCTCAGTTGAACATTCAAAGAAATTCCAAGTTGCGACGAAACTATAACCTCGATCCTAATAGTAACAGCAAATAGCATAAAAAGACACCCAACTCGATTAACGACGGCTAACATGATGCGAGCCATAATTGAGAATATAAAGAAATTAGAGAGGGCAGCGATGTGGCAGAATCATTAGCCCGCTGAGCAAAATGGTGAGCTGCATTTCGTCCGAGTTTACGTTCTGAGTTCGAATTACACTAAGGGGAACTTTATTGTGTTTTCATTTTTTCGTTTTTTTTTGTTTTGGAGGTGGTCAAAATAAGAAGCAGTTAAGAACTGGGGTCGATGTGATCGACTTACCCTTCCCCATAATTGCTGGCCTTGTGCCAAAATTTGAAACTAATACAAAGAAAATAGTGAACATGAATCAGCCTCAACACCTGAGGCAAAATAGAAGAAAGATAAAGGCGGAAGTGTACTGCAAGATATTCTGTCCACAAAATAATTTCTAAAATTCATTTCATCGATCCAGGGGTAGCGGCTCGTGTTGCCCGGTTACATGACTCATAGCCACAGCAGATGAGGAAGTATTTCACCGAGATGGGAACTGATTGAGACCCAACTTGGAGTGGCACCCAAGTATGCACCTAAATTATCAACACAATTTTGCCATTTTATCAGTTGTTAATTTGTGCAGGCACCGAAGAATACTGGAGAGCAAGAAATGATGAAATCCCGAAAAGCTGCTTTTGCATCTTCCTCAGATTTTAAGTTTTTTTTGCTTGCAAAAAGTTGAAAAACGTGATAGTCAGTTGGTACAAATTCTGGTGAATATGGTGGATGACAGAGCACGTTCCAGTTCAGTTCCTGTAACTTGAACATCGTTATTTGTGCAACATGTGGTCGAGCATTGTCTTGCAAGAGAATTGGCCTATCTCTGTAGACCAATCTCGGCTGTTTAATTGCAAGTTCACTCATTCTTTCATCCACTGTAACTGACTAACCAGGTCTGATGAAGCTGTATTGGATGACACCAGCGCTGGACTAGCAAACAGACACCATTAGCTTGTTTGGTGAATGTTCTTTTTTAGATTGTGTTTTGGCGTTTCGTCTCTATTCAACCACCATGCAGAACACTTACTATTGTTGAAACCTATCCATTTTTCATCACACGTAACAAAACGATGCAAAAATGGATTGCTTTTAAGCCGTGACATCAAAGTTTCAAGATTACATATCATTTGATGCTCGTTCAGTTCATGTAGCACCAATTTGTCCAGCTTCTTTACCTTGCTGATTTGTTTCAGATAGTCCAATACAATTAGAATCATAACATCAAACCTTGCTGCTAACTCACGCATAGTTTGAGATGTATCTGCTTCCACAACAGTTTCTATCTCATTATTATCCACCTTGGTCTCAGGTCTACCATGGGGCTGAGTTTCCCAGAATAAAGTCACCAGACCAGAACTTCTCAAACCATCGACGTACAGTGCGCTCCTTCGCCACATCTTCACCAAACACCTCATTGATGTTTCGAGCATTGGTTGCATGACGGAACACATAATCATAAACAACAATAAATTTTTATCTATCAATAGGTTCACAAAAATTGTTTTACAAGAGAAAACTCACAATATAATCAGACACCATGAATTGCATTCCGAAAACGGATGATGTGACTCTACAATGTTGTAAAACAAAAAATAGTCAGGATAAAACATTAGAGTTAACGATTGTCAAACTTGGTACATAAAGAAATCGAACATTTCATTCTTAATGACCTGGTATATATGTGCGTGTTTGTGTGTGTTTGTGTGTGTGTGTGTGTGCATGTGTGTGTGTGTGTGTGTGTGCATGTGTGTGTGTGTGTGTGTGCATGTGTGTGTGTCTTAAGAGAAAGGAGGAAGTCAGGAAATGGATAAAAATTATTTGTTTAGTATATTCGACCCTTTCAGGGATTCATTATGAATGATTTCATGGAAAAAATTCATACGTCTTATATACACTGTTATGTATGCAAGTTGAAAGGAAAATTTGGAATCGAATTAGATTCTTTTTCAATAAAAGGTACGCATTTTCTCAAAGAAATCATTCATAATGAATCCCTGAAAGGCACAAAATTGCTACGTAGTTAATTTTTATCGAAATTTTGACAACTTCATTTTCTTTAACATAAAAAAAAAACCCTATACAAACACCACTTGAAACAAGCCATAAATACACAAAGGCATGTATGTTTGCATTACATAATTTTATGAGTACATATATATATATATACATACATGTGTGTATGTACTTGTGCGTGTATGTGAGTGTGTGTGAGTGTGTATACAGACATATATTAAGAACGATGTAGCATTCATAATGTCAGCAAATAGTTGCAGGCTTTATTCTAGTTTAATCAAACCGATGCCATTGTTTCCTCAGCGGCGGCGCAATGAAACTGTTTTAAGCGAATCGTCTGCATCCGCCTTCGTTAATGAACTAACGAGCAAGAAGGATACAGTCTAGCTTTGTTAATTTTAGTCCTATCATCCTATACAGCTGACTGACAGAGACAAAAAAAAAATGATAGACGTTGAGATAGCTTGATTCATACACGTATGAGTACGTGTGTATGCATGAATATACACACAGACACAGCCTTACATATATATATATAATGAAATTGAGAGAGACGTTTATTATGAATAATTTATCGTTAGTAGTTGTCTCTTCAAATATAATAAAAGAAAATAGATATCGCTTCAGTTTTGCAGTTTCTGACAATGGTACTCGCGTAAAACATTATCATTTGTCTTATCAGCAGTCTTGCTGCATATCACGGAGTATTGAAATAGACCGTGAGGAAAATAATAATATGGGAAATTTGGATAGCGTATTATATGATAAAATGGCATATGTTATCTTATTAAAGACCGAGAAGAACGTGAATAGATATACACACGCACACACGGCCGCACACACACACACACACACACACACACACACACATGCATGTACGCCATTACACAGAAAATCTAGTGGTGGTCGGGAGACGAGGATTTGTCGCGGCGTCCTTGTGCCAACTACAAGGTCACCTTGGAATAAAGGGGCACAAGAAAATACTGATGATGAAACATGTATCACAGACAGTTGAGAAGAGCTCAACGTGGTTATGTGCGACAAAAAATGGTAGATGGAACTGAAAAGAAATGCAAAAGGGCATTAAAACTAACGGGAGGGAAACCCAGTTTGCAAGTTTGCAAGTTTTTGTGGCGGCCTTGTTACCCAAATGTTCCGAATTCAATCTCCACTACAGGTGGCATTTAAATAATAGGAAGATGACACCCAAGAGTCACTACTTAGCTGGGCCCGGATCCTTTCGGTTGTCAGGAGCGAAAGGGCCGAAAAACTTGTTTGATGGGAGTTCTGAAGATTTCTCCTGCAATCTGCTCGCTCCGTATCGAGTTTCTACATACCGAAGAGTAACAGAGACAGAGGGAGAAAACAGATAGATAGATAGATAGGCTGACAAACAGATAGATAGATAGATAAATAGATAGATAGATAGATAGATAGATAGATAGATAGATAGATAGATAGATAGATAGATAGATAGATAGATATAGACATATAGAATTATTTTAATAGCATCCGTTACATAAATGACCGATATGTGTTGTTAGGGAAAAGGTTTGCGTGAGCAATGCATCTATGTTCTGTGTGTATGTTTGCATGAACTGCATACATGTTCCAGTTTATTAAACTGCCTCAGCGAAGGATGGACTGCGCTGTACGATTACCAAATTTTCCCGCAGCAAAATTTTAGCTACGAATTTCCTGGCCATGATATGAATCAATTCCGCATGATAAAAAAGCAAACCTGACATTGGAAGAATTTGAACTCAGATGATACAGAGCTAGCTGAAACAGGTATTTGGGCAAGTATCTATTCTTATAACCCAGAACTAACCAGTATAGCTGTGGCTAAAATTTAGTTAACGGACGACGCCCGATGTGTATGTGAGTACATGTGCACGTGTGGGAGTATGTATATGTGTACGTGTTTTTGTCTTTATGCATACGTCTATTTTTCACTGATATGTATTGGTTTAGGGTCTAAATATCCATAAAACATAAGGCCAGTAATTGACAAATGAACTTTATTAAATATTTCTTCTGCGGAAATTTATAGGCATTATATGCACTAGTGGTTAGCTACCTGTAAGCCACGACGCTGTTGTTCACAACTGTGATATGAAATAAAATATATAGCCCTTTAGTTTCGTGTTTATGAATAATAGCGAAAGATCTCTGTATATAAAAAGTTACGTGTTACTTTTTATAGTTTGCTGTTTAAGTCGTATTACGACAGTTTGAATGCGTGGGGCTGCCAAACAACAAATAGAGAGTGAGTGAATGGCAGTAGCAAAATTAAAATGAGAAACTATTATAGGCGCAGGAATGGCTGTGTGGTAAGTAGCTTGCTAACCAACCACATGGTTCTGGGTTCAGTCCCACTGCGTGGCATCTTGGGCAAGTGTCTTCTGCTACAGCCTCGGGCCGACCAATGCCTTATCAGTGGATTTGGTAGACGGAAACTGAAAGAAGCCTGCCGTATATATGTATATATATATATATATATGTGTGTTTGTGTATCTGTGTTTGTCCCCCTGGCATTACTTGACAACCGATGGTGGTGTGTTTACGTCCCCGTCACTTAGCGGTTCGGCAAAAGAGACCGATAGAATAAGTACTGGGCTTACAAAAGAATAAGTCCCGGGGTCGAGTTGCTCGATTAAAGGCGGTGCTCCAGCATGGCCGCAGTCAAATGACTGAAACAAGTAAAAGAGTAAAAAAAAAAGAGAAAATAGTTAGTTGTATTACACTGGCCATCGTGGGACAGCTATAAAAAGTAAGCAATGAAATATGCGTTAATAAGGAATGACAATTCAAATTAAAAATACCAAACGTTTAAGGAAAACAAACAAATGATTTAGTGGCATGTGCCTAGATATTTAATTGATCTGAAGTTTGGCATGACTTTACAAAATATCGGCAGTGGTGGTCATGGAAAACTAAGCGTTTTGCGAAGAATATTATAATTTGGAATTTATCAGTTTCAGTATTTCTATATTAAAACATAGTTACGCAATTTATTCCATACTCAAATAAACTTGGTTTGTCATATTTGACCTTTCAAAACAAAATGTTTCAGCGCTGTGTAATTAATTTCGCATGTATATATACATATATAAAATACATAAATATATATATATATATACATACATACGTACACTGTGTGTGGGGTGTCACTGGGGGGGGATGTATGTATGTACATATATCTATGTGTGTGTATGTGTGTATGTGTGTGTGTGTGTGTGTGTGTGAAAGACTTCAATTTGGTATTTGTCTTCTAAGAATGTTGAGGTGGAAATGTATATTGAAATACCTGTGTTTCTTAAAGAGCCTGTATTCCCATTGCCATTAAGAAACACACGCAATGGTTTAACTCATTTCATTTTATTTCATTCATCATTATCCTCATCCTTCTCCTCCTCCTCCTCCTGCTCCTCCTCATCATCATCATCATTACCTGCTTCTTCTCCTTTTTATTCCTCCTCCTCATCCTCCTCTTCTTCTATTATTATTATACTATTTTAATTTTTATTATTACTATTCTTGTTCTTGTCCTTGTTCTTGTTCTTCCTCTTCTTCTTCTTCTTCTTCTTCTTCTCTTCTTCTTTCTTCTTCTTATTATTATTATTCTTATTATTATTATTATTTATTATTATTATTATTATTATTATTATTATTGAGAGAGAGAGAGAGAGTTACACATGTTATCCAAGTGACACTGGGGTACACAAATATACGATGCCCAATATATCTACACGTCGGATAAGGGTATATAAGGCACATGCACCAAAGCCATATGTGCGCGACATGGTGATCTCATATCAAGATAAACAGTGCATGACCAGTTACAATTTTCCTCAGGTTGAGTAGCCTATCCTGCTCAGAAGGTTCTTGAATAAGGTTTTTTTTTTGAATGATGTTGAAGGAAGCAACTATGTCTCCAGCGGTTAATTATTCCAACTCCAAACAATCCCTCTCAACACATGGCTATGAAATCTGCCCCACTACTCCTGCTCATGACCTTACAGGTGGGGCCCAGTTAGAATTTTCTTCAGGTTGAGTAGCCCATCCCGCTCAAAAGGTCCCTGAATAAGGGTTGTTTAAGGTTGTTGAAAGAACCACCCATGTTTCCAGAGGTGAATTATTCAAACCCAAAAGAATCCCTCTCAACACATGGCTATGATGCTCCCCCACTAATTCTGCTCGTAGTCAGAGATGCACATATCGTCAGCCATTAAGGGACATGCTCAACTGGTTAAGGTCAAACAACTGACAAGCAAATCTGTGGTATTGAGCAGAATATTTGCTGTAGCCCATCTTTTACACCAAGGTAAAACATGTACATGATAACACTTTCAGTCAGTTAAGATCAGGAGCAATAAGAACCACCGCTGATACGGCACCAGAGCTTTTAGTGTTGTTGTTGTTGAATACCGAGCAATAACAACAACAGTTGCTATTATTCAGTAGGATCGCACTAGACCGAACTAGACACCTATAATGGAGAGGAGTGTCAATCAGGCGATAACTACTGCAGCGCTTCAGGCCCAAAGTTTTGACATGGCATTACAAGATATAAAACGGAAATCAGCGAAGGATAACCACTTCTAGTTTTGGGAAAAGGCCAGCAATTTTGAGCGAAGGAGGAAAAAGAAGTCGATTACATCAACTCCAGTATATAACAGGTAATTTATTTTATCGAGCTTCAAAGGCTGAGTGACCTTAGCGGAATTTGAACTCAGAAAGTAACGGCAGACGGAATACCTATTTCTCATATCGACCCTAGTACTTAACTGGTACTTAATTTACCGACCTAGAAAGGATGATAGGTAAAGTCAACCTCTACGGAATTCGAGCCCTGAACATAAAGACGGACGAAATACTGCCAAACATTTTACCTGGTGTGTTATCGATTGAGCCATTTCACCGCCTTCGTCGTAATAATAATGATGATGATCATGATGATCATGATGATGATCATGATCATAATAATAATAATAATAATAATAATAATAATAATAATAATAATCTTAACTGCTTGGAAGTTTTATCATGTACGTTGTTTTGTCTTGGTATAAAAGATGAACTACAGCAAATATTCTGCTCAATACCAGAGGTTTGCTTGTCAGTTTTTTTACCTTAACGAGTTGAGCATTTCCCCTAGTGGCTGATGATATCTGCATCTCTGATCACAAGCAGAAGTAGTGGGGAGCATCATAGCCATGTTCTGAGAGGGACTCTTTGGGGTTTGAATAATTGACCTCTGGAAACATGGGTGTTTCGTTCAACATCTTTAAACAACCCTTATTCAGGGACATTTTGAGCGGGATGGGTTACTCAACCAGAAGAAAATTCTAACTGGGCCCCACCTGCAAGGTCATGTGCTGTTTATCTTGATATGAGATCACCATGTCGCGTACATATGGTTGTGTTGCATGCGCCTAGTGTACCCTTATCCGACCGGTAGTCATGATGGGTATACTGGGCTTTGTATATTTTACCCCAGTGTCATTTTGATGGCATGCACTGCACTCTCACTCAATAATGATAATAATAATAATAATGATAATAATAATAATAATAATAATAATAATGATGATGATAGTAATGCATGTGCCTGGAGTACCCTTATCAGACGGGTAGTCATGATGGATATACGGGGCTTTGTATATTTTACCCCAGTGTCACTTTGATGGCATGCACTACACTCTCACTCAATAATAATGATAATAACAAATTTTATGGTCGCAAGACCTCAATTATTCGTGAGGTGTGAAAGGGCTAAATAGAGCCATAACTTCATGAACAGCCAAAACAATAAGCAATATATTCATAACTTGATCAATTTAATTCTGTCGTGCGTTAAAATCTTTGTATCTGATACGAAAGCATAAAATTATGTTTTGGCAAATTATAACAAAATATGGCTACCACAGTGAAAAACTAATACTTGAAAAAAATAAAAAAGCAACGATGAAAGAAATTTTCATTGAATTTAAAAACTAAAATAAGCAAAAATAATAATAAGAAATTGTAGGTTTGTTAATATGATTTCCTTTGAGGAATTATGTTATTTGTTTCGAGAACAGAAAATATGACAAAATATATGACATACAGAGTTATATATATATATATATATATATATATATATATATGAATGTCTATCGAGTGTCTTGTTTTTTTTAACAACTACCAAACACATATTTATCTAATGAAGCCAAATTGTCATTATAACGAACAAATACACTAAAGAATCACACACTCACACAAACATACAGATATACATACACACACATATACACGAGAGATAAAAAAGAGAGCAGAAACTGAAGTAGATAGATGAATAAATCAGTCAATGAAATAAAAACAATTTAAAATGAATCTACCGAGTATGATGCGATATGTACTGACAAACCTACGATATTGAACTAATGTCTTGACAATATCAGGTGATTTATATCTTCTGACAAGTCGTTAATCCTCCAGATGTAACGAACACAGGAGAGTAGTGTTATGAAGTAGTAACAAAAAAAGTGATCATGCGTGCAGGTGTGTGTTACACGTTGAATATATATATATATATATACATACATACATATATATATATCTCTTATGATAATATATATATATATATATATATATATATATATATATATATATATACAGAGAGAGAGAGAGAGATAGATAGTTGCGTACATCTATATGGATATATATCATATAAATTTAAGTATATACATACATATATATATATGCATATGTATATATGTATATATATATGTGTGTTTGTCTGTGCGTGGGTGCACGTATGTATATGCTTGTGCGTATGCATATAAATATATATATACATACATATATATATATATATATATATATATATATATATATATATATATATATATGTATATATATATGTATATATATATATATATATATATATGTATATATATATGTATATATAATATGTATATGTATATATATATATATATATATATGCATATATTTATACTTATATATGCATGTGTATCTCTCTCTCTCTATGTGTATATATATATATATATAATACATACAAGCATACATGTATATAGATCATACATACAAACATACATACATATTTATACACCATCACGAGACTTCCTGCAGTGAAATGTCTTTCTAATTTTATTTGTTCCAATATTTTTCTAGTTTCTTGTCATTTATTCTCTCATTTCGACTTATCCGAGAAAGGAATATATCCGAAACGTTATAGCAATCAACTCTTTCATGTACAGCAAAGCAATATTGGTAATTATGTACTACACCCGCTTTCTTCTTTTAAGATGAATTTGTTTTAATTATGTATATAAAGTTTGTAATTGCTCCCCACCCTAAATGATTTAGCCACACCCATCCATAACGTACATCGTATATGATTTTAACTATGGTTTAGATATAACTTGCAAAGTTATTTTCCACGGCTTGTTATATATATATCGAGTGATATTCTTAATGTTTGAGTAGTTAGCAACATTTTACAGTTGATTCGGTGTTTACAATTTATATTCATAAAGTTGTTATTGCTAATGCAGTTTCGCACCTCTCCTTGAAAAATGCATTTCTTTGAAAAACATTTCGGATTCTTACAGTTTAGATGTCGGAGATTACGACTGGGCAAAACAAATTTTTAAAATTTCACCTCATCCCTTTTAAATGCTTGATTTTGTTTACTTGAAAGAGATCGTAGCGAATTAACGAACATATACAAATGGAAATTAAATACAGACAAAAACGTTATAGTGAAAAGAATTTGCGTTTTACTTGTGTAAATAAGAATTCAATGTAATAGACCGTTTTATTAGAAACAAACATTAATGTTTAATAAGGGGCTAAAATTACACTATCTCGTCCAATTTTAAATTTTGAAATTTTTCATCCATTTATTTATTTATCTATCTGTCTATTTATCCCTATCCGTTATTCATAAAATATTTCCCAATTAAATGTGGTGGTTCTATAGAAGACGGTGTTACTGTTGTTTTTAGCCCCAGGAAGACAGTCATATCTATTTATCTCTTATACACATATCTATATGTTTTATTGAATTTAAAATGTTGAAAACGTGGTTTTAGCATATTCGGAATCTCCGTCAGAGGTAAAACAAATTTCTAAAACTTCAAAATTTTAAGTGGGGTGGGGTTAAAAATCATTTTTTCGCATATTTGTAAACTCCGATATCTACAACGTAGGAATCCGAAAAAATTTTAAGGAGAGGTACGAAACTGCGTTAGCCCCCATAAAGCCTACGTAAATCGATACTTGCTTAATATCTACTTTTGAATATGTGGCAATTTAAGAGCCTCGTACTAAGGAGAATAAAACAAAAACCATACAGTTTATATTCCTTGCTGGTGAAGGTACACAAGTATTCCCGATTTACCTGGTGCTTCAAAAGAAAACCAAAACGGTATTCGATATCATTCGTGTGAAAAAACTCAAAGAATTGAGATTTAGAGAAGAAATATACTTATAATTAAGTTCAAGTTTTTTTTCCTAAGTTTAATTTTTGTTATATGTCAATAACACGTAATAAAACTATTTCAATGTCGGGTTCTTTGTTCACTATATAAAGTGCTATGTACAGTGAGGTGTATTTTGATTTGCATCTTGTGAATATAATATGATTTATATCAATCTCCCTATACACACTCACTTATAAGAACACATAAAATTTTCATATGTGTATATATATATATATATATATATATATATATTCATATATGCATACACACATACACAAATTCTTACAAACGCACATACGTGTATATATATATATATATATATATATATATATATATATATATACATACATATATATATATACATACATATATATATATATCTATATAAATATATATATACATATATATTAATCTATCTATATCTATCTATATATATGTATGTATGTATGTGTGTATATATATATATATATATATATGTGTGTGTGTGTCTGTGTGTGTGGATGTGTGTGTGTGTTTGTGTGTGTGTGTGTGTGTGTGTGTGTGTGTGTATTTGTGTGTGTAGCGAGCGAAAGAAAGTGAGATAAGTAGTTATGCTTACATAGAAA